>NC_084467.1:120638484-120941515 GCF_027409185.1 Cynocephalus volans | reverse complement strand
CACTTTGAAACTTTATCTTATTCTTGTTGACTCTGTTTGAACTGCCCTTATATTCTTTACCTGACTCTTTCTTATCCTTACTTATTTTTGGAGGTCTCCCGAGAAAACTTTACCTATTCCACAGTCTAAGTTAGTTGACTTTTCTCCTTGCTTTCTTGGCCTTTATTTATTCATTCAAAAAATATTCATTGAGCCCTTATTTTATACCAGAGACTGAGCTAGATACTGGAAATATATTAGTGAACAAGCAAGTTAAACCAATCTAATAACTGCCCTGACAGAGATTATGTTCTTCTAGGGAAGGAAGATGAGTTCAGTCTGATTGGCTCCATGTTTGAGAATAACCAGGAATTGCCCAGGTTAATGGGTGAAGGGCAAGTGTCTAGGTAGAGGTAACCGTATTTGTGAAGGCCTGGTTATGAGAGAGGAGAGGAGAGCAGACTAGGGACTGAGAGATTCTAGACAGGGCTAGAGAGGTAAACTGGGACCAGCCATGAAGAGCACTACTAGTCATGTTAAGGAGTTGGACTTCTTAAGGGTAACAGAAAGTTTGAATGGTTTCAACATGATAAGGTTTGTATTTTAGATGATGGATCTGGCTACTTTGAGAAAAAGGAACTGAAGAGTGGTGACAATAGAGGGACGGAAACCAGTTAGGTGACCATTGTAGTGATTCAAGGAAGATGAGATGGCAGCCTATGCTAGTGTATTACTGGTATGGATAGAAATGGATCCTAGAAGAATTTAGGAAGTAGAAGCAGCGGAACTTGGTGACTGATTGAATTGTGAGGACAGAAGTGAGAGAAATGAAGGATGGAGTTCCATAAACATGCTTAAGCAAACATGGAGACTACCCTATCTGCTATCCTGTATCCACAGCTTAGCATAAGTCCTTACACATTATAGATGCTTGATAAATACCTACTGAATGAATGAGTTTTCTGGCTGGAGCACCTAGATAAATGGGGTGCCATTCTCTGATTTAGGTAACATAGAGGCAAACTCATTTGGGAGGTAACTGATGACTCAGTTTTGGACATGTCTAGCTCAAGATGCCTGTGCAGCATACACATGACAATGTCCAGACACGTGGCAATTGGATAAATGATGCTGAAACTCAAGAGAGATGCAAGGTGGATTCTTTCCATACTTAAACAAAAGTTTATATAATATTGAAATGATATGTTTTGTGTCTCTCTGTACTACTACATAATGTTGGTTCTTAATGACCTTTGATTCCCCAGCACTCGACACTGTGCCTGGCACAAACTGGGTACCCAATCAATGCTTGTTGAACTGAACTACTCCTTTCAAAACATGGTGCATCTAAAAGGAGAAGGTAATAGTTGTAGCCTCTGAGGAGGGAAACTGGGGGAGTCAGAGTGAAAAAGATTTTCTTTATTGTATATGCTTTGGTTCTTTTGCTTTTCTCTCCATTTGCTTATATTTCCCATCAGAAATAAAAAGATGACAAAAGTGTTTCATTGAATTTGTATAGACTCAAAACTGAAAACAAATACTCTTAACTGTGGTCTGATCAGTATAGAGTGGGATGTTATAATTCTGTTTGAGATCATATTAGTATTTTTGAACACACGTCACGTTATTGATTGATTTACAAATTCCATGGTTGTATCATTGATGAATTTAATGTTCATAAATATTATTCATGAATAATATTTATTGATACCTTAAAAATGATGACTAGTCATGAATAGCAGGCTGAAATGAAGTTAGGAACACGCATTTTATATTAACAGCATCAGACAAAATTTTTAAAACTGTAGTATAATATATAGATAAAATCTACAAAAGCAGAGGAGTTGTCGTAGTTTTATATCTGCCTAACATTTCACATTAGAAGAAACGATGCGTCTCTCCTATCGGCCAACATTTTTGGCTTGCTAATGTTACAGGAAACATTTAATATGCAAGACATTTTACTGGCAAGTGTTGGAATATCCGTTACACATCTGAATTGTAGGAGGTAAATTATAGTACTATTTTGGTATGTAGAGCACATTCACTAGGTGGCACTGTTGTATTAATGTTAACCTTACTCTGACCGTTTTATTTCATTTTCTTTTACATAAGTAAACAGAATTAGTGATAAGCATTGAACACAATGTTCTAGATGAAAAAATTAGATTCTAAATTTATTGGCTTTAAAATACATGTTTAGAGTTCAGGCTTAAGAAGAAAAATAGTATTGAATTCAAAGTAGCCGTCTGCTTTTTCTTACCCTTTAATCATTCCAGGCCTGTTAATCCACTTTCCTCCTCAGCTGTGTTCATCTTTACTAGTGGTTTTGGGAACTGAGCTACACATTTGCAAAACGGTATCCTTGTTAAGGATTCGAATGGAATCTTTAGTTTGAAACCATAAAATAACTATCCTTTGCTAGTTTGTGATGAGCTCTAAACCAAATCCAAGGAAGGAAAAAATTGGTACGTTATACTCTAACCCCTCTGGTATCCTTTTCCCAACTTTCACATCAAGCTATATTATTTTAATATTGTTAGTATAAAGAACATTAGGGATTATCAGCCCAAACAAATTAGATATTATTAAAATATTTGTCCAATGTGATATTTTTTAAAATTCAATTTTTATATTCTGGATATTTCCAATATTGGTGTTATCCTGTGGTGTTTTAGTTATTTCAAGGCAGTTAATGAGATTTTTATGGAAAAAAATATTAATTTTAATGTGTTCTAATTTTTAAATTAGTTATTTATAACATATTTTAGAAAGGTGCCTTAATCTATTTGGGCTGCTATAAAAAAAAGTACCATAAACTAGGTAGCCTATAAACAACAAAAATTTATTTCTCATAGTTCTGGAGGCTGGAAAGTCCAAGATCAAGGTGCTGCATATTTGATACCTGATAAGGGCCTGCTTTCTGTTTTATAGATGGCACCTTCTAGCTGTGTTCTCTCTTGGTGGAAGAGGCGAATGTGCTGCCTTGGGCCTCTTTTATAAGGGCTCCATTCTCATGACTTAATCACCTCCCAGAGGTTCCCACCTCCTAACATCATCACCTTGGGAGTCAGGATTTCAACATACGATTTTTAGGGGGTGGGGAGATACATTCACGTCGTAGCAGAAGGGAATGTTTAAAAAAAAGAAACCAATAACAGTATCATAAATCAGAAAAGTTTGGGGATTACTAGATTTTTTGTTATAGTTCTGATGCCATGTTATCATTCCCATGGATTCTTTTATGATAGTGATTTCTGTTATCTAGAGTAAATCTTCTAATATGAACTCTGTTTAATGAGCCCTTAGAAGAAAATCAGTTCTCATTTCTCAACATCTTCTTTTCATAGCTCCTAATCCTTTTTTCTCTCAAAAAGGAAACTGTGTCTGAGTGTACATTTTTGTATAAGTATCAAGTAATAACTAAATTCATATTTAGTCTTTAGGAAAAAAATCATCTGTCATCTTTTTCCCACTTTATTAAGCAGATTGAACCTGGTAAACACAGGTTGACCATTTAATTCAAAATTTATACCTGAATATTGTTCCTAGGATAATCTACTAAGATAATTTTCATTTATACACCTTTTCAAATGGCACTTAAATAATAATGATAGCTCACATTTATAGATTTACTAGGTGCCAGGTCCTCTCCATGTATTACTTCATGTAATTTTCAGAACAACTCCATGAAGTAGTTTCTATTTAACGTTATTCATATGAAACACCAGAGACAAATTGTTTGAGAAAACATAATTTGCTCAAGGTCATATAGGAGGGGTCTTCAAAAAGTTCATGGAAGGATTCATATTATCTTCTAATTCCATTTTTTCCATGAACTTTTTGAAGTGACCTCATGTCTAGGAAACTGGGGAGACAAATTCTGAGCCCAGGCAATTAATGGGTGTCCTTAGTTCCTCTACTGTGTTGCCTAATGTTGAACCCTTATAGTGTATGGGTATAGTCAGTGTTAATTTTTGTAACCTGTGTAGTAGACCCCTTCTTTTTATGTTCCACAAATTATATTCCTGGGTCTTAACAAGGGCTGTATCTCTAGATGCCTCCTACCCTCTACCATCTCTCAACAATACACACAAAAATATGGAGACCTATGAAGGGTGAAACAGTTCTTTTGGAAAGTATTTAGTTGATTAGATTCTTTGATCTAACTACTTTGCTCACTTGTGTTGTTCAAAGGATTCTGTCTCCTTTTGTAGGCCTTTGGGTGGCCTGCAGCCCCCCAAGGACTGTATTCTTTCATTCCTAACCCTCTTCCTGCTCTTCTGGCAGCCTCCATGGCCTCTCCCGTTCCCTATTTCCCTAGGACATACCATCACTCCAAAGAGAAAGTATAAAGTTCTAGGCTCTCTCAGTTTCTTCCCTTGTCTTAAACATTTCACAGATTTAGCCATTTGTTGATTGCTAGCTGCTTCTGGTTCTGTTCATTGACTAGGGCTCCTCTGAAGGTTTCCTCCTGGAGTTAATATTTACTAAAACAAAACACATTTAACACATTTATTTCACCCTGAGGATTAATTTCCTTAAGAAAACCACTATTTGCTCAACATGAAGAATTAATAATCGTAGTGTCAATATAATTTTTACCTTATTTCCTAGGAATAAACTAGACTATATTATGACAAGAGAACATTCCTACCCTGACTGACAATTATTTATCTCAAATCACTCTTCCCTCACCACAGCAGGGGTGTAGCGGTTTGGGGAGATGAGGACATTTTATTTCATCTCTGTTATATTTTCAGTTTAGGCATGGAGATAGAAAGCAGAGTGGCAAACCACACAGGTGGGTGACTAAGCAGAGTAGAAATTAAAATTAAGATTCTAATCCCAAGATAAGTCAGACTTGGCAGATATTGCTGGGATTTTGTATGGATTATAAATATAGTGGCCATCATGCCATCAACAGGAATTTTTGAATACTTGTACATGTCAGACACTATATTTTCAGAACCAAAAGTTAGGATAGATTACTTACAAGTACAAAATAATATTTTGATTTTGGTTTCTCCTCTTTGTGAGAAACTACAGTGCCCTCATGTCTGCTCATGTCCAGATTCCTCAGTCTAGCAGTTCATTTTTCACATCATCCTAATCCGCCTTTCTTATCCAATCTACTCATCCACTTTTTAAAACATATTTCTGTTCTAATCAGATTGGTCTCAATCTGGATTACAGCAATCCCAGCTCATGTCACTGTCACCCTCAGTAGCTTACTGTCACCCTTGTGTGTTTTCCTTCTTTTCTACTTAGGTTCCCCTTTCCCTTCTTTTCAACATAGCCAAATTCTTCAACTACCACCTCTTCCACTAATCCTTTACTTCCTACTCTAGTTCATACAGATCTTTTATTTGGTCTCCCATTATGTATACCTACTATCTGTACCATATAATTATCTTATATTGTTTTTGAATCATACCATGAAGTTCAATTTGATTATCTTAATTGAATTTCAGTACCCTTACAGTCAGGGACTGAGTTGTCTTCTCTGCATTTTGTATGCCTGTCCATAACAGTGGTCTATAAACATCGTTCAGTCCATGGACCTATTTTGGTCCCTGATGAAGTTTTGTTTTGTTAATTTAAATGAGAAAAATAAGGACAGTGAAGTGAGTTTTTCATAAAGCCAAATTTATTTGGCTCAAAGAACAGTATATTATGTCCTTCCTACATTTTCAATATCAAATTACATTTTTTTCAAAATGACTGTGTTAAAAGATGATAATTTTATAATGTTTGTATTTGTCAAAGTACAAAGTTGTCAGTCCTGTGTCGGTGCCTAACTTTTCCTTGTACTGATTCAAATAATCTAAAAGTCAGAACATAGAGTGTGGTGCTGATAACACCAAGACAAGAGTTCAGATCCCCATACCGGCCAGCTGCCAAAAATAAATAAATAAACAAATAAATAAAAAAATTAAAACATCACTGGCCCATTGTACTTTGCAAAATGTATACTAATGTGACATAATGAGTAATTGTTTTCCTGGTAATAGTAACTCATTTGTGTTGTATGGCTTATTTATTCAGCAAATTTCAGTTGAATACCAACCCAATTTAAGATGCTATAAATACTAATTACATTGGAAACGTACTGGTAAACACAGAGGGGCTGGCTGCTTAGCTCGGTTGGTTGGAGCATGGTGCTGAGGAACTCCAAGTTCTAAGGTTTGATCCCTGTACCAGCCAGCCACAAACAACAAAACAAAGCATTGAAATGGGGAGGAGTTATTTTTATTCTATTGCAGAGTAGCCAAGTTTCTATGGTAAAGTGATTCATCTGAACTAATATGTAAAAGATTAAGAATCACTTGAGAATCACTCTCACAGAAGAATTTTTTTTTTTTCTGCATGTGGCACTCTGCTGGTTTGTGTCAAAGTTATGTGAGATGCTGAACTTGCTTGAAACTCAAATTTTTGGACCCCACCCCCAGACCAAGTGAGTCAGGATGTCTGGGTTGAGGAACTTTAAAGTAGCTCCCCAAGCCTGATGCTGATAACACCAAGGGTTCTAATCTCCATACCAGACAGCTGCCCACACAAAAAATAAATAAATAAATAAGTAGCTTTTCAAGTGATTCGGATGCAGATGGTCCATGGAGTTGAGAACTGCTAACTTAGCAGGTTGATACAGATCTAGGTTTAGATCCCAGTTCTAACAGTCAGTAATTGTTTTCTGAGGAAGTTTTCTAAACGTCTTTTCAGTCTCAGCTTACTCTTCTGTAAAATATGGTTAATTAGGCTGCAATGAAGGTTAAATGAGAAAATGAATATGAAGTAGTGGCACAATGAGGGTGGTCAATAAATATTATTTTACTTCTTTTCCTTCCTTTGAAGAGTTACTAATCATTTACTAGACATTACTCTTGGCTGCAGATCTCATCAATGAACCAGTTGTGTTACTAAAGCTCCTCTGTGTGTGTGTGTGTGTTACTCTTGCAGCCAAGATCATCTCACTTGCCTTTAAATTGCAGAAATGTAGTACTTTCTTAATCTCCAGCCTTCTGCTTCTCCCATTCTTACCAACAAGGGAACAAACAGAAGGATCATTTGACTAGAAAACATTTGGGTATTGGTTTCCTAGTTAGTGAAACGATGGACTTTTTCTAGATGATTTGATAGGTGCTTTCTGCTAAATAATAATATTAATAACAATTCTCATTTTTATTTCACAAATAAAATTTAGAAGTTTATTGAGTTCTTTAACTACTTACCATTTTGTCAATGTAGAATCCTAGATTTATGAGAGAAAGCTATTTCATTTCAGAGAAGAGAATAAGTGAAACATCTACTAGAATTAATTTTTACTGAACAGTGCCATCTCTCTGGCTTAGAAAAGGGATGAGGTAGAGAGAGAGCAGGGGCTAGTGAGCCAAGGTTGGGAAAACCACATTTGAGTTCCTCACCATAGCAGAATCCCACTAGTGCTTCCCTCTGTTTCAGCCTCACCCCTTACAGGTGTTGCTCCCAAGTGTGATGTGAGTGAGTTCTCTTTATACAGGAGTTCAGAAATTGAGAGATTAGAAATAAGGTATGGTATATGAGTTTCCTAGGGCTGCCATTAAAAATACCACAAATTAGATGGCTTATAAACAGGAATTCATTGTCTCACAGTTCTGGAGGCTAGAAGTACATGATCAAGGTATCAGCAGGGTTAGTTTCTTCTGAGGGCTATAAAGACAAATAGGTTCCATGCCTTTCTCCTGTCTTCTGGTGGTTTGCTGGCAGTCTTTGGCATTCCTTGGCTTGTAGATGTACCACCTCCATTTCTGCCGTGATTTTCACAGCATTCTCTCTGTGTGTGTATGTCTGTGTCCAAATTTCTCTTTTTTAAAAGGACACCAATCATATTGGATTGAGACCTACCCTAATGACCTCATTTTAACTTGATTACCTCTCTAAAGACCCTGCATCAAAATAGGATCGTATTCTGAAGTATTGGGTGTTAGGACTTCAGTGTAACTTTTGTAGGACACAATTCAACCCATAAAACATGTTCCACAGCATGGTGAGCCAAAAGCCTTCCCATATGGGCAAGATCTATAAATAGGCTGGGGGCTCAAGCCAGGACAAATGTGCCAGCTCCCCTCAGAGCAAAATACAGTCTCTAGATTTTTTTTTATTAATTTAGTACTAATTGTGATTTTTATATTGCCAATGCCCTTTTAGTGCCACATGCTAAGTACGTGTGATTCATTTTATTTTTCTTCAAAATAGAGTTCTTAAAAAGCTCTGGATATCTTCAGAGGGAACAAACAGAAAGGTAATTGAACCAGTGGCACTCTCATAGGAAAGTAAGGTTTCATTCAACAGAGCAGAGAGAATTATCCTAATTTGCCCATGTTGTGAGGCTGCTGCATGGAAAAGGAACCAGAACACCTAACTGAGAATTGAAAAGGGGGGTTTTATTGGCTGGCCAGCAACTGTTCCTCCAAGAAAGCCTTGGAAGGAAGCAGCCCTGAATTGAAGTTTAGAGGGATTTTTAAAAGGTACATTTTTAACATTAGTCACACAGTTAAAATTATCAAGTAGTCACACACTTACAGTTATCATATAGTTACATACATACACACATACCCTCCTGGCGGGAGGAGGGGGGTTTGGGGTGGCCTAGCGCAAGCTGATAACAGAAGCTGAAAGAAGCCAGTTAATCACTTAGGGATGGCAAAAACTTTCACAGGGCAGTTTCCTCCTTAGGTTGTCTAGATACATCCAGATACAGCTCTTAGTTTTATCAGTCAGGGACAGCATAGGTGGGAAATAGCAAAGGCAGTCTAATATTTAGCTTTTAACTTCTATGGGGGGTCTAAAGAGCCAAGGGGGATTTTTAAACAATAGCATTTTTAAGCAATTCAAACTCTATTTAAACTTAATTAATCTACCTTGTCACACAGCAAGCAGTTTCACAGAAGTGAATTGCATATGTTATGAAAGTGGGGTCACCCTATCTCACCCAGGACTGACAATGTCTGTGAATTCTAAAGCTATGCATTTAGATAAATAAACAGATAGATAAAACTGGAATGAGAGTAACAGTTTGGAAACAATTTAAAAATGTGCCCAAGCCCCAAATTGCTGATAACATGATGGTTTGCTAATGGTGACATCCTTTGTTTTAAGATGTGTAGCCAGCTTTAATAATTGGTGTTACAGAGTCCATATTAGTTCTGAAGGTGCTTCCATACCAGCACCCTAGGAGGGTCACCCTAGTGCCACCATTTTGTAGCATCACTCCCAGATGTCCCCTGAGGACTAGTGACCCTGCTTAAGAACAGCTGGCTGAGAGGATAGTCAAGTGAGGGGGGTGTACTGCAAGAAAATGATGGTAGATAGAGATGCCAACAAAAGGGAGAGTTTGTCTTCTAGTTCTTTGCTGATCTGTAGAACCTGTATGTCCATCATGGGGCTCCTATTGGAGCACAGTGAAGCATGGTGAGAGAATCCCTAGGAAAGCTTGACAAGGAACTTGGGGAAGGAGTATGTTTGTAAATATGGGAGAAATGTCCTACTTCTGGCTTAGACATTCTGAAGGCAGGAAACTAACTAGAGTACCCCGTATTTGTAGGACTTTAAGGCACCAAAGAATACTTGGAAGAGAACCAGTCATTTCTGAGGCTCCATGTGAAAGGATACATTGGTTGGGGTGGGGTGCAGAATCTCTCAGCTCATATAACTGCAGGCCCAAGAGAGGGAGCACCACCCAGGAAAAATATTGCAACAAGGCTAGAGGGAGACTAGCTTTAGGACAGCTACACCTCTCCAAGAAACTAGGCACTCCATCCTTATAGAGACCACCACATCAACAGTGCCACCAAGAAAGGACAAAGCCATTCCAAGCCAGGGTAATTCCAAAAATGTCTTATGCCTCAGTCTGCTATCATGGATGGTTTTGTAAAATGACCTCAGATTCTCCTGTCCCTCCTCCTTACACCCAATTTCAGAGAAAACAGCCCCAAAAGAGGTAGGGGAGGAGTAAAGACCATGCCATGCTCCACCCTCTCCCTTCCATTTTAAAGTGGACAAATATATGTTTTAATAATTAAGAGTGACCAGAAAGTTATGGGATCTAACCAAGAAGTCAGTAAAGAAAATGAGAGAAGTTTAAGGTAGCATAGTTGGAGACCATAATTAGAAGAAACAAAACAGTTTAAGGTTTATATGCAATGCTCTACATTGTAAACACTCTTAAAGTTAATAATTCTACTCTGAGGAGAACTTCAGGGCTGAAATGCTAGACATGATTGAAGACTATTTGTTAGACCGCAGACAAAACTTCCTTATTGACTTGTTCCTTGTCCAATGTTTGGATCTCTAACCATGAATCATGGTATTGGCTATTAAATATCTTGGAATTTCCTGTTTAAATAGAGTAACCAAAAACATTTATTTAACAAATATGTATTGATTGCCTATTACTGGGCAGACACAATATTAGGTGTTGATAGTATAAATATGAAGGAGGCATTGTGTATGTGTATAAACAGCTAATTATACTTTAACCAGAGAAGTACTATACTAGAGCATTGATGGAAGTGTGGTGGTACCTCCCAGGAGGAAGCAGCTAACTTCCTTGAGCTGGTTCTTGGAGGAGGTATACATTAAACCTATTAAATCCACGTCATCCTTTAACACCTTTGCTCAGATTAGCTTATGAGGCTGTTTTTCCACCTGACAAGTAGATACGAGCACAGCAGAAAAGTTCTAAAGGAAAAGGAAGAAGTGCCAGAGAGAAGGTCCTGCAAGGAGAGAAGCCTGGCAGGGCTCACTGAGTTTCCTAAGGGGAAGTGTCAGGCATATAGGGAAAAGTGCTGCCGGAAGTGGGGAAACCAAAATTGTGACCTAGGTAATTTTACCTAGGTCTTCCCTGGTTCTATTAATATATTTCGGGGGTCTTTTTATAATCATATTTTATTTAGCAATACTGATCAGTGACCAAACAGACAAGTCAGTCACTGACTCTTAAGACTTTACAATTTGAAACAATGTGCACAAATGTGTAGAGAGACATAATGAATAATAAAACAAGGGCTGTTAGAGCTGCTAATGCTACCCAAGATGAGTAAATGAGCACATATACATACTGTTCAAGTATATAGAAGTTTCCTTCATCCTCTTAGCTTTGTGAAGCTTTGAGGATCTACTCTATATTTTTAACAGTTCCAGTTTTGAAAAGATGTTTCGTTGAACATCAGTTAATTGTGTGATTTGGCACAAGTCTCTGAGAGATCCCATCTTTAAAAATAATACTAAAACTAGAAGGTTGGACTGAATTACCACTATGATCTTTTCCAAAGCTATCTGTAATTTATGACTATTTGAAGTTACTTCAATCAGTGCTTAAGAAACCATAGACACAGACTTCGAGCACTTAGATGAAATTCATTCATTTAAAAACTATTTGGTAAGTGTCTATTAGGAGGGTTGCCAGATAAAATACAAGACACCTAGTTAAATTTGAATTTCAGATAAGGAATGAGATTTTTTAATATAAGTGTGCTCCATGTAATATTTGAACATGCAAAATATCTAAATACTCTATTTAAAAATTATTTGTTCTCTATTTGAAATTCAAATTTAATTTTTCTTTTTATTTTTTCCCTAAATCTGACATCCTCACTTCTATGCTACATTCTGACATAGAAGCTAGGGTCTGTGGAAGATAAAACAGTGAATCATAGATCTTGCCCTCAAATCTAGAGGGTCAAATGAGACTCAAATATAAATAACAATATTATAAAGTGGACAGTGACAATTTCATGAGAAATATACTGAGAGAGTGCTATAAAAGTTCACAAGAGGGAGAAATTACTTCCAGCCACAAAAGCCAAGGAAGCACCTGAGCTGGGCTGAGAAAGATGGCAGGATTAAGGCACGTGAATGTGCTCGGGGGATAGGGCAAGGGCATTCCTAGCAGCAAATGGCTTGAGTAAAGGCATGGAGGTGGGAAAGAGAGAGCACAGCTAGTTATTCATTTTGACTGTGGCCCAGGTAGGTGAAGGGAAATACTAGCAGACAAGACTGGAAGGGTAAGGCAGGGCCACACCAAGAGAGCCTGGACAGAGATATGAGGAATAGAGGCTGGAAGTTTGAATAGGCTAAAGAGTTTGACTTGATACTTGAAGGTTTTTTGATCCAGGGTGAAACTACACATGAATAGGGACAAGAGAAAGTGTGAAGACTCATTCCAAATTAACAACCTCCAAGAAAAACTTGGGTCATTAGTTTTGTCTTTAACACACATCTTAAGAAATGTATTAGGTAGAGAGGAAATATGGTAAAGTAGGAAAATCACAAGCTTAAGTGTGAAAAGATTTGGGGTTCAAAATCCACATTGCCCCTGTGTATAATGTTATTTCCTGTCTCTGAAACTTGGTTTTCTTATACGTATAGGAGGGACTGACAATGCTCTTGTTATGTTTGGAAGTTATGAGTAAGTACCACCATATACCTGGCACATGGTAGGAGCTCACTAACTACTAATTACTACATGAGTTATTATTTTATTTACTACTTATTCTCCTGTAGTCTCCAGAGTATCTTACTTAGTTCCAACAGGTGAAAATGTTCTCAATAGACAGAAAACTTTTTTCAAAATATTCATTTTTCTCTTTATAAATTAATCTTTTAAAATAAAGAATAGCATACCTTTCTGGATTGAAAAAAAGAAAAGAGAAAACCAGAAAAAAACAAACAGCTAACATTTGGTCCAAATATTTGCTTTAAATTGATTCCTTCAATACCAAAGAAAGCTAAATTTCCTTCCTAACTTAAATATCACATGGTTATACCAGGTATCCTGGGAAGAGCTTGGATGTCTTTGCATAATTACGAAGTGATACCAGGAATTTCTACTTAATTATCTATGGCCTGACCAAAGAGTGTGGAAGTTACAGCTCAGCAGGTAAACCAGAGTCTCACGAATGCTGTGTACTTAATGGAATATCAGAGCACTTGGGCTCATGGCCTGTGAAAGCCAGAAGGAAGGGGAGAATTGAGCAGTAACAGGACAGCATATTCTTTGTAAAGATGCATTCTGGATAATTCCTCATGTTCCTGATTTTTCCTCTAGAATTCTATCTCAGTTGTCTGTTTTTGTAAAATGAGCCACAACAATTGATGATAAATTTGTTCTTTGAGAATAGAACCTCGAGGAATAGTTACCCAAAGTGTTCTGTGCCTGTCAAAGTCTGAAATAACCACCATTGCTAAAATTGTGTGTTTAGAGATAATGTCTCTTATTTTGGCATTTTTCTTTGGAAAATGAATTATTAACAGTACCTGTCTTTATTCATATCTTTCTCCTCAACCTCATTCCTGTCCTTATTGCTAAGTATCTAAAATAGATTTATAGCTGAAGAAAAACTACCCATTTCCTTGTCTTTTCCCACCAGAGTTGCAGTTTGCTGTTGAGCTTGTTCCTATGCACAACACAACTTGAGCTGTGTCTTAGGATTATTCTCATACTTTGTATTCGGTGTCAATATACTTGGTAGATGTACAGCTGTGACACAGTAGAATTCCTGCAAGCTTTATGCAAATGCATGTGATTTTATCGGTCCCTGAAGATTAGCCCTTGAGTGATTTGCTTGGGTAACATTTTTGGCGGTGGTTCTTTGTTTTTATTAATGTTATGGATTCGTGTTTGTGAGACAAATTTATTTCCAGTTAGACAAAGGTGACCTTCCCCTTTTCCATGCTGAATCTCCCACAAGACTCGTGGATCCTTTTGAGGCCAATCA
Source organism: Cynocephalus volans (assembly GCF_027409185.1). Classification (NCBI taxonomy): domain Eukaryota; kingdom Metazoa; phylum Chordata; class Mammalia; order Dermoptera; family Cynocephalidae; genus Cynocephalus; species Cynocephalus volans. Next base: position 120,927,779 of record NC_084467.1, on the reverse strand, counting down.
CAGCTGTCACTTGTTAACTATTGGAGCACCTTTAGTCTTAAAGTAGCTGCTAGAAAATGAAGACTGCAAAGTAAAGGAAGAACAGAATGGTCAGCCACATCACACGACATTTTTTCAAATGATTTGGTTTAGGACTTGAAAACCTAATTAGAGCCTGAGCACTGAGAGACATTTTGAATTTAAAGTAAGATGGAGAAACTGAAGGAAGCTAAATCACAGAGCATAGAATTAAGATTAATCATATTCAGGACAGAAACATCTCAGGCTCTATTTCTGGGAGCAGTGAGAAGATTTGTTTGCTTTAGAAGCAGGCTCTCATTTGTTTGGCTGACCTCCATGTTCAAGAGGACTCTCTCCCATCCAGATGACACTGAGGTGAGAATTACAAGACCATCTCCCTCCTTCCTTTTCTCCAAGCCTTAGACCACTATAGGATTTGCTAATATCAATTGCACTTCAGGAATGAGATATCATCGTGATCACCTCCGTTTTGCTCATCATTCTGCCTCTCTAGGAAAGGGAGAATTTCACTGCTTACCTTGGGAAACATCAAAGTTATATGTGATAGAAATAAATGGTAGATGAAGTCAGCATTGAAAACTATAAAGTTGAAAACAGAACTGAAAGAAAGTTAGCTGAGATGCCATTACCAATCAAGCTTTATTAAAGGAAAAGAATCTGCTGGGCTGCACCCAAAGTGGACGGCAGCTCATGGCTGCCCTCAAAATGGGGTACAGCACCAGGTGTGGGGTGGTAGAGCTCAAATAGGGTGCCAAGGGCTGGCTGATATAATCAAGGAGGGGCATTATGCTAATGTGGAAACTATGCAATGAGGGTGGGGAATTGTGCCCTTGCAGGAAGCAAAAGGGTTTCTGTTTAAGTCAAGGCTTCTCGTAAAGGGAAGGGGGGAGGTATTTGGTCCTGGAGTGGAAGACAAGCTCAGCGGCTGTTTTGTGCTTATTGTGTGCCCAGTGGCTCTGGTCACATCCAAAATCCATCAAGAACCTAATATCCTAATGTGTGCGCTTTTTAAAAAAGAAAACATTTATGAGTCATTTTAGAAAGGTTAATTTCTGCCACCTCTCCAAAATATTCCCAAAATAATGACAGAGTAAAATTGGAACTTAAAACACTGGAGGCACCATTAATGAAAGAAAACTGTATTTTCTTGCCTTTTAGTTAGTAAAGGATAACATCTCTTCCATCAAAAATGATAGAGTAGTGATTTTACTCAGAAGCTGTAGTACTGGCCACTGGAAAATAGAGAATCCAAATTGCTATTTCTTAGAATTTTTATCCCAGATGACCCACAGATAGTCTACCTCCAAGAGAAAACATCCCAGTGTTTGTTTTTGAGTCACCATCAACAAAAATGAATGATATCTTATACATATAACATGCTTCCAGCTATTGAAAGCATTTTCACATGTGTTCCTCAATTGTTTATTACAGTAATAACCCTGTGCTGGTATTATCCTCACTTTACAAATGAGGCAACTGAGATACACAGAGATTTAGGGACCTTCATAATAAAATAGCTGGTAATGGCAGAACAAAGGCAAAACCAGAATGCCTTGCCATAGACCTTTTCCCTTTGCTTTCAGTGGCCACTCTGAGTGCTGCATTGTTACTCTTTTCTGATATTCAAATTTGGAAAAGACATGCAAGAAGAAGGGAAGTACTTAGTTTGCCATTCCTCAACTGGCTTCTCACAGCCTTTTCCACCCAATATATAAAATCCATAGTAATAAAGGAAAGAAAACTGGCATTTTAAACACTGAGCTATTGCTCAAAGAGAATTTATTCCTCCTATTAAAGAGTATAATTTGTTCTTCCAAAGTTATACAACTGCACTGTCTGCTTAGTTTGTATGGTTTAAAGGTCTACACTATACAGCTCCTTTTTTCATCTCTTCAGTGCCTACCCCCCAAAACAGAGAACACACTATTGGCTTAATAATTCTTGTGACACACAATGTTTGAGTTTAAGAGGCAGGGTGAAGGGAAACACAACTGGTTATTCTCTCAATTGTGTGCTTCTATCACAAAACTTTGAGTGTTCTTTTAAAGGCGAGCATGGATTTTTTTCCTGCCAGCAGCCACAAGGTTAGTATTTATCTACTTAACCTGCATAATAGCAGTTGTTGGGACTCAGAAAAGTATACCCCAAAATGTGCTGCTTTGATATGCTGATTACTCCAAACTGAGAGCACATAGCTAACAGCAAAGACAGGGAGGGGCTCTCTCTGAACTTCCCTCATTTCCTAAATATAGATCCTCCACAAAGGAACACAATTGTCATGGGTCTCCTCTCATCAATTAGAGAAGGTTAACTTACAGTAGAGGAGACACCATGCCCAGACAGACTTTGTCACAGACTATCACCTCTTATTCTGATGGGCTCCTCTGAGACAACTTTTATTACCCAAGAGATTTTTTAATCTGTATAACAAGACAACCTTTGTTTACTGTGTATTTTCTCCCCTTACTTTCCTACAGCTTGGGTTGCTATCCATCCTGAGAAGTCCCGAACCCCTATTCCTTTCTGTAGCTCCAGATGTTATAAAAACTTTAATATCTGGTCCTTCCACAAGTCTCATATTTTATGGGACTCTGATACATATGCAAATAATTAAAATGGTTTTTTTCCTGTTAATCTGTTCACTGTCAGTTTATTTTACAAACTCAATTATGGAAACTTCAGAGGGTAGACAGAAAGTGTTCTCTCCCCTACACAGTCATAAGAGAAAGTTGGAGTTACCTCATTGTTTTATATGATTAGTTATGTTTATATATATATGCACATGCATGCACATGTCCTATAACTATATCACTCCAAGTGAAGTGATAGGTACATATATGTGTAACATGTATTTTATATTTTTATGCCCCATTTTCCCTCCATCTCTTGTATTGTGCATTATGTGTTGTTAATTCTCAATAAATATTTGTCAAATCAATCAAAAAAGAAATAGAAATGAAAAGCCCTACAAATCTATCTATAGAAAATAGTAGCGGCCATATTTATCTTTCAGAGAAACAAATCAGTTTTCAAGCAAAACCAGTTTTGGAGATATTCCCCAATGAATTGGCAGTCAACAATTTCCAGCTCAAGAAATTTAAAAAGATAAAACAAACATTACCTTTATTGTTATAAATGTCTTCAGAATAATTTGTTCATCATAAATTCAGTTATGATTGAATTGTGTTTTTATAAAACTATTGGGAATATATTTCATTTTGCTCCTTATTCTTATAGGGAAGAAAAATAATTTTCTCTCTTTTCTCCATAGTTCATAATCAGGACTCCCTGTAACAAAAGACAGATTAACAAGTTTATTAACATGTATAACACATGTATAACATGTGTTATAGGAGAAAACACAGAAAAGTGAGTAAATCTCTAGAGCACATTTCAAAGAAAGAGTTTAAATTTGAGGCTTAATTGTCATCATTTTCTGAAACAAAGAGAGAAGGATGTGGAGGAAAGCCCAGTTAAGAGGGGATGGGAAGAAAATCACCTTAACAAAGGTAAGTTTTGTTATATAGGTTTAAGTCAGTACTTTCTCTATTATTATTCTAGTAATTTAGTGTCTTTCTCTTCCTGGTGCAGAGAGAAAGAGAGAAGGAAGGAAAGATCCTTACGAATAAAGAGTTACTTTATAGATGTGAATTTCTCTTACAAAAGGGCAAATTTTCAGAACTACTACAGTTTCTCAAAATAACCAGCTCAAAATAATCAATATGCCAAAGAGGGATATTTTGGAGTGGCATATTCTGCTTTTCCATAGTCATGTTTTGGGGTGGTATGTCCTAAGCCCCATCATTCTCTTGTCTGAAACTTCCCCAAGAAGTTTCTCAGTCCAGAAACTGAGTTGGTGGATTGTTTCATAACCCATCATCAAAGAGGCATTTCTATAAAAACAAAAAGATTAATATTTGCAGCAAATTATAAAACAGTTTTTGAGTCTGGGAGACAGCCAGTCAAGATTTCTGGATGTTGGGCTCAAAGTATCTTTTGCAGTTTGAATATCTTCAGTGATGGGCATGAACATTATCGTGAGCTGTTGTGGTATTTCTCTGCAGTTTATATCAAGTGGTCCAGCTTCAGCTTATAGGGCTTTGGGAAAAGGGCAATCTTTGTTCTTAGTGATTCCATGTAGGAAGGGTGGAAGAAAACTGAAACGTTAGTTTGAAGAGTCTTAACCAGATATCAGAAGAATTCAGGATCCAGTCCAGTTTACAGGTAGATAACAAAACCTCAAAGACAAACAGGAATAGAACCTAATAACAGTTGCACTATAATTTTCTATTGAAACATAAATTTTCTCTCTACAGTCACCCATTTCTACTACAGATAACTGAAAGAAGTGTTTTCCAAGCTAGCCGCAGTAACGCCATTCCGCAAGGCACAGAAAAATACCCTAGTAAAAAAAAAAATTTCAACAGCAGTTTCCAGGGCGCCCTTCAGCTGTTTCAAGAACTCCCACATGACCCGCGCTTTTCCCTGGCCTTGTTTAAACCGACCAATTACCTTGCTTCTCGCTTCTGTACCCGCGCTTTTCCCTGGCCTTGTTTAAACCGACCAATTACCTTGCTTCTCGCTTCTGTACCCGCGCTTTTTGCTATAAAACAAGCTCAAAAACTCTACTCGGCGCGCCAGTCTACCGAGAGACTGAGCCGCCCGGGTACCCGTATGTTCAATAAAACCTCTTGCTAATTGCATCCGGAGCCGTGGTCTCGTTGTTCCTTGGGAGGGTCTCTCCTGACTGATTGATTGCCCAAATCAGGCGTCTCTCATTTGGGGGCTCGTCCGGGATCAGACCCCCACCCAAGGACCACCGACCCACCAACGGGAGGTAAGCTGGCCAGCGATCGCTCCGTGTCTCGTTTCTGTGTCTGACTCCGTAACTCTGACTGTCCCTCTGAGTGCGCGCATTTTGGTTTCAGTTTGTTCCGGGCTGATCGCTCTGGGAGCGACGTGTGAGTAGCGAACAGACGTGTTCGGGGGCTCACCGCCCGGTAATCCTGGGAGACGTCCCAGGATCAGGGGAGGACCAGGGACGCCTGGTGGACCCCTCAGGAGAGGATCATTATGCTCTGATCCCACTGCCGCGTCTAGAGAGGCGCGCTCTGCCATCTGACTCCTTCTTTTGTCTCTACGCTACTCGATCTCGCCGCCGTTTCTGGTTTCTTTTTGTTTTGTTCCTGATAGGCCTCTGTGTCGTGGTCCCTCTCTTCGAAATGGGACAAAATAACTCTACCCCTCTCTCCCTCACTCTAGATCACTGGAGGGACGTGAGAGCAAGGGCTCACAATCTGTCCATGGAAATCAGAAAGGGAAAATGGCGGACCTTTTGTTCCTCCGAGTGGCCCACGTTCGGTGTCGGGTGGCCGCCGGAAGGAACTTTTAATGTCTCTGTCATTTCCGCAGTTAAAAGGATTGTCTTTCAGGAAATCGGGGGACACCCGGACCAAGTTCCATATATCGTGGTGTGGCAAGACCTCGCCCAGAGTCCCCCATCATGGATGCCGCCCTCTGTCAAGGTCGCTGTCGTCTCCAGTCCAGAGAGGCCATCCGCTCCTCCCCGACCCCCCATCTACCCGGCAACAGACGACTCGCTCCTTCTCTCTGAGCCCCCGCCCTATCCGGCAGCCCTGCCACCTCCCCTGGCCCCTCAGGCGGTCGGACCGGCGCCGGTCCAGGCGCCCGATATTTCCGATCCTGAGGGACCAGCCGCGGGGACCAGGAGTCGCCGTGCCCGCAGTCCGGCAGACGACTCGGGTCCTGACTCCACTGTGATTTTACCCCTCCGAGCCATAGGACCCCCAGCCGAGCCCAACGGCCTAGTCCCTCTGCAATATTGGCCTTTCTCTTCAGCAGATCTTTATAATTGGAAATCTAATCATCCTTCTTTTTCTGAAAATCCAGCAGGACTCACGGGGCTCCTTGAGTCTCTTATGTTTTCTCATCAGCCCACCTGGGACGATTGCCAACAGCTCCTACAGATTCTCTTCACCACGGAGGAACGAGAAAGGATTCTCCTTGAGGCCCGCAAGAATGTCCTGGGGGACAACGGGGCCCCTACTCAACTCGACAACCTCATTAATGAGGCCTTCCCCCTCAATCGACCTCAGTGGGACTACAACACAGCCGCAGGTAGGGAGCGTCTCCTGGTCTACCGCCGGACTCTAGTGGCAGGTCTCAAAGGGGCAGCTCGGCGCCCCACCAATTTGGCTAAGGTAAGAGAGGTCTTACAAGGACCGGCAGAACCCCCTTCGGTTTTCTTAGAACGCCTAATGGAGGCCTATAGGAGATACACTCCGTTTGAGCCCTCTTCTGAGGGGCAGCAGGCTGCAGTTACCATGGCCTTCATCGGACAGTCAGCCCCAGATATTAGAAAAAAGTTACAGAGGCTAGAGGGGCTCCAAGATTATTCCTTGCAAGATTTAGTGAGGGAGGCAGAAAAGGTGTACCACAAAAGGGAGACAGAAGAAGAAAGAGAAGAAAGAGAAAAAAAAGAGGCAGAAGAGAGAGAAAGGCGGCGCGATAAGCGCCAAGAAAAAAACTTGACTAGGATTTTGGCCGCAGTGGTAAGTGAAAAAGGTTTTAGAGATAGGCAGACAGGGAATCTGAGCAACCAGGCAAGAAAGACACCTAGGGATAAAAGATCTCCTCTGGACAAAGACCAGTGCGCATACTGTAAAGAAAAGGGTCACTGGGCAAGAGAATGTCCCCGAAAGAAAAACGTCAGAGAAGCCAAAGTTCTGTCCCTAGATGACTAGGGGAGTCAAGGTTCGGACCCCCTCCCCGAACCCAGGATAACGCTGACTGTGGAGGGGACTCCCATTGAGTTCCTGGTCGATACCGGGGCTGAACATTCAGTTTTGACCCAACCCCTGGGAAGGGTAGGGTCCAGACGGACAGTCGTACAAGGAGCAACAGGGAGCAAAGTCTACCCCTGGACCACAAAGAGACTTTTAAAGGCTGGACATAAACAGGTGACCCACTCCTTTCTGGTCATACCCGAGTGCCCCGCCCCTTTGTTGGGTAGGGACCTCTTAACCAAACTAAAGGCCCAGATCCAGTTTTCTGCTGAGGGCCCACAAGTAACATGGGAAGACCGCCCTACACTGTGCCTGACCCTGAACCTAGAAGAAGAATACCGGCTACATGAAAAGCCAGGTCCCTCCTCTATCGACCCATCCTGGCTCCAACTTTTTCCCACTGTATGGGCAGAGAGGGCAGGCATGGGACTGGCCAATCAAGTCCCACCAGTGGTAGTGGAACTAAGATCAGGTGCCTCACCGGTGGCTGTTCGACAATATCCAATGAGCAAGGAAGCCCGGGAAGGTATCAGACCCCACATCCAGAGGTTCTTAGACCTAGGGGTCCTGGTGCCCTGTCAATCGCCCTGGAATACCCCTCTACTACCTGTAAAAAAGCCAGGGACCAATGACTATCGGCCAGTCCAAGACCTGAGAGAAATTAATAAAAGGGTACAGGATATTCATCCCACCGTCCCAAACCCTTACAGCCTTCTGAGTTCCCTTCCGCCCTGCCACACTTGGTATTCAGTCTTAGATCTCAAGGATGCCTTTTTCTGCCTCAGGCTACACCCCAGCAGCCAGCCGCTATTCGCGTTCGAGTGGAAAGACCCAGAAAAAGGTAACGCAGGTCAGTTGACCTGGACACGGCTGCCCCAAGGGTTCAAGAACTCTCCCACTCTCTTCGACGAGGCCCTCCACCGAGATTTGGCCCCCTTTAGGGCCCTCAACCCTCAAGTAGTGCTACTCCAATATGTAGACGACCTCTTGGTGGCAGCCCCCACATATAGAGACTGCAAAGAAGGGACACAAAAGCTCCTACAGGAATTGAGTAAATTAGGGTACCGGGTATCGGCTAAAAAGGCCCAGCTCTGCCAAAGAGAGGTCACCTATCTGGGGTACCTACTCAAGGGGGGAAAAAGATGGCTGACCCCGGCCCGAAAGGCTACTGTTATGAAAATCCCCGCTCCCACGACCCCCAGACAGGTCCGTGAATTTCTGGGCACTGCAGGATTCTGCAGGCTCTGGATCCCTGGGTTTGCTTCCCTAGCTGCACCCCTGTATCCCTTAACAAAGGAAAGCATCCCTTTTACCTGGACTGAGGAACATCAAAAAGCTTTTGACCACATAAAAAAAGCCTTGCTGTCAGCCCCCGCTTTGGCCCTCCCAGACCTCACCAAACCATTTACTCTATACGTAGATGAGAGAGCCAGTGTGGCCCGGGGAGTGCTTACTCAGACTTTAGGACCCTGGCGGCGGCCAGTAGCTTACCTATCAAAAAAATTGGATCCGGTGGCTAGCGGGTGGCCAACCTGCCTGAAAGCGGTTGCAGCCGTGGCACTCCTTCTCAAGGACGCTGATAAGTTAACCTTGGGACAGAATGTGACTGTGATTGCTCCCCATAGCCTCGAAAGCATTGTGCGGCAGCCCCCCGACCGGTGGATGACCAATGCCAGGATGACTCATTATCAGAGCCTGCTGCTAAATGAAAGGATATCGTTTGCACCCCCTGCCATCCTGAACCCAGCTACCCTCCTACCAGTCGAATCGGAAGCTACCCCAGTACACAGGTGCTCAGAGATCCTCGCCGAAGAAACTGGAACTCGACGAGACCTGAAAGACCAGCCATTGCCCGGGGTGCCAGCCTGGTATACGGACGGTAGCAGTTTCATCGCGGAGGGTAAGCAGAGAGCAGGGGCCGCCATCGTAGATGGCAAGCGGACGGTGTGGGCAAGCAGCCTGCCAGAAGGTACGTCAGCCCAGAAGGCCGAACTAGTGGCTTTGACGCAGGCATTACGCCTGGCCGAAGGAAAAAACATCAACATCTACACCGACAGCAGGTATGCTTTTGCCACTGCTCACATTCATGGGGCAATATATAAACAGAGGGGGTTGCTCACTTCTGCGGGAAAAGACATTAAAAACAAGAAAGAAATTTTGGCCCTGCTAGAGGCCATTCACCTCCCTAAGCGGGTCGCCATTATCCACTGCCCCGGCCACCAGAGGGGAAATGACCCTGTGGCCACCGGGAACCGGAGGGCCGACGAGGCTGCAAAACAAGCCGCCCTGTCGACCAGAGTGCTGGCAGAAACTACAAAACCTCAAGAGCTAATCGAACCCGCCCAGGTTAAGGCCGAGCCAAGAGAGCTCACCCCTGACCGGGGAAAAGAATTTATTCAGCGGTTGCATCAGTTGACACACTTGGGACCAGAAAAGCTTCTCCAATTAGTAAACCGCACCAGCCTCCTCATCCCGAACCTCCAGTCTGTAGTTCGCGAGGTCACCAGTCGGTGTCAGGCTTGTGTCATGACTAATGCGGTCCCAACCTACCGAGAGATCGGAAAGAGACAACGAGGAGATCGACCCGGCGTATACTGGGAGGTAGACTTCACAGAGGTAAAGCCTGGCCGGTATGGAAACAGGTATCTGCTGGTATTCATAGACACTTTTTCCGGATGGGTAGAAGCTTTTCCTACCAAAACTGAAACGGCCCTGACCGTCTGCAAAAAGATATTAGAGGAAATTCTACCCCGCTTCGGGATCCCTAAGGTACTCGGGTCAGACAATGGCCCAGCCTTTGTTGCTCAGATAAGTCAGGGACTGGCCACTCAACTGGGGATAAATTGGAAGTTACACTGTGCGTATAGACCCCAGAGCTCAGGTCAGGTAGAAAGAATGAACAGGACAATCAAAGAGACCTTAACCAAATTAGCCTTAGAGACCGGTGGAAAAGACTGGGTGGCCCTCCTTCCCTTAGCGCTGCTCAGAGCCAGGAATACCCCTGGCCAGTTTGGTCTAACTCCTTATGAAATTCTCTATGGGGGACCACCCCCCATACTCGAGTCTGGAGGGACATTGGGTCCCGATGATAATTTTCTCCCTGTCTTATTTACTCATTTAAAGGCTTTAGAAGTTGTGAGGACCCAGATCTGGGACCAGATCAAGGAGGTGTACAAGCCCGGTACCGTGACAATCCCCCACCCGTTCCAGGCCGGAGACCGAGTGCTTATCAGACGCCACCGACCCAGCAGCCTTGAGCCTCGGTGGAAAGGCCCGTACCTGGTGTTGCTGACCACCCCGACCGCAGTAAAAGTCGACGGTATCGCTGCCTGGGTCCATGCTTCTCACCTCAAGCCTGCACCACCCTCGGCACCAGATGAGTCTTGGGAGCTGGAAAAGACTGATCATCCTCTTAAGCTGCGTTTTCGGCGGCGGCAGAACGGGTTGGAGTGAAAACCCTCACCAGCCTGTGACCCTCACCTGGCAGGTACTGTCCCAAACTGGGAACGTTGTCTGGAAGACAGAGAAAGTCCAGCCCCCTTGGACTTGGTGGCCCATTCTTACACCTGATGTATGTGCCCTGGCGGCCGGTCTTGAGTCCTGGGATATCCCAGGAACCGATGTATCAACCTCTAAGAGAGTCAGACCCCCTGACTCAAACTATGAAAATGCTTATAGACAGATCACCTGGGGAGCCATAGGATGCAGCTACCCTAAGGCTAGGACCAGAATGGCAAGTTCCACCTTCTACGTGTGTCCCCGGGATGGCCGGTCCCTTTCAGAAGCTAGAAGGTGTGGAGGGTTAGAATCCCTGTATTGTAAAGAATGGGGTTGTGAAACCACGGGGACTGTTTATTGGCAACCTACGTCCTCCTGGGACCTCATAACTGTAAAATGGAATAACACAGAGCGATCATGGGGTGCCCTACTGGCAACCTGTGAAAAAACCGGCTGGTGTAACCCCCTTAAAATAAATTTCACAGAACAAGGACGGCAATCCAAAGAGTGGATAATAGGAAAAACCTGGGGATTGGGATTCTATGTGTCTAGATATCCGGGCGTACAGTTGACCATTCGGTTAGAGATCACCAGCAAGCCAGCTGAGACAGTGGGCCCCAACTCCGTCCTTGCGAAACAAGGACCCCCTAACAAAAACCCCCCTTCCCCAACGAGGGAAGCGCCGCCCATCTCTCAACCCTCGGCGGCTCCTAGCCAAGTCCCCACGGTACTGGAGGGAAGTGTTGTCCTGAACACCCTGTCTCCCACCACGGGCGACAGACTCTTTGGCCTTGTGAGGGGGGCCTTCCTAGCCTTAAATGCCACCGACCCAGACGCCACGAAGTCTTGCTGGCTCTGTTTGGCCTTGGGTCCCCCTTATTATGAAGGAGTTGCCTCCTTAGGAGGGGCCTTCACTTATACCTCCAACTATACCCAGTGCCGCTGGGAGAGCCAAGGAAAGCTTACCCTCACTGAGGTCTCAGGACACGGGTCGTGCATAGGAAAGGTGCCCTCTACCCATCAGCATCTTTGCAACCAGACCCTACCCATCAACTCCTCCACGGAACATCAGTACCTGCTCCCCACCAACCATAGCTGGTGGGCCTGCAGCACCGGCCTCACCCCCTGCCTCTCCACCTCAGTTTTTAATCAGTCTAAAGATTTCTGTATCCTGATCCAGCTGGTCCCTCGCATCTATTACCATTCTGAAGAAACTTTGTTGCAGGCCTATGACGATCCTCACCCCAGGGTTAAAAGAGAGCCTGTCTCATTTACCCTAGCTGTTCTTCTGGGGTTGGGGGTCGCAGCAGGTATAGGTACTGGCGCATCCGCCCTAGTTAAAGGGCCCATAGACCTCCAGCAAGGCCTAGCCAGCCTCCAGACCGCCATGGATACTGACCTCCGGGTCCTCCAGGACTCAATCAGCAAGCTGGAGGACTCGCTGACTTCCCTATCGGAGGTAGTACTCCAAAATAGAAGAGGCCTTGACCTACTGTTCCTAAGAGAAGGAGGCCTCTGCGCGGCCCTAAGAGAAGAGTGCTGTTTTTATGTAGACCACTCAGGTGTGGTGCGAGACTCCATGAGAAAACTCAAAGAGAGACTAGATAAAAGACAGTTGGAGCGCCAGAAAAACCAAAACTGGTATGAAGGGTGGTTCAATAACTCCCCTTGGTTCACTACCCTCCTATCAACCATTGCCGGGCCCCTATTGCTCCTCCTTCTGTTGTTCACCCTCGGGCCCTGCATCATCAATAGGTTAGTCCAGTTCATCAATGACAGGGTAAGTGCAGTAAAAATTCTAGTCCTTAGACAAAAATATCAGACCCTAGACAACGAAGACAACCTCTAAATTCGCTCTAAGATTAGAGCTTCCCACAAGAGAAATGGGGGAATGAAAGAAGTGTTTTCCAAGCTAGCCGCAGTAACGCCATTCCGCAAGGCACAGAAAAATACCCTAGTAAAAAAAAAAATTTCAACAGCAGTTTCCAGGGCGCCCTTCAGCTGTTTCAAGAACTCCCACATGACCCGCGCTTTTCCCTGGCCTTGTTTAAACCGACCAATTACCTTGCTTCTCGCTTCTGTACCCGCGCTTTTCCCTGGCCTTGTTTAAACCGACCAATTACCTTGCTTCTCGCTTCTGTACCCGCGCTTTTTGCTATAAAACAAGCTCAAAAACTCTACTCGGCGCGCCAGTCTACCGAGAGACTGAGCCGCCCGGGTACCCGTATGTTCAATAAAACCTCTTGCTAATTGCATCCGGAGCCGTGGTCTCGTTGTTCCTTGGGAGGGTCTCTCCTGACTGATTGATTGCCCAAATCAGGCGTCTCTCAATAACCACAGTAAGACTATTTAATTTGCAAAATAAATCTAGTCACACCTTGGCCTGATTATTTACATAATTGTAGCAAGAATAGTGATTAACCACATAGGTTCTTTTTAAGTCTGCTTTGCTGGAAATCTTAATAAGGAATCTCAAACTGGATGTTTAAAAGCATCTTGAGATTAGGAAGCCAACCCAAGAACTTGCCATAAGACAGTGTAATAGGATGAAGTTTTCTTTCTCCCTTATTTCTTTTTCTCTAATCTGCCCATTTCTGTGAAAAGGGAGAGTTGATTAAAAAAAAAAGAATTGAGACTTGGTTAGCTTAAGAAGCTGTCAGTATTTGCAAGAGAAAGGAGAAAGGAATTTTTGTCTTGTAAACACCATGCTCTGAAGAATTACAGGCCTTAAAGCCTCATTTGAAGATTCACAATATAAATCTGATGTCATCGATCAAGGATGGAACCAGAATATTTGCATAAAACCTTGATGACTTCAAAGGTGCTCCTCCAGGATGGATTCAAGTACTTGGCATTGGGGGTGAGGATGGGCAGAGGGTAGAAAAGGTATAAGTACCCTTAGGAAGAGAAAGGGGGAGTAAGACCAGAGGGAGAGAGAGCAACTTGAATATACCCATCTGGGAAGCAGTAATAGTGTCATGGTTAATGTCAGATTCTCTGGAATCAGATGGCCAAGATTGAATCTGCCACCTTGTTAAATGAGGAAGATAACAGTCCTGACTTCAAAGAGTTAAGAATTAAGTGAGTTAGCTCATGTAATTTGCTTAGAACACTGCCTCTCAAGTATTAATCATTTTATAAATGTTAGCAGTTATTATCTGAGTCAGTCTCTATTAAATTAGTGAGAATTTTGATGGGAAAGTACGCACATATTTTGACTCCTCTTTTGGACTACGTATGTATGTTGGATCAGCTAACAAAACTTAAGGTATTGTGGTCATAACTAAGTGACATTCCGTTCCAAAATCCATACATAGCACAGTAATGCCCTTGTTTTCCCACAAAAAGAGACCATTGTTATCTCTGCTGACTCTATGGTTCTTTTTGGGGAAATAGCTCAAGCTCCCTCCTTTTTTTTTTTTTTTCAAACCTTCATAATTTGTTTATTTCTTAAACTAGGTTCACTAATAGAACAAGTTATTTCTTTATTTTTAGTTTAAGTCATATTTTTACATAAAAATCTGAGCTTCCCTTCTTATTCAAAGCAAATGCTCACAATTACTATTATTTTTTTCTATTAAAAGGTCATAACACAGGATAACACCAGATGTTTATTGTAATTGCCTCCAGATATAAGATTATGGGCAACTTTTGTGTACTTCTTTATACTCTTGCATACTTTCTAAATTATCTTAATATGCCTAGATTACTTTGATAAGTAATTAAAACATTTAAAATGTTTGCATTTCTTCTAAAATGTTATTTAGAACAAAGGAAAACTATCCAGAGTAAATTATAAATGAAGAAATATTAGTTCATTTCTGTTGCTTATAACAGAATACCAGAAACTAGGTAATTTATAAAGAAAAGAGGTTTATTTGGCTCTTGATTCTGGGATAGCTGTAGCTGGCGTGTGCCTCAGGCTGCTTCTACTCATGGCAGAAAGCAGCAGGGAAACCTGCAGGTACAAGCAGATCACTTTGTAAGAGAAGAGGCAAGAGAGAGAGAGGGGAGGTACCAGGGTCCTTTAAACAACCAGCTCTCATGTAAACTAATAGAGTGTGAATACACTCACTACCTGCCCCTCCCCCAGGGCATTAATCTATTCCTGAGGGACCTGTCCCCATGACCCAATGTGCTGCCAACATTGCCAAGTTTTTGATGTGAGCTTTGAGGGGGAACAACATATCCAAACTCTATCATTCTGCCTCTGGTCCCCCAAAACTCACATCCCTCTCATATATGATCATTCCATCCCAGTAGTCCCAAAAGTCTTAACTTGTTCTGCAGCAACTTAAAAGTCCGAAGTCCAAAGTCTCATCTGAGACTGAAGGTAAAACTCTTTCCAGTTGTGAACTTGTAAAAATCAAAAACAAATTTATCTACTTTCAAGGTACAATGGTGGAACAGGCATTGGATATTCCCATTCCAAAAGGGAAAAATAGGCCAGAAGAAAGGGGAAACATGCCCCAAACAAGTCCAAAATCCAGCAGAGCAGACATTAAATATTAAAGATCCCATATAATCTCCTTTGACTCCACGTCCTGCATCCTGAGTATGACGGGGGTTTGGAACCTCAAAGCCTCAGGCAGCCACACCCCAATGGCTCTGCTGGGTACATCCCACTGAGCTGCGATGGTGCCTGTGGCTTTTCCAGGATGGTGTTGCACATTGCCAGGGGCTCTATAATTCTGGGATCTTGGTGGCAGCCCACCCTCCCTTGGCTCTAGTGGGCATTGCCCTGGTGGGGGTTCTCTAGGGGGACTCAGATCCCATTTTTCTGCTCAGCTTTGGTCTAGTAGATGCCTTCTGTGATGGTTCTGCCCCTGCAGTGGGTCTCTGCCTGGGCCCCAGGCTTTTCTGTACAACCTCTTAAGTCTGGGTGGAGCCTGTCACACCTCCACTGCTCTCATGTTCTGTAATCCTGCAGATATAACACCACAGGGACACCACCAAGGTTTCTGTCTTGCATTCTCCAGAGCTGTGGCAGAAACCACAGTTGGTGCTGCTTGAGGCAAGGATGTTCTAGCCAAAGTGGCTGGGATGCAGGAAGCAACATCCCCAGGCACAGGGCAGTGGCACCCTGGCGTCTGTCCTCTGGAAAAACTTGGTCCTACTAGGCCTCAGGGTCTGTGATGGGAGGGTTGCCCTTCCAGACTTCTCAAATGTCTTCAGGGCCTTTCTCTCACTGTCTTGACTTTTAGCCCCTGGCTGATTCATAGCCATGCTAGTGTCTTTAGCAACCAGTCTATCTGCTGCACCCTTGCATTTTTTTCCTGAAAACACTCTCTCATTCTCTACCACATGGCCAGGCAGCAAATTTTCCAAATCTTTATACTCTGCTTCCCTTTAATTATAAAATTCTGGCTTTACATCATGCCTTTGCTGCCATAACTCGGCATATGCTGTTACAAGTAGCCATGCAGCTGTCTGAATGCTTTGATGCTTAGAAATTTCTTCCACCAAACATTCTGGTTCCAAACTCTAAGTCCCACTTTCCACAAAGTCCTAGAGCATAGGAAGAATGCAGCCAAGTTCCTTGCCAGTTCATAGCAAGGTGGTCTTTGTCCCACTTTCCAATAAGTCCCTTCTCATTTATATCTGAGGTCTTCCCAGAATGACCCTTACTATCCACATTTCTATCAGCATTCTGGTCACAACCATTTAACCAATTTCTAAGATGTTCCAAACTTTCTCTCATCTTTTTGTCTTCTGAGTCCTCCAAACTCCTCCAACCTTTGCCCATTAGCCAGGTCCAAAGCCATTTCCACATTTTCAGGTATCTGTATAGCAACACTCTATTCCTCAGTACCAATTTTCTCTTACTTATAACTAATAGTCCATTTCTGTTGCTTATAACAGAATACCTGAAACTGAATAATTTATAAAGAAAAGAGGTTTATTTGGTTCAGACTTCTGGGACAGCTGCATCTGGCACAGGCCTCAGGCTGCTTCTACTCATGGCAGAAGTAGCAGGGCAGCCTGCGGGTACAAGCAGATCACATGGTGAGAGGAAGCAAGAGAGAGAGAGAGGGAGGGAGGGAGGGAGGGAGGGGAGGTGCCCGGGTCCTTTGAACAACCAGTTCTCGTGAGAACTAATAGAGTAAAACTCACTTGCCGCCTGCCAACCCCTCCACCCCAGACTTTAATCTATTCATGAGAGATCAGCCCCTATGACCCAAACTGCTCCCAACATTGCCAAGTTGGGGATCAGATTTTGACAGGAGCTGTCGGGGGGACAATATATACAAACTCTACCACTAAACTAAAAAGAAGTGCCTGATTTTCCTTGGAACATATTCTTCAGATTACTAATGTCAATGATTTTATTGCTTAACCTAGGATTAAATAGTAAATGTAGATGATACCAGTTATCTTAGATGTTGCTTTATTACAATAACCTGGCTGATGGAACCTGAACACATGATACTTTTTTCTTTCCTTAATATCATTTAGTCTGCATCACAAAGAATCAGTGTAGAGGTCCCACAAATAAGGTTACACTGGACCTACTGACAATTCCAGATTTTTTAGAAGAATGATGAATGGACTAAGTAATAAGTCCCATGCTAAATATTTCATAGCATAAAAATCATTTCCATTTATGTTTGAAAAGTAATTGTATCGGCACATCCCTATGCCTTTTATCATTGGAATTCATAACACTTTAGGTGAAATAATGAAGCTACACTAGAGCTTTGAAAGGAGGTATCATAGAGTTTTTATGATTATAAGGAAGACCCTATTTTTTTTTTAATGGGCTGGTTTTTCTTTCTCACAATGATGCCATGAAACTATCTGCAGTACTGGGGATCCACTTGATATCAAAATAAATCTTTTGATTCAGTTGGTTAAAGTAGTAAAGTTAATGACATAAGAGAACAATAAAACAAACAGTTTGACTGAACTCTTCTGTAATTTAAAATTATTATTATTACTATTATTATCATTATTACTATTGTTTTAGAGGAAGGTGAGAGGAGATCTCTCTAACATTCCTTTTAATTTTAACATTTAATTGTACATATTTGTGGGGTACAATGTGTTGTTTCAATACATGCATATGCTGTACATTGATCCACTTATGGTAGGTAGCATAGCTTTGTAACCATTAATCCACCACTTCCCCTCCCCCCCAGTCCCCATCCCCTCCCAGCCTCTGGATTAACCATTATTCTACACTTTACTTCTATGAGAACCACTTTATTTTTTTAGATTTCAATATGGGTGAGATCATACAATATTTGTCTTTCTGCACCTGGCTTACTCCACTTAATGTGATTTTCTCCAGTTCTGTCCATGTTGCTGCAAATGACAAGATTCCTTTCTTTCTTTGTGGAGGATACCAACATTAATAAAGCAAATGTAGTCTTAGTGGGGCCACAGCCCTGTAGTTTTAGGAATTGCCTAACTTTTTAGAATTGCACATAGAAATGCTAAGCTTGGGGAAAACAGAAAACTTTCCCAGAACTAAAGTCTCTGTTGTAGATAAAAAAAAAAATTGTAACACAGCAAAAATGATTGCTCTAAGGAGAGTCATCCTTGGTGCAGCTAAACCTAATGATGGGAAAGTATGTAAGCTAAAGACTTCAAGGCTACTGGTTGGGGAATGTTCCTCATCTCGTCTTCAGCCATTTCTTTGGGTTTCTTGGGGAACTAAGTGTTGTCATGACAATTATCTCATTGTTCTTTTTGTAACCACCAGTGTTCCTTTTTTGTAACTTTCTTGCCTGGAGAATAAAAACTGAGAGAAAACCTCACTTGGGGTTATTTCCTAGGAATTCTTCTCTCTTGAAGGAATTGCCTGGGATTAACTCCCTCTGGGCCTCTCACTGCTGTGGGGAAAATGGGCTTTGAGTAATCCTTTGCATCTCCATCACCCTGGGAGAGGTGACATTTCTTTCTTTTTTTATATATAGCTGATTTCACCTCTTGTCAATTGTGAGTAGTGTTGCAATGAACATGGGAGGGCAGGTGTCTCTCAGATATGTTGATTTCATTTCCTTTGGGTATATACCCAGTAGTGAAATTGCTGGGTCATAGGGTAGTTCAATTTTTAGTTCACTGAGGAACTTCCATACTTTTTTCCACAATGGCTATACCAATTTACATTCCCACTAACAATGTGGGAGAGGTCCCTTTTTCCACATCCATATCAGTATTTGTAATTTTCTGGTTTTTTTTTATAATATCCATTCTAACGAGAATGAAGTAATATCTTGTCATGATTTTAATTTGTATTTCCCTGATGGTTAGTGATGTTGAACATTTTTTTATGTGCCTGTTGGCCTATTGTACATCATCTTCTGAGAAATATCTGTTCAGATTCTTTGTCCATTTTTTGATTGGGTTATTTGTTGTTTTTCTGTTGAGTTCTTTGAGTTACTTATATAGTTTGGATATTAGCCCCTTGTTTGACGTGTGGCTTGCAAACACTTTCTCCCGTTCTGTAGGTCATCTCTTCACTTTGTTAATTGTGTCCTTTGCTGTGGAGAAGCTTTATAGTTTGAGGTAGTCTCATATATGTATTTTTGCTTAGTTGCCTGTGCCTTTTAGTCTTGCTCAAAAAAGCACTGCCCACTCCTACTTCATGTAGCATTTCCCCTATCTTTTCTTCTAGTTTTCATCATTTTGGGGTCTTAAATTTAGGTCTTTAATCCATTTTGAATTGATTATGGTATATGGTGAGAGATAGGGTCTCATTTCAGTCTTCTGCATATGGATATCCAGTTTTCCTAGCACCATTTATTGAAGAGGCTGTCCTTTTCCCAGTGCATATTTTTGGCATTTTTGGTGAAAATCAGTTGGCTGCAAATGCATCAGTTTATTTTGGGCCTCTCTATTCTCTTTCACTGGTCAATTTGTCTGTTTATGCCAGTACCATGCTGTTTGGTTACTGTAGCTTTATAGTATATTTTGAAGTCAAATAGTGTGATACCTCCAACTTCATTTTTTTTTTTAAGATTGCTTTGGCTATATGGGGTCTTTAGTGGTTTGATGCATATTTTAAGGTCTTTTTCTATCTCTGTGAAGAATGTCATTGGCATTTTGATAGGGATTGTGTTATATCTGTAGATTGCTTTGGCTAATATGAACATCTTGATTGTGTTAATTCTTCTAGCCAATGAACAAGGAACATTTTCTTATTTGTGTCTTCTACAATTTCTTTCATCAATATTTTATAGTTTTCATTGTAGAGGTCTTTCACCTCCTTGGTTAAATTTACTCCCAAATATTTGATTTTTTTTATAGCTATTATACATAGTAGTACTTTCTTGATTTCTTCTTCAGATATTTAGTTATTGGTGTGTAATAATGCTATTCATTTTTATGTGTTGATTTTGTATCCTGTGACTTTACTGAATTCATTTATAGTTTTAGTAATTTTTTGGTGGAGTCTTTAGGTTTTTCTATGTATATGATCAATTCATTTGCAAATACAGGTAGTTTGACTTTCTCCTTTCCAGTTTGGATGCCCTTTATTGCTTTCTCTAACCTTAATTGTGCTGGCTAGAACTTCAAGCACTGTGTTGAATAAGAGTGGAGAAAGTAGGCATCCTTGTCTTCTTCCAGATCTTAGAGGAAAAGCCTCTAATTTTTGTCTGTGCAGTATGATATTAGCTGTGTGTTTGTTGTATATGGCTTTTATTGTGTCAAGGTACATTCCTTTTATACCTAATTTGTTGTGTGTTTTTATCATGAAAGGGTGTTGGATTTTATCAAATGCTTTTTCTGCATCTATTGAAATGATCATATGGGGTTTTTTTTCCCTTCATTCTGTTGATATGATGTATCATGTTTATAGATTTGTATAGATGTGTATAGATAGTTGAACCATCCGTGCATCCCTGAGATGAGTCCCACTTCATTGTGGTAAATCATTTTTTTTTAAATGTTGCTGGATTTGGTTCACTATTATTTTGTTGAGGATTTTTGCATCTATGTTCAATTAGGAATATTGGTCTGTATTTTTTCTGGTTTTGGAAAGGGTAATGCTGGCCTTGTAGAATGAGTATGGAAATATTCACTCATCTTCAATTTTTTGGAAGAGTTTGAGAAGACTTGTTATTAATTCTTCTTTAAATCTTTAGTAGAATTCAGCTGTGAAGTCATCTGGTCCTGGGGTTGTCTTTGCTGGGAGACCTTTTATTGCTGCTTCTATCTCATTACTTGTCCATTTAGGTTTCCTAATTCTTTGTAATTCAACCTTGGTAAATTGTACATGGTCAGGAATTTATTTTTCTAGGTTTTCCAGTTTTTTAGTGTATGGTTGTTCATAATGGTCGATTATGATCCCTTGTATTTCTGTGGTATCAGTTGTAATGTCTCCTTATATATTTCTGATTTTATTTGAGTCTTCTTTCTTTTTTTCTTTGTTAATCTAGTTAAAGGTTTATCAATTTTGTTTATCTTTTTGAAAAACCAACTCTTTGTTTCATTGATTTGTTTTTTAAGCACGTTTGTTTATTTGGGTTTTTTGTTTGTTGTTTATTTTGGTTTTTGGTGGCTGGCCAGTATGGGGATCTGAACCCTTGACCTTGGTGTTATAACACTACTCTCTAACTAATTGAGCTAACTGGCCAGCCCTCATTGATTTTTTTTTCATCTCTAATTCATTTATTTCTGCTCTGATCTTTGTTACTTCTCTCCTACTAATTTTTGGGTTTGTTTTGTTCTTGTTTTTCTAGTTCCTTAGAGTTAACATTAGGTTTTTTATTTGAGATATTTTTACTTTTATGATTAGGCATTTATTGATGTAAATTTCTGTATTAGTTTGTTTCTGTTGCTTATAACAGAATACCTGAAACTGGGTAATTTATAAAGAAGCAAAATTTATTTCTTATAGTTTTGGAGGCTGAGAAGTTCACAGTCCAGGGGGGCACATCTGGTGAGGGCATTCTGTGTGGGAACTCTCCATACAAAACACAGGGTGTCGCATGGCAAGAAAAGCCTGAGCAAGAGAGCTAACTTTCTCACTTGCTGTCCTATTAAAGCCGTGACAACCACGCTCATTACTCCATGAATGGATAAATCCATTCATGAGGGTACAGTCCTTTCAACCTAATTGCCTCTTAAAGGACCCACCTTTCAAATACCATAATTGTATTTCTTACCCTCTTAACACTGTTTCAATGTGGATCAAGTTTCCAATACATAAACTTTTGGGGGACACATTTAACCTGTCGGTTCATGTCCTTCTCACAGGTAAATGCATTCATTCCATCACCACAGTCATAACTTGTTTTAGCTCAAAAGTTCCAAGTCTCATCTGTGATATCAAACAAGTTATCTACTTCCAAGATACAATAGTAGGACAAGCATAGGGTATATATTTCCATTCAAAAAGGGAGAAATAGGCCAAAAGAAAGGGGTAACAGGTCTTAAACATGTCCAAAATTTGTCAAGGTAGGCATCAAGTCTCAAAGCTGGCCAACAATCTACCTTGACTCCATGTTCAGCATTCTCTGCACATTGGTGTGGAGGTTGGGCCTCCGAGTCCTTTGGCAGCCCTGCTCCAATGGCTTTTCTGGGTTCAGTCCATGCTTCAGCTCTCCCAGGCTGGCACTGTAGCTCTGCAATTTGGGAGTCTCGGTGGTGGTCCCACTCACACAGCTCCACTAAGCATAGCCCTGGTAGGATTTCTCTCCTACAACTCCAACCCAATATTTCTGCTTGATATTGCTCTAGTGAAGGCTCTCTGTGATGATTTTGCCCCTGTGACAAATCTCTTCCTGGGCCCGCAGGATTTTCCATACATTCTTTGAAATCAGGGTGCCTTCGCAGCACTGGAATTTTATGAGCTTGCAGAATTAACACCATGTGGACACTGCCAAGGCTTCCAGCTTTTATCTTCTGAAGATTTGGGTCCAGCTATGTCTGGGATGAATTTAGCCATGGCTGGAGCAGACAGAGCAGCTGGGGTGTGGGAAGCAGCATCCTGAGGTGCCCTGAGCTGTGAGCCCATGGAGGGTGCCTCAGGCCTGTTTCCTGAAACTATTCTGTCTCCCTAGGCCTTTGGGTCTGTGATGGGAGGGGCAGCCTTGAAGATCTCTGAAATGCCTTTGGGGTCTTTCTTCCATTCTCTTGATGATTCCTTCTTTCTGTCTTCATTTCCTTAGCAAACAGTCACTGGCTGTGCCCTTGATTTTCTCTAACTTTCTTTAACACAACTTTTTACTTCTTGTGTGATCAGACTGAGAATTTTCCAATTTTTTACTCTCTTCTTCCTTTTTAATTATAAATTTAGACTCTACATCATGACTTTGCTGCCGTAACTGAGTGTAGGCTGTTACAAGTAGTCATGCAGCTGCCTGAATACTTTGCTGTTTCAAAATTTCTTCCACCAAATACCCCAATTCATGACTTTTAAGTTCCACAATCCATAAAATCTTTCAGCATGGAAATAATTCAGCTAGGTTCTTTTCCACTTCATTATAAGGGTGACATTTGGTTCAGTTTCCAATAAGTTCTTCCTCATTACTCCTCAGAATAGTCTTTACTGTTCATATTTCTATCAGCATTCTAGTCAGCACTATTTAATCCATCTCTAAGAAGTTCCAAAGTTTCCCTGGTCTTCTTATCTTACAAGCCCTCACCATAATCTAGGTTTTGGGGTATTTTTGGCCCACTACTCCGAATTCTTTCAGCCTTTGCCCATCATCCAGCTCCAAAACTGCTACATTTTCAGATATTTGTTATAAGCAACACCCCACTTCTTGGTACTAACTTTCTATATTAGTCCATTTCTGTTCCTTCTAAGAGAATATCTGAAACTGAGTACTTTATAAAGAAAACAGAATTTATTTCTTACAGTTTGGGGGACTGGGAAGTCCAAGGTCCAGTGGGCACATCTGGTGAGGGCCTTCTGTGTGGGAACTCTCCATAGCAATGCAGGGTATCATATGGCAAGAGGGGCTGAGAAAGAGACCTAACCTTCTCACTTGCTCTCTTTTTAAAGCCACCAGAATGAAGCCCATTATTCCACAAATGGGTCAATTCATTCATGAGGGAACAGTCCTCACAATCTAATCACCTCTTAAAGGGCTCATATTTCAAATATCATAATTAGATTTCCCACTCTTTTAACACTGTTAAAATGGGGGTCAAATTTCTAATACATGAACATTTGGAGGACTCATTTAACACATAGAAACTTCTCTCTTAGAACTGTTTTGGCTGTATCCCATACGTTCTGGTATGTTGTGTTTTCATTTTCATTTGTCTCCAGAAATTTTTAAATTTCCTTTTTAATTTCTTCTTTGATCCATTTGTTGTTTAGGAGTGTGTTTAATTTCCATGTATCTGTATAGTTTTCAATGTCCCCTCTGTTATTGATTCCTAGTCTCATTCCATTGTGGTTGGACAAGATAGTATGATTACAATTTTTTTTTAATTTGTTGAAACTTGTTTCATGACCCACCATATGGACTATTCTAGATAATGTTACATGTGCTTCTGAGAAAAATGTGTGTTCAGTAGCTGTTGAATAAAATGTTCTGTAAATGTCAGTTAGGTCTAATTGGTCCTAAAATAGACTGATTAACTCTGAGAGTGAGATTAACTCTGATGTTTCTTGGTTTTCTGTCTGGATGATCTGCTCTTTGCTGAAAGTGGGGTATTAAAGTATCCAGCTATTACTGTGTTAGAGTCTATTTCTCCTATAAGGATTAATAGTATTTGCTTTGTAAATCTGGGTGTTCTGCTGTTGTGTGTGTACATGTTTAGAATTGTCATATCCTCCTGTTGAATTAATCCTTTTATCATTATATAATGATCTTTCTTATCTCCTTACTTTCCATGGCTTAAAGTCTATTTTATCTGATATATGTATAGCTACTCCTGCTCTTTTTTGACTTCCATTCACTTGAAATATCTTTTTCCATTTCTTCACTTTCAGTTGATATATGTCCTTATAGATGAAGTGAGTTTCTTGTAGGCAGCATATTGTTGGTTCTTGTTTTATAGCCCATTCAGCCACTCTGCGTCTTTTAATTGAGGAATTTAATCCACTTACATTTAGAGTCATTATTGATATATAGGGAATTGTTACTGCCTTTTTCTTTTTTCTGTTTTGTGTTATGGTTAACATGAGACTTACAAAAAGCATATTATAGTTATAACAGATTCTTTTAAACTGATAACAACTTAACTTTAATCACTAAGAAAAAAATGAAAAAAAAAAAAAAACCCAAAGCCAACTCTATGCTTTGATGTCATTCTCTTCTCCCCTGTAGACTCCAAGTAGCTTCATGCAAGGCACTGCTGTCTTTTTTCCATCTCCATATAGCTGCTTTGTATGCTGGTAACTGCTCTGTGCACTCTGCCACACTAGTCTGGGGAGCAATTGGGGCTGAGTCTAATCCAGGAGATCCCTCCTCCCACATGCCATTGGCTTCCATGCCTTCACAGACTCAGCGGATCTCTCCTTCTCTTCCCCTGTGTTCCAGTGATTTCAGGATAGCAGTTTTTGTGTTTTAATAATTGTAAGTTGATCTCCTGTAGGGGAAGTGATGCTGAAATTATCAATTCCAGCATCTTGGTAATGTCAAAAGTATTTTAAATTATTAAACTCCTGTGGTTTCCATTTACAAACAGAATTTAGGCATTTTTCTCCCTAATACTAAACCCAAATAATTCTATTCAAGTGATATTTTCATTATGGTAGCCATTTTTTGGACTGTATTTTATTGTACATGGAAGGTTTTTGATTGATTGATCTCACAGAATATTAAATATATACTTATTTAGTGAAGATATATATTAAAGAATCAAGAGAAGCACTTTTTCTGATGTTTGAAACTCTATCTTTTTCTCTTCCAAGTATGGAAGTCCTAAAGTCTGAGATCTTTGAAAAATTAATTTTTCTCTGTATGATCTTCAGATGTCTTCTGGACGAGATACTTGAATATGGACAGACTGGCATTGGAGAGAAGAATATAATATTAACATGGGGTTTATTATAAGGGAAGAAGTAAATGTCTGTTGCCAACAAATAAAGGCATAATTTGATTATTCTAAAATGATATCTGTATAAATATATTGGGATGGCTTAGTAACAATGAAGAAATTTTATGCAATAGTTCTGGTAAGAATTATACATAGGGAAATAATGGTCAGCTGTTTCTTGTGAGATTAAATATGAAATGGATTGTACTTGCACTGATGCAGAAGATAATGAAATTATATAATTCAGAATTTCAGATCAGGAAGGGACCTAAAAGATCAATTAGCTAAACCATAGCATTTTAAACAATGAAAAAATAAGGTTCAGAAAGATTGGCTTTTCCAAGGTCATAATAGTTTGGAGTCAATATCACAATTCAGTTTAATGCAACAGAGATATATTAAGCACTTTTCATGTGTCAGATACTTAGAAGCTCAAAGAACAAAGGTTTTTAAAAAATAAAGTTAATCCTGCTTTTGATCTTAGTATATCACTAGAGAGCCATACACTCCATGCATTTTCTAGGTTTAAAAATTGAGTATGTTATCATAGGTACTATGATAGAGATGTAAAAAGTGCCTGACTTGAAGTTTCTGAAAAGCCTTTCTGGAGAAGATAACACATGAGTTAGCCACACCAAGAAAGATAGAAAGGATATTCTGAGAAAGATAACAACAAAAGCACAGGAGTATTGTGTATATAGGAACAAACAAGAATGAAAAATGTGGAGGCAGAAAGTAGCAAGAGCTTTGCTAGGTAGGGACAGGGGCTCATAGGGCATCATTGACTGGTACTTGGATTTTATCCTGTAGAACCATAATACAGGGCATTTAAAGGGTTTTAAACCTGAGAATATTATGAATGTTAATTTATTTGATGTTCTTGTTGCAGCACGGAAGAAAAATAATCACTTAGAAAGTGATTAGAGCTGTCCAGGCCAAAGGGCATAAGGCCATGATCTAGAACAGTGGTCCCTGCTATGGATTAAATTGTGTCCCCAAAAGTCCATGTATTAGAAACCTAATTCCCACTGTGACAGTGTTAAGAAATTCTATTATGATAATTAAAAGGTGGGGCCTTGAAGAGGTGATTAAATTGTGAGGACCATGCCACAGTGAATGGATTAATTCATGGATGCTTTAGTGGTGGTCTTGGGTGTGTTTCTGTTGGCTTTAAAAGGAGAGTATGTGAGACACTCTCTCTTTCTGTTCCTGCCATATTCTCCATGTGACACCCGCATTGCTGTGAAGAGTCACCACCACCAAGGCCCTCACCAGATGTGTTCCCTGGACTATGGACTTCAGACTTCCCAGCCTCCAAAACTGCAAGCAATAAATATTGTTTCCTCATAAATTACACAGTTTCAGGTATTTTGTTATAAGCAACAGAAATAGACTAATATAGTCACACAGAAAGATACCACTATAGAAATGCCAAGGAGGTGCAGACTAAAAAAATATGAGGAGGTAGAATATCAGGGGTGAGGAATCTGAGATCACTTTCAGGTTTCTGATTGAGTTGCTGCGTAGATGATGATTCCTAAGTCCTGGAGCAGCAGAAGAAGTTTCTGTTTGGAAAAAAAATAAATTCATTTTTGAACACAGTGAGTTTGAGGTGCCTGTGGGACATCCAAATTGATATGTGTAAAAGAATATGTGATTCTAAAGTTCATGATAGAGTCAGACCAGGGTGATATATGTTGGAATCACCAACTTAGTTAAAATGATGAGTGAGGATGAGATAACGAAAAAGATTGTGTAAATAGTAAAGACTGTTGGCTCTGCTTAAAAGCATGTAAAACACACACATGCACTTAATTACCAAGCAATGATCAGAGAGGGAAAAAGAATCAACAGAGTATTTTTAATAGATGCTAAAGGAGAGAACTGAATTTCAAGAAGCAAGTGGTCAACAATATCAAATACTGCCATGAAATCTAGAAAGGTAAGGTTTGAAAAGCATCATCGGATTTGGTCATGGGGACATTTTTAGTCATTTTTGCCAGAACCATGGTGTTACAAAGCAGATTGCACAGTGGCACAACAAATGACTGGCAGAGCTCTTTCCACTATACCACATTATCAAAAGGTAAACTCTCTCTCCCTCATCTCTACTCCTTCCCAAGTACTCGAATCCATTTGAAGGTTATTATGATGCTTTTGTTTAAACACAGAAGAGAACTGTTGAATGCAGCTTCAGAGCTACATATTCAGTTCTTTCTTGCATCTAAATTTGCAGGTTCTACAGTATCTGTTACTTGAAAAGAAAGTGAAAAGTATTAGGGTCAGGGAAGGCCTTATAGAAACAATCTGCTTTTAAATTTATCTAATTTCTAAAAAAAAAAATTAATCTGTTTTCTGGCTTTATGTTTTACAAGATGCTAAATTATGAAGATGATCAGAAATATTAAAAATCAGGGCTGGCCAGTGAGCTCACTTAGAGTGTGGTGCTGATAACACTAAAGTCAAGGGTGTTGACTTCCAGCCATCACTGAAAAAAAAAAAATTAAAAATCTGTTTTGGGATGTTAAGTGACAATAACAGACTAAAGGTCTCCCTTCACAAAATATAGTCAATCTACTCAGCATTGTAACATTTGGATAAATTGATGAGAGAGCTATTGTGAAATGTAATAAGTTTCATGCAGAGTGGCTGCCCAGATACGACACCACTAGTTATCCAAAGATATAAATAGGTCAAGTGAATATTCTGTTAATGTGGATAATATTGGAGGAGTCGTATCAAAGAGATACATGATGTCTTGCCCATCCATAAAGCGTATGCAAGAAGTTTGGTGAGTGGATCTTTGGCCCAAAAGGACTTATAAGAGTTTTTCAGAAACCTCATGCTTGTAGCCACCAGCTATAATATGTAACCCAATGGCATGGGCCAAAATGTCAAGAGTAGATAACCATTATTTTAGATATTTTTCCAGGGTATAAATTTACTTAAAAAGTAAATGGCATGGTCCTGAAAGCTCATTTGTGATTCTTTAATTGAGCCAGTGAGATTTAGGAGTGTGGTGCTATGAAAGTAGCATAAACAGCAGGGGTGGGGAAGACAGGTGGAGGCTGGGGAGTGTGTATCTGTAAAGACCAGGTTCTGGATAAAGACCATAAGAAGAGCAAGGTTGAAGGGGCATTGTTTTTATATTCTCTTTGACCTACCCTTCTAAGTAGAGAAAATGCCTGGAGGTGAGGCAGAGTAAAGGTGAAGAAGGGAAACAGCCAGAAACTTTGTAGTTATTTACTAAAATCAGTAAATTTCTCCTCAAGGAACAAGTGATGTGCAGTTTCAGTATGAACCATATTAATTTTTTACTTATTGCAGAACAAAAAAATGAAAACAGATATTCTCCAAGAGCAGAGGAACAATGAAGATTTTCTAAAATATTGTTCTGAGATAATACCTAAATTTAAGCTTTCATCTTCCCCAGATTAACCCCACTCTTCAAACTTTCCTTTCACAAATAATGGATATCCTCTTCAAAGTTATGAACAGCACAGGCAAGATGTATTTACTATTAAAAAAGAAATGAAAGTAAAAGGTTGCCAGAGACCAGCTCCACAGGATTCGTTGGACCTGAATAGGTGGTGTGGCATCGGCGAAAGAAAGGGACGGACCACAGACGTCTAGTGCAAGTGTGGACAACAACCACATGAATCTTGCTTTATTTATATCTTTTTACTTAATTTTTTACATGATGATTTATCTTTTAATCAAAACATTTTTATTTTGTTTCTATTGAAAAGGAAAGGTCAAAATGTTCTAAAGCACTCACGCTGTGACAAAAACACCTACTCGTGCATCAATAGTTCACCCCAAAGCCTGTGGCTTGTGGCCAGGAAACCATACAATAGCAGCATGCTTGGCTTAAAGATGTCAGACTTTTGGTTTGAATCATAAATCCTAACCTTTTAAACTTACACATATATTCTAAATTTCTATTAAATCTTACTTATATTTAATAATTCAATGTTTTATGTTTTATGTTAATTATTCTAATTCTTAACCAAAATCACAATGTCTATAACATGATTTTTTATAATGAAACTTAACTATAATGTCCTATTATATTTTGTACTACTATTAAAAACAATTACACTTTAAACTAAACAAAATCTGTTAATATCAAAATCTTTTTATGTATCTCTACTATTTTACCTATCCATCTCTATAACAAAATTTCCTGTTTCCTTGCCAATTGACTCTGGGAACAGTACAAAGTACAAAGTGAAAAATTAAATGATCCTACTCAAGCTAACAAAAACACACTATATCATTCTTATTATCACTAAGGAAACATGTTCTTGGTAAATCAAGTGAAACTGTGGGAATGGGGAAAAAACAAAGAAATCTGTAACTAGTTGTGATCAATTAGTTGTAAACACCACTGCACTCAGACCCACTGACTCCCTGGGGGAGATGGATAAAATTCCAACATAACAACTTCATTCCACATGTACAAGAGCATGACCACAGCCACAATGAGTCTATGCACACATCACTAATAGGAAAGATCAATAACAAAATTAAATCGAGCCAACCCATACCAGGAACATGCATCAAAAGCACCTTTAGTACTGACAATGTCCTTTAAATGAACCAGTTAATTTTGATGTATATTAACATGTCCTTTGAAAAACTCCAGGGCCCTCGGAACCTCCCAAAGCCATACTAAGACAAAAGGTTAGGCTGTTTAATTCTGGGAAGCCTTGTCAAGCAACCAAAGGTGAACAAACAGGAAATTCCATGGAGCTGTGCCACACACATGGGACCCCCTGCAGCTTAGCTGAACAAGGGGTGTCACCCCTCAGGCTCCCATGCCATTCTCTATAGCAGGATGGCTCTCGACAAAAGGTAGAATAACAATATCCCTCCTCAAAGAGAGAGAAACTTAAAATTGTTTTCCTATGTGTTCAAAAAAATTTGCATATGGAGATGCAAATATGAGCTAGAAATGAGAAGAGGTTAAAGACAATGAAAATTGAGCTAGCAGAGATTAGAGGGAATGTGAAAGATTTTTAAAAAGTACCAAAATAAACTCAAATAAAAAGCATAAAAAGTATCTGAGTCATTTTTTAAAAATATGATCATTGATACAAAGGGCAGGCTTGATAAAATACCATAAAACAAAACAGGAAAGATTAAAAGGAAAGTGTGACTAGGGAGATGATAATTTTGGAAAATAGATAAATAACATCCAATATTAATAATCAAAAAGAAAAGAAAAATAAAACAGGGAAAAATGCAGTGGGAGAAATTATACATATTGGTGTGTGTGTGTGTAAACTGATTTACATATATAATTAATTGACATATATACATGTATGTGTGTATGTGTGTGTGTGTGTGTGTAAATTAAATAATTTAATGGGGATTGGTTTTGGAATCTTCTCCAAGGAAAAGTTAATACAGAATAATTAACAATTGGACATATCTTAGTGAAATAACTGAACTTGAAAGAAAAAAAGGAGGAGAGAGGGGAAAAGAGAGAAAGGGGCAGGGAGCAGGAAATGAAGAGGATGGGCAGGAAGGAGAGAGGGAGAATAGATCCTATTGGAAAATCAAGATATCTTGTCCTTCCAGAAGGTATATGATACCTGCAAAGCAAAAACAGAAGTTACCTGCAAAGCAGAAAAATGGTGTTGGCCCCAGGCTTCTCTAAAGCTATATTCATTGCCAGAACATAATGTAGCAGTTCATAAGGGTCTATGAGAAAAAACTATGATTGAAGAATTTTATATCCAGCCATGAATTTTATATCCAGGCAATCTCAATGGCAAAGATATGCTCACAGTAAAAAGCAAAATATATTTAAATAGTGTCAGCACTGTGAAACAGAAACAACAAACATTTAAAATGTACATTTAAGTAAACTGAACTAATTAGAGTAGGTAACACTGCGGCCATGAAGCATTAATAGACGGTTATGAAAAAGAATTATATACAGGCCATATATATATATATGAGGTATATAATTGTTGAATAATAAACTCAGTGGATGGACTAAATAATCTAACGGACACAGTTGGGGAGTAAACTAGTAAGTGAAATATTGGACCACAGATTGTGCCCAGTATGTAACAACAAGAGAATTATAGGCTAGATTCTCTTAAAACAGACATTCAAACATTATTCAATCAGATTTTTTTAAAAAACTAAAGAAACAAATGGAATCCAAGCGCTTCCAGAGCTTACTAAAAATTGGTATTCTAGGAATGCATGGATACTTCAACATCAGAAAATCTTTCTATGTGATCCATCACATTAAAAAGGTTAAAACAAACCCACACGATCACCTCCTTAGATCCAGAACACACATACAATTTCATAAAATTCAAAACTTCATTTATAATTATCTTTAGCAACTAAGAATATAAAAAAGTTTCCTTAAGTGGCATGAACCACAAATATACTACTCACTGTATGATAAAACTTCTGAAAGTTTCTGAGTAAAATAAGGAGCAAGATAAGGATATCCTCCGTTCTCATTATGAATCATAATTTTGCTGGAGATCCCTTCCAATGCAGTAACACTTCTTTCGTAGCAGTAAGTCAACACATATAACCTAAAATTTATAGGTAAGATTGTTCAACAAAAATTAAATGCACCCTATTAATATTTATCATGATATTTTTTCTTAAACTGAAGGGGACTTTTGTAGGGTTAGCTTGTTTGATGAAGATATCTTTACTAGAAGTTTAACAATTTCTTAGTTTATTTCAGTTTCTTTTCTACTCTTTAATTCAAGTAAAAGTTGTCTTAATGCTTTTTATTTTAAAATAACATGAATACTGGGTTCCCTTTGTCTATCAGTTTATTTACATATAAATTGAACAACTGAATGATCTATCTACTTACATAACTATTGGTTTGTCTCTTTGGTCTCTCCTCATTTAAACTATGATTGGGATGATATTCAACCAGTATTAACTGATTGTTTTCGGATCGTGGAATATGGGATGATTTTTTGCTATCTTCTCTGTACTTTTCTGTGTCACTTTGAACTTATGAGAATAAATACTTTTTATAAAAACTTAAGACATTATTCTAAAATGAAAGTGCACATGAACTTAGAAATTATGCTTTTGGTAATGTATTTTATCTTGCAAATGTTTTCATATTATTCCCCAAAGGTATATGTTCAACAGTGTACACATTGTTGTACATATTGCAACATGTATTTGGATCTGTATTAAAAGATGCACAACAATGTACATACAACAATGTATATATAACAATGAGCTTAATTTAAAAGCAGAAATCTGGAAATAAACTAAATGTTTGTTAACAGGAGACTAGTTATATATATATTGACACATATGCATTAAAGGGGATACTATTAACTCATTAAAAATAAAGATATAAATCTACATGTCATAATAAAGAAAAAGGTCGAAGACACGTTAAATTTTTAAAAAAGCACATTGCAGAATGGCACCTGTATTTGTTTTCTATTGCTGCGTAGCAAGTTACCATAAATTAAGCAACTTAAATAACACATGTTTATAATCTCAGTTTCTGTTGGTAAGGAGTTTGAGTATGACTTAGCTGAGTTTTCTGTTTAAGGTCTCAAAAGACTGCATTCAAGATGTTGGCAAGGCTGCATTCTCATCTGAAGGCTTGCCTGGAAAAGAATACTTCTAAGTTTACTCATTAGGGACAAAGTTCATCTCCTTGCAGTTGCGGAACTCAGATCCTTGGCTTTTTGCTGGCTCTTGGCTGGAGGGTGCCCTCGGCTCCTAGAGCCTGTCTGCAGTTCCTTGCAATGTGAGCTTCCACAGCATGGCTGCTCACTTCATAAAGCCATCAAGTAGAGGTTCTAGAGTGAACCTGTTAGCAAGATCAAGGCTTAAATAATGTAATTATGGGAGTGACATCCCATCACCTTTGCCATATTTTATTATTTGGAAGCTAGTCTCTGATCCCACCCACACTCAAGGGGTGGAGATTACATAAAGAAATGAAGCCAGGATACAGCAATGATAGGGGAGCCACCTTAGATTACATCCACCACAGTATCTGCAGTATGATGATAAGTATATATAAAGAGATAAGTTTATGTTTTAATATTAACAGAAAATTTCTGGAAGGTTACGTAAGAAATATTTAACAGTAATTCCCTTTAGGGAGTAATACTTGGAGGCAAGCATGAGGGCTTTATCCTTTCACTTTATTCCATATGTCTGGTTTTACTTATTTTCTTCTTCCCTCCCTCCCTTTCTTCCTTACTTCTTCCATTCCTTCCTTATTTTTCAAAATTAGCCGTACTTTTGCAATGATGTAGTGAGGAGGTTAACAAATCCTCTCCTGAAAAAGCAACTATAAAGCTGTAAAACAAACAAACAAACAAACAAAAAGTAAAAAATAACCATTTTGGGGCTCTGAAAGTCATCCAAGAGCATACAACAAACTGAATAGCATTCAGTCTTGAAATTTATTCTTGAAAATTACTATATCAGCTTTGTTGGCATAGTAATTCAACCAGAGTAGGACAGGCTGTCAAAATCAGCAACTTGGCTGCCACTACTGGAAGGGTCTCCCTTGATTTGGACTTTTATCACTTAAAGTTGTGATCTCATATTCATAAAAGTGAACAGATGCTGATGGGGGAGGGGGGAGGAGGAATCGATAAAGGGACACGAAAATCAGCTACATTGTATATTGATAAATTAAAATATAAAATAAATATTTTAAAAAATCTGATGAATATCACAGGTTACAAAATAAAGTGAACAAAGTGAGCCAGCATCCTGTTTGGAGACTATGCAATGGACTAGCAGACTAGCCAGAGATTTAACAGTGAAACTTAGATGTGAGCTAGCCATGGGGTCATTGATAAGATCATCACATACCCTGGGTTTATTGAAGGCCATGTGTAGCAGGGACTGAAATGGGCCCAAGCAAACCATAAATGCCTGGATGACAGAGCTGCTGCAAACACACAGAGGAGATATGTAAAGTCTCGATGGTCAATTAAAGTTAGGAAAGACTTGAAAACAAACTGAACTTTGAATGCACTTCTAGCTCTGAGAACTTTTCTGACACTAACCAATTATCTGATTCTTTGACAATTGGAGGTCCAATAATTCAATTCAATTCTGACACTGTCTACCTGGAGTTAGCATCAGATCCCACAAGTTAAAGGGCTCAGTCCCCAAGACTGCCCCTACTTCAGTTATTAGTTGCAAGTTGTGGGCCACTTGTTCTTCTGATCAACCAGCTATAAATTGAGAGTTCCCATGACTTCCTCCTCAGGTTCAATAATTTGCTAGAACATCTCAAAGTACTCAGTAAAATACTTTACTTATATTTACCTTACCAGTTTATTATAAAGGATACAAAAGAGCAGCCAGATGAAAAGTACACAGGGCAAGGTCTGGAAGAAACCCAAGCACAGGAGCTTCTGTCCTTGTGAAGTTGGGGTGTTCTACCCTCCTGTCATGCATATATGTTCACCAACCCAAAAGCTCTCTCTATCTAGTGGTTCAAGAGGTTATATAAATTCAATCTCCAAAGCCCCTCTTCTTTCCCAGGAAGTCGAGTGGAGTGTGTGTGTGGTTGGGGGGGGGTTGTGAAAGTTCCAGCCCCCCTATCTCTTGGTCTTTGTGGTGACCAGTCCCATCAGGAGGCTATCTAGGAGCCCCAACCTGTCACCTCATTAGCATAAACTCAGATACAATCATCCAAATAGGCTCATTATGAATAACAAAGACCGTCCTACCACTAAGGAAATTCCAAGGGTTTTAGGGGCTTTCTGCCAGAAACCAGGGACAGAGACCAAAAACATTTTTTATTATACCACACCAATCCATACACAAATCCATCAGCAGAGACTAGAAGCCTTATTGCCTTGATGTGTTTAAGCAAAATCTCTGACCAATCTTTGGCTAAACATTAAGCTATGTAGACACAGAGGTGACTCCTAAGAAATCAGGCTTAAGTATAAAAACAAGAAAAAAACCAAAAATATCATCAACCACACATTCTAGGGAATCAGATTCCCCAAATTTAATCCAGGTGAATTACAAAACAATGAAAAAAATAACTACAACCCTCAAAGCAAAAGATCAAGATCCAGAGATCCTGATATAAAATATATTTTATAAAATGTCAATAATTAAAAAAAAAATTAAGAAAGATGCAAAGAAACAGGAAAGTGTGGCCCATACTCAGGAATAAATGGCAGTTAATATAAACTGTCTCTGCGTGTCCCCATATGATGGATTTAGCAGACAAAGTCTTCAAAGTAACTACTTATTCAAAAAGAACTAAAGAAAATCATGTTTAAATAATTAAAGGAAAGCTTGATAGCAATGAACCAATAAATAGACAATTTCAACAAAGAGATAAAAATCATATACAAGAACCAGTAGAAATCCTGGAGTTGAAATGTTACTAGGATATTTCATACTAACAAAAGGGTCAGTGAATCAGAAAAATACAGTCGTACATCACTTAATGATGGGAATATGTGCTGAGAAATGCATCTTTAGGCAATTTTGTTCTTGTGCATAAGGGAACAACAAAGAATACTCCTGTTATCTACACTGGCCACTATTACATAGTTGTGGTCCCTCTAATTATGGTACTAAATCTCTGTCTCTCTTTCTTCATCTGTTAAAATGAGGATCAGAATAATATCACCCCCCGCAATGTTATAAATATTAAATGATAGGTAGTGATTGTGCCTGGCACTCAATAGCACTTGGCAAGTACTAGCTGTTATTAACTATTATTTTGTTATGGAGATGGGTAGTAATTATTTAAAAATGTAAGAATTCTAAAGTAGACAACAACTCTTTCACTTGGGGTCAGGCCTGATGTGTCAAATGCTTGGCGTTCTATCTTAAAGGTTTGTGCTACCTTTGGGAAAGTCACCTGTGA
The DNA here is from genome assembly GCF_027409185.1 of Cynocephalus volans. NCBI lineage: Eukaryota > Metazoa > Chordata > Mammalia > Dermoptera > Cynocephalidae > Cynocephalus > Cynocephalus volans. The sequence continues at coordinate 120,891,620 of NC_084467.1, read as the reverse complement.
TTAAGCTATGAACTCCTCCTCAATATATTTTTCAGCAGGTTTGTTTACATCAGCATCACCATAAACACATGAGTAATAGATCGTGCTACTATATTAAGATAGCTATGATATCACTTAGCAATAGGAATTTTTCAATCCCATTATCATCTTATGGGACCACCATTGTATATGTGGTCCATCACTGACTGAAAGATTATGTGGTGCAAGACCATATAACAATATTAAATGTATTCGCACCTAAAAACAGTATTCCAGAATACATGGAGGAAAAAACTCGTAGATTTGAAAGGAGAAATAGAAAACTTAATAATGGTTGGAAATATAAGTACCTACTCTCAATAACTGATAGAGTAACTAGACAGCAAATCAGCCAGAATAAAGAAAATTTTAGCAACCCTACCAACTAAATTAATATATTTGACATCTATAGAACACTCTACCCAGACTTCAGAATACCCACTCTTTTCAAGTTCACTTGAAATCTTTTCTAGATAGATGATGTGCTGGGCCACAAAATAAATCTCAATGCATTTTTTAAAATTTAAATTATATAGAGTATATTCTCTGACCACAGCAAAATTAAATTAGAGATCCACAATACAAAGAAATCTGTGAAAATTCCATATATCTGAAAATTAAGTATCATGCTTATAAGTAACTCATAATCCAAAGAAGAAATCACATGGGAAAGTTTTAAAATATTTTAAATGAATGAAAAGAAAAAACAACAAACAACATATCAAAATTTATAGAATACAGCTCAAGCCATGCTTGGAAATGTACAGTGTTTAACAACTATATCAAAAAAGAAGCAAGGTATCACATCAAAAACCTAAGCTCCCATCCTAAAATTAGAAAAGTGGAATTAAACCAGAAGGAAATAATAAAAATATGAGTGAAAACCAATAAATAGTAAAAAGGAGAATAAAGAAGATCATGAAACCAAAAGTTGGTGCTTTAAGAAAACCAACAAAATTTACAAATTCTTAGGTTGACTGAACAAGAAAATAAGAAAGAAGCACTATATACCAAAATCAGAAAGGAAAGAGGAGGTATTGCTACTGATCCTAAAGAAATTTAAAGAAATCAAGGATTTTTTTGAAAAACTTTTTTTCAACACATTAGACAATTTACATGACGTGGGCAATTTCTAGAAAAACATAAATTAGAAAATCTGAATAGATCTGTACCAAGTAAAGAAGTCAAATTAGTGCTTAATTAGTTGTATTTCTATATAATGGCAAAAAAAAAAATCTTAAAATGAATTTAAGATGACAAATCTATTCACAAATGAACAGAAACAATAAAATACTTAGAAATAAATTTAACAGAAGACATATAATATTTGCACACTGAAAACTACAACAGATTCCTGAGAGAAATTTTAAATATTTATATAAATGGAGACACATTCTATCTTTAAGGATTGGTAACCTCAGTATTGTTAAAATGGCATTTTCCCCTAAACTGATCTATGGACTCAACACAATCTCTTACAAAATCAGAGCAGTCTTTCTTGTGGAAAATTTCTGACTGATCCTAAAATTTATATGGAAATGCAAGGGACCTAGAAAAGCCAGAACAATTTTTTAAAAAGTTGGTGACTTACGCACCAAATTCCAAAACTTATCATAAAACTACAGTAATAAAAATAGTGTGGTATTGGTGTGAGGATAGACATATATATCAATGGAAGAGAACTGAGAGTCCAGAAATGAACCCATACATCTATGGTCAATTGATTTTCATCAGTAGTGCCATGACCATTCAAAGGAGAGAGGATAGTTGTTTCAACAAATGGTGATGGAACAGTTAGATATCCATATGCCAAAAAAAAAAAAAAAAAAAAAAAAAAAAGATCTTCAACCCCTACCTTACAGCCTATGTAAAAATGAACTCAAACTCAAAATGGATCACAGACATAAACGTAAAAGCTAAAACTGTAAAACTCAAGAATAAAACATAGGAGAATATCTTCGTGACCTTGAGTCAACCAAAAAGTTCTTAGAAAAGGCAATAAAATCACATCATAAAAAATTAATACATTCGATTTTATTAAAATAGATAACTTTTGTGCTCCAAATGACCCCATGAAAAAAATGAGAAGATAAACCTCAGACTGGGAGAAGATATTTGCAAATTACATGTCTGAAAAGGAGTTGTATCCAGCAGTTATCCAGTTATGTATATTCTCATAACTCAATGAAAAGGAGGTAAAAAATCCGATTGAAAAATGGGCAAAAGCAGGAATAGACATTTCACCAAAAAAGATATATGAAAGAAAATATGTTCAACATCATTAGTCACTAGGGAAATAAAAATTAAAATCTCAACAAGGTAGCACTACACACCCCAAGAATGGCTATATTCAAAAAGACAGACAATACAAAACATTGGTGAGGAAATGGAGCAGATGGAACCTTTATGCATTGCTGGTAAAACTGCAAAATGCTACAGTCACTTGGGAAAACACTTCAGTGGTTTCTTTTCCTTTTTTTTTTTTTTTGGTCGGGGGAGGGTGGGCAGTGGCTGTGCTCTAACCAACTGAGATAACCAGCCAGCTCCTTTAGTAGTTTCCCAAAAATGTTAAACATAAATTTACTATATGACTTAGCAATTCTACTCTAAGAAATTTAAACAAGAGAAATTAGCATGTGCCCATAAAAGGACTTGTATGCAAATGTTCATAGCAGCAGTATTTAGAAAGCCTAAAACTGGAAATAATCCAAATGTCCATCAACTGGTGAATGCTTAAATGTGGTATGTCCATACAGTGGAATACTATTCAGTAGTAAAAAGAAAAAAAGTGATGTATGCTGCAACATGGATGTCCTAGTCAGTTTGGGCTGCCATTACAAGGTACCGTAGACTGAGTGGCTTAAACAGCAAAAATTTATTTCTCACAGTGCTGGAGGCTGGGAAGCTGAAGATCAGAGTGCTGGCAGATTCTGTGTCTGGTAAGAGCCTTCTTCCTCTTTACAGACAGCCGTCTTATCTTCACATGACAGAGATAATTAGCTCTAGTCTTTTTCTCTTATAAGAACACTGATCCCATCATAGGGACTCTACCCTCATGAGCTCATCTAAACCTAATTACCTCATAAAGGCCCCACCTCCTAATACCATCCCATTGAGGTTGGTTCAATGTATGAGTTTCAGAGGGACACAAACATGCAATCCATAACAATGAACTAACCTTAAAAATACTCTAATAAGTGAAATATGCCAGATACAAAAGACCATGGTTCCATTTTTATAAAACGGCCAGACAAAGCAAATTTACAGAGGCAGGAAGCAGTGGTTTATTGGAGCTAGTGGGAATGGGGCACTGGTAGTGAGAGAAATTGATTGCAAATGGGCTTGAGGGAAAATTTGGGGGTGATGAAAAATGTTCTAAAACTGTATAGTGGTGATAGTTGCAAAACTACAAATTTACTAAAAATACCATTCAATTGTACACTTGCAGTGGGTAAATCTTATAGTGTTTAAATTATAGCTCAATAAGGCTATATAATTTTGAAAAGCTTTAAAAAACCATGAGGAAAGGGAAAACCAAGGCCTGGCTTTGCATATTTAGATAAAGACTGAGTTGCATGGTGATTGTTTTTCTTTCTCATCATCTGACTTGATTAACTCTGCCTTCAGAAGGAAAAGTTTATGAGAAATTTAATGGTTAACTCCCTAGAGGACTTTTGAATTTTTTGCTGTCCTTGGAGAAGAAATATCCAAATAACAGATGTATGAATTTCATTAATGATGAAAACTAGAATTTTTTAAAAAGGAAATGTTTTCGCAGGACGGATTGCTAGTAGTTCTGTTTATTTTTCCAATAATCTCTCTTCTCAACAGGTAAATTCACTTTCTGAAGCTTCCACAGACTAAATTAACTGTGGGGCTATAGAATTCTTGTGCAATCTTTAAGCAAAGAAAAAGAACTGTTATTGATGGAAGAGTTTTAGAGGAAGGGCAAGGAAAGTAAATTGAAACCTGAAAGAATCCTTTTAGTTTGCAAATGAGTTATAGTTTTAGTGGTGTAGTGGGGCAGAGCCCTGAAGAGTGATTGGGAAGTTGACAATGATTGACAAGAGAATATGTGATCTTTTGAGGAGTTTAGTTATAAAAGGAAGGAGAGATAGAGGTGTGCAGTCAGAGAAGGATGCAAGGTTAAAGGAGAAGATTTTTTTATTGTTATTATGAAAGGGCCTTGACCATGTTTATAGCCTACTTGAAGGAGTTAAGAAAGGAAAGGACAGTAAATACGGGTTAGAAAATGAGATTGAAGGGCCAGCCCTGTGGCTCACTCGGGAGAGCGTGCCGCTGGGAGCGCTGAGGCCGTGGGTTCGGATCCTATATGAGGATGGCTGGTGCACTCACTGGCTGAGCGTGGTGAGGACAACACTGTGCCAAAAACATGGGAAGAAACTAGCATTGAAGTAGAGAAGTGAAACTCTTCCTTTGACATAGAAGTGGAAATAGTGGGGATGAATACATATTTAAATACGATGTAAGTTTGTAGGCTCAGAGGTAAGATGGTAAGGGAATTCATGTCTGGCAACCTCTTTTTTTCTTTTTCTTTCTGTAGACGTAAGGGATATGATAATCACTGAAACTGTAGCACAGATGGAGTAAGTTTCCATCTTTAAACTTAGTACTTTACATTACGAAGTGTAAAGAAAGTATGGACTATCCCCCATGAGAGAGAAGATATAACTGAACAAGGACAGGTAAAAGATTTGTCATATAGTACAGGGCATACCACTGAGTCAGAGCCCACAATTTTCTAGTGGCAATAATACATCCAGATATTTAATACCTTTTAGCAATGTTCAACAATCCAAATGCATGAGTGAATAAGGCATGTTGCTGGATTTATCAATGGTGGTGAATTAATAAGGTAAATACAGTGGGATTAGGGTCTATGGACTTTGAAGTGCTGGTGAGAGAGTAATTTAAGAGATTCACCATGGATCTCGATTGGGTAGGAAAAGAAGAAAAACCATCAGGAGAGGGGTGAACTGGGAGAAAAGGGAAATATTTAAGGAACAGAGTCTTAGTGAGGTTGAAGAGAAGGTCAACATAGGGCAGTATAATGATTCTAAGAATGGGAGATGATAGTCAGATCTTGGAATACTGGAATTTACCATTTCTGAGATAAGGGTATTCCAAGATCCAGATTCAGTCATGTGTTTCGGTTACTGAAATGGAAGGACTCTGGGGGAAAGAGCTTAAGGTCATGTTGTTGGATGGGCATCCATATGCATGATTCAATCACGGGTGATTTTGGCAAGAACTGGGGCAAAAATCAAGATTTTGAGTCATACCAGAATGCTCAATGATGAGAGGTGTGGGTGTAGGAAATGAGTAAATAATGAAGAGATGAGCTTTTATTCAACTCAGAGTTTACAAATCAGTATTTGCAGATATGATTTCACTTCATCTTTACAACCTATGGGGTAGACATGACTATTAGTCTAATTTTTCAGATAAAGAAACTGACATTTAAGTTGGGACTTGGCAAACAAAATCACGCAGCTAGTAATTGACGGAGCTGGAATTCAAGCCCACATTTCTGACTGCAGAGCTCATGTTCTTTCCAGGAAAACGTGCTGTCTTAGCCTAGATAAAATTTTACCCCTTGGAACACATATTTCACAAAGATACTGTAAAGATACAATGCCTTGATCCAAACAAAAGATACTATAAGTGTGGAATTTAAGACCCATTAGTTGATAAGGGGTGCTTTCCTTGAAGCCACTGGTTGAAGAGAAGAAAGTGTTTCTCCCAATTTGTGCTAAAGAAAACAAGAGGCTACGTACATACATCAGCCAAAACCTCTCCTCAGCTGCCCCAAAGTAAAGAGTAGAACTGACCTTCAGCCACACCACAGGTGCTCCTCAATATTCAATTTAACTTAATTATAACTGGATAAAAATGTCAAGAGAAGGGGTCAGGAAATAAGGCATGAAATGTCTAGTGTGTTACTTAAAAACAACATAAAGAAGTGGATGGTTCAGGTCCTATTGTTCACATGTCTTTCATAATTCTAATTTTTTCTCCAAGACAGAAGGACTGATAATTATTTAAATAAAATATTTCTAAAGCACCAATATTTCTGGGAGAAAGAATCAGAGTTTCTTCTTTTAGACAACATTATAGCCATTTATTTCTTCTGTTTGACTCAACATAACTATTAAGATAGGAAACTAAAAAAAAGAAAAAAACTAATTCCTATTTTCCACTTTCCTGTAATTTTTGCATGTGGAGTTTAACCATGACAAAAACAGTAAAGGAAGGAGATTGGTCTTTGGGAATTATTGGGGCTCCTTTCCTACCCAGTAGTAGTGCCTAGAATATGACAGGTGCTAGGAAATGGTAACTAAGTTATATTTAGCCTAATAACTAAATGAGGGTACTGTCCATAAGGAGAGAAAATGACCTGACAGAGGAAGATTAAAATACCCAAAACCATTTTCAGAGAGGTTTGAAAGGAAAAGGTCTGAGTTCAAGAATTCAAAGAAGTAACACTCCTTCTTGAATGTGAATAGGAGTAAATATCCAACAGGAAAGGGTCCCCATTTTAGGGAAATGCCTACTGGGCCGATTGCCACAGATGTGGATTAAGTAGGTCCACAGATGGCAAACCAGGAGAAAAGTGGAATTACAGAAACAAGTAAGATGAAAACAATGTTAAGCAAACTATTACCAGTCCAGACTTTATGAAAAGTGTTTGAGCTGCAAATCCAGGTAGTCAAGTCCCTGAGGTTCTTTACTTCATAAGGCGTGGGTTTGGGTGGGGGTGGTGAATGAGCTGAGTCGAGAGGTGAGCTTAGTCAGATGCCACCTAGACCAGCTTATGGAATCAAGTTCTCCTCCCTGCCCCATAGGGAATTTACCACTACTCAAGGAGACGCAGGAATCTCCAGCCCATGGAGATGCCTAGGGTGAGAAAGAGCTTTGATGTCAGTAGCAGTGATGTAGAAAGGCTCAACAATCAGTGTGATTGAGAGAGGGGGATTCTACATGTAGTGGTAGCCATCATTGGGCAACTGAATGAAGAAGCAGGAGAATCTGAAAATGGAGGTGGTGGAGGGTTACCTCCTTCACAGTAGAGGAGGTAGACGATGGTAGTGATGGCAGCATAGAGTAGTATGGTAACCCTCACCTCCGAGGGCTTGCCAAACACAGCTCTGTGGTGTCTGCAGCATGAAGACAACTGCCTGACACCAAAGAAAGAATCTCCTAGAATACTGGCCCTACATAGAGCCATTTAAATAGATGCCATCCTAGACCCTTCAGCGATGTACCATCTAAGAACAAGAATGGACAGAAATGGGTATGCTGACCCCCAAGGACTCATGTCCTGTCAATGAAATGACTACTAAAATTTTGACATTACATGTACATGCTGAGTAAATGCCTTGTAGGGAGAAGCCAATGGGCTTGAGTAAAATCTAATTAATCAGAGTCCTCAGCTCTTTTCCAGAACATAAACTGGCTTCTCAATTCCAGTACTAACCGTATCAGCCAGTTCAATCACTGACTCGTGGCCTCTAGCTTGTTGGATCCATTATTCAGAGTAGGTCATTTGCTTTTGGGTAGATCGCTTTGCCCAAGGATATTATTGCCCTAGAGAGCCCATTTGGGACAGACCCAGGTCTTACCCTCTTGGGGAGGGAGGAAAGACAGAACAACCAGATGAGAAATACTTCTTTTTTCATAGGAATGCAAAGATTTACTAAGAGAAGAATATTAAAAAAAACATTTTTAAAATAATAACCTTTCCCCCCTGATATTTCCTCATTTCCCTTCTTTCTATATAATCTAATAATTATCTGTGTTTATTATTCTAATGAAGGGCAAAAAGCTCATTAATTTCTTGATCCTGCTGTGTTTTCCAGAAGCCCTTCAGGAAAGAATTGGAGAACATACAAAATGTTTGGGAAACATATGGATTGAGGAGTGAGGCATCTCTCATCCCACGCTAGAAAAATATTCTTCCGGGCTTGGGAAGGGACAGTGATAGAAGGGAACTGCTGAAAACAGAGAGTTCTATGAACCTGAGAGGAAAAATAGGGTTGAACCTTCTTTCTCTGATATAGTCCCAGGAAGGTGCTTTGAGGTCTATGATGATCTAGAGAGCAGAGGATAGACCCCCAGTTCCCAAACAGAGATACCTAGAGTATCTGGGCAGAGAAATCCAAAGGCAGTCTTCAAGAGATGGCTAAAAAGCAACACAAGAATCCTGTGTCTTTACGTGTAAGAAAGAAGGGGCGGAGAGAGCTGCCAGACCTAGAGTGATTACTGAGAGAGGACCAAAAGGGAATCACCGTGGACACGGTGTAGATAGATGAATGGGGTCGAGATAGCATCATTCCCAGGGGCTACCTGCAGAAACTCCCCATCAAATCTTAGATTTAAACAGGGGAAAGTGGAGCAAACACATGAAGCTTCTGCCGCCCTAGCAGAATATGGGCTTGAAATCCAATTTAAGTTGAGTTATAAAACATAAACGTTAAATTTCCTTCACATCTGAATTTGAAGCCTCGGATTTATCCTAGCTTCACTGCCACGTAATGCTATTTGTCAGCTTCCCGCATTTATTTAGGTGTGCATACTGAGACCAAAAACCGTCTCGTGGATTGCTTAGTTCCTGAGGATACATCTTTGAATAAAACTCAGCATGTTTTTGATCTCGTGGAGCTCACAGTCCAGTGCAGGAGATGAACAGTATTCAAAAGAACAAATGTATGACATGTTAAGTGGTAACAAGTGCAGTGAAAATATAAAACAAGGCAAGAAGGATATCTAGAGTGTTCACTAACTTTGAATACACGATATTTTCTCAGTAAAACTGTTGAACTGAATTGACCGGAACTTACGCTCTTCGAAGCACTGGCAATAAGTTCAATAAACTAAGAACATTTTCTCAAGAAAGCCAAAATAGGCAAATGAGAGAAGCAATTGTTTATATAGGATTTATAAATAAAATAAGCCAGCTAAGGACGGCATTAATACACTGCAAAGAAAGGGAAATGAGAAGGAAAATCACACAAAACAGGAACAAAATTTATTTTCATTAATTCAAATCCAAATATGTCTGATTCCAAAGGTTATGAAATGTTATGGCATTATGAAAAAAAAAAAAAAAAAAGCATAGGTTTTGGATCTGATTCCTGTTTCAGATTCTTTCTAGTTATGTTATTTAACTTTTCTTAACTTTTTTGAGCCTCAGTTTTCTACACAGGAAAAGAGATTAGTAATTCCAACATCACTGGGTTGTTGTGAAGATATATTTAATGACAATTATTTTAAAATATTATGATAATATTATGATAATATAAGCACTCAATAAATGATAATTATTAAAAAAAAAATTAACTCCCTTCCATGTAACCCTCACCCTTCCATGTATCCTTGAATTACATACAGAAGTAAGATGAAAATGATGTACACTGGTAATATATCATTGCCTTATGACCAGAGTGGAACATGGGGATATTTTGAAGTAACTAGCGGGTGCCCTCAGAGTTCTCTTTCAAAATTTACACTTGGCTTCCATTCCCCAGCATGTATCTATGTGTCTTCCCTTCTCGGCAGAGAATACGGTTAGTCTGTTACCTGAATACCCAGTGCTCAAGGCTTCTGCCCCATCTGCACTCCTCCCAAGCAAGCCTCTGTCCCTGTGCTAGCCACTCTGGAGGTGCTGGTGCCATGATCTGTCCCCCTTTCCAATCCTTGGGACTTTCCTTTATAAATATCCTTCCTTCTAACCAGGCTATCTGTGGCTTTTCAATAAATTCCTAGAAAATTATATAATTCTACTGAGTGATGAAAAACTGCAACTACCAGGAGTCATACAATAATAGCTCCTACTGGCTTTTAGGAGTCAGGTATCATATGTCCCTGCCCTGTCTCCAGCTATATTGATGTCCTTTCATCATACCCATGGTTCTGTCCACTATAATTACTTACCACACTGTATTGCTAGTGTGTTTACAGACCTATCTCTTCTTGGAGACTGTGAGGTCTTTGAAAGCTGAGACTGTGTCTTACTTTATCTTTTAGCTAGAGTGCTTGATGTAGACTGGGAGTTCAGATATTTTTGCTGTTGTTGTTCATCAAATGAAAAATAAAGCATAATAATCATCATGTAACATACGTGGAAGAACTTGGCTCTTTGTCCAGCATGAGGCTAGTGATTTTACATATATTAAAATATACATTTTAGTATTCTCCTCCCAAAGATAAGGCTGTGAGTTTTGGTTAAATAACTCAAGGTGCACATCTAACAGACAGACGTATCAGGCCAAACCAGAGGGAGGGCCAGTGGAAAGAGAAAATTTTTAGTAGAATGAGGACTTTTAGATTTCCCAAGTCACATGCAAATGTAGCCACAATTTTCTGCCTCTGCATAATAGCATCTTTGGCTTTGGAATCCTGAATAAGTTATTGCAGAATACCAAAGATACAGAAGGGGAAAATGCTTTACCACTTTTAAGCCATCCCTATTTACTCCAGGGTCATATTCATCTCCCACACACCCACAACTAAATTCTGAAAAAGGTATTGTTTTGATACGTTATTTCCTTGAGACCATATGAAATAGAACCTTCCTGAAACTGAAATTTTCCCAGAAGAATGCCCTGAGAAATTAGTTGGGTTTCTTCTCCAATTACATTCAAAACCATCAGTTAATTCTTCTATGAACAGATGTACACTACAAAGGTTGTAAAATGGCATTGGAAGAAACCAGACTGGCTACAGGCATAAATATTTTCCTCAATGTGGATGAGACTTGCTCGTATCCCCGCACTGCTGAGAGGGCCAGGGCTGGTGGGAATGAAGCAGCTGGGGACCAGCATCCCTGAGCCTTGCATCTCCCTGGGGAGCCCTGTCTTTTAAGGTGCCATAGGGATCAGTTAATGAGGCCAGCCTGAGGTCCTCGGGTCACATCTGAAAGAGGAAACAACAAAATCTTCATGGGAAAATTATGTGAAAACGAAAATAGACAGAATATACAAGTATTATCTAGAACCCTAGGGAATAAAGCCTGAAAAAGGAAAAAGAAAAAAAAAGAAAGAAAGAAAGAAAGAAAAGTAAGGGGGGAGAGATGATAATGGAAAAATGAAAAAAAAAAAAAAAAACCCTCAAAAAAATGAATTAGAAGCCCCAGCTGTGTTAGAAAATTTCAGTGTGTGTGTCATTATCTTTCTCTGGGCCTCAGTTTTCTCACTAGAAATGTCACTTCCAGGTACATTCTGTGAGATACTTTCTAGTGTTGAAATTTTGTGGTGCTGTTTTCACATAAGTCTCCTGTGTAAAAAATAAAATAGATCCAAAAGAGAACATAAAACAAGATTAGTTTGGAATGTGTGAAAAGTAATGATACTGAATTATAAAGAGGGGAAATTTGTCATTTGGTGGCAGGCTGGGAGTCTGGTGATCTCTACCCCATCCCAGCCTGCCCCCCACCTCTAAGCCTATATACCTGCTCTATATCTCTTTAAGAAGCCTTTTCTAATCTTATTCTCCCTAACCACAACCCCCCTCCCCCCTGGTTTTCCACTTGCCCAGGCAGAAATTAGCATTCTTCCTTTCTGCTTTCAGTAGCCCTCAGTAAATATTTCCAAGACACACATCACATTATTTTGTAGCTACTGCTTTAGTTGTCCTAACTAGACTAGACTGGACTAGAATCTCAGCTTCTTGATGAAAGAGATTATGTCTTAATCGCTTTGGTATTCTGAAGATCTATGGCAGTACTGAACCCATAGTAAAACAGCAAATATATATATAATGTGCTGAGTAGATGGGAAAATGAATAAATGATTATGTAGAAAAGGAAATTTGAGGACAGAATAAAGGAGGAGGTAGTTGGCAATAGGTTACCTTTCAAATCTTCCCAAATCTACTTATTAAATGTTTATTCATCTAGTTAACCAAGTGGTTTTTCTAAATATCAGCGTGACTTTGTGACTGTGTTCTTTCCTATCCACCCTCACTAGCTATCTGTTTTCTGACTTGCACTTACGTTTCTGCCTCTCCCTCCTGCACAAGGACATTAGCATTCTTAGGCTATTACTTTTATCTTCCTCTTCCCTCTGTATATATGCAGTATTCTTTGTTCCCCAGTCTTAGGATGACAGGTTGGGAGAAAAGCATCTTTTAAACTGATTTCCAAATTGCCTAGGAGATGTACTTTTCTTTGTGAAGTCCCTTTAAAGAAAGGATGCTGTTGCAATTAATTATATGCCAGTCTTAATGACAGTCTTCCTATTCGATGGATGTGTATTTGTCTACTGACTAATTAATCATTCAGGCCTACTCATCAGATTCTTCCTACTTCTCTCTCACTCCCACTCCCTCCCCACTCCCAATCACCACTTAACTTTAGGGAAATTGGTCTCATTCTGCCCGAATTTATTCTTGGTCACTGATTCTCAGTGTTCATTTAGATTAGAAATAAAACAATCAGAGAACTGGTGTGTTGATTTCCGAGTACCCTGACACAGGAAACCTGGAGAAGCAAAGGATTGCTTTAATACTTCAATCCTAGAAAAAGCAGGAAATACCTCGTGTTAATAGGATGGTGCTACAAAAAATTGGCTCATTCTGGAAGGATTTTAGGTGTTGTTTAAACATACATGATGCTTAAATTATCCCTATCTTTAAGTGCCTAATCAGAATTATGCAGCACTTTTATCACAGACGCTATTCCCACCTGATTGCAGAATCGGGTGGTGTATTGGTATGATTTAAAATTATGGAACATTAAATTTGCTCCATCTGCTTTATTTTAACAGATGAGGAAACTCAGGCCCAGGATGGAGTGGCTTATGCACAGTTATACAGACAATTAGTGGAAAAATCCAGAAATAGAATCCATGTCCAGTGCTTCTCTGTTAGCAATATAAGGGCTTTTTTCCAAACAGCTACAATTCCAGACTAAAATGCCAACCCTTCGAATCACTTCTTGTTTGTTTTAAGTTTGTCTCCTGAAAGCCCCAGACAAAACACCAATATGCAAATGGGGAGCATGGAGCAGTCTCACTGCCATAACTTTGGTTTTCAGATTAGCTCCTGATCCCTAGTAGAAAGCAGAATCCTGAGAGAATTGGGTTCATCAGACAGGTACGCTTGAATGTTGAGAGTGGAAGTCAGGAAATGACTGGAATAACATTTCCAAGTCTGTATTTCACAGAATGCTTATGACCTGTAAGGTGCTAATCATGGGCAAAAAAAAAAAAAAGAGAGAGAGAGAGCGAAAAGATAATCCAGGTCAATCAATTGAGAAATACCAGATTAAACACAGTTAAATGTATTTTTCACTTTTGCTCTGAAAAAGACCTGTGAAGAAAATGAAAAGACAAGCTACAGAGAAATATTTGCAAACCCCACGTCTGACTAAACACTCTTACATAGAATATGTAAAGAAATTTCAAAACTCAAAAATAAAACAGTACAAAATTATTTGAAAATACAAAAAAACCCAAACAAAACCAAAAATTTGGAAAATGAGCAAAAGACATGAAAAGACATTTCATCAAGAATAATAACAGATGGCAAATAGACATGAAAAGATGTTCAATATCATTAATCATTAAGGAAGTGAAAATTATCCCTACAATGAGATACCACTACACACCCACTAGAATGGCTAAAATCAAAGAGACATGCAATACCAAGTGTTGACAAGGATGTGGAGAAACTAGAGCTCTCACACATTGCTGATGGGAATGTAAAATGGTATATCTACTCTGAAATTATTTTGGCAGTGTCTTAGAAAACTAAATACACACTTAATATACAATCTAGTAATCAAACTCTTGGGTGTTAATCTCAGAGGAATTAAAACATACGCTCACACAAAAAACATGTATATAAATGTCCACAGAAGCTTCATTTATAATATCCAAAAACTGGTAACAACTCAAATATGTTTCAATGGGTGAATGTTTAAATAAACAGTGGTCCATACATAGCACAGAAATGAATGCATGATTGCTACATGCGACAACTTGGATGGATTGCAAGGGAATTATGCTGAGTGAAAAAAAAGTCAATCTTAAAAGGTAACATATGTATGATTCCATTTACATAACATTCACAAACTGACAAAATCACAGAGTTGGTGATAGTGGTTGCCAAAGGCTGAGGTGGGGAATGAGGATAACCTTAACGGGGTAGCAAGATATTTGGGTTGGAGTTATAAATCCAGGAGCCATCAGCATACAGATGGCACTTAAAGCCATGAGATTGGATGAGATCACTCTGGAATAAGTGAAGACAGAAAGTATGAGAAGTCCAAGGACCAAGGCCCGTGTCCTTATACATTTAAGAATCCATGAAAAAAGGAGTTATCAGCAAAAGAAACCAAGAAGAGGTGGCCAGAGAGTGTTAGAGTGGTGAAATTTGGGATAATTTCTCCCCCTTTTTAGTATTGTATTCATTGTGGTTTTAATACTTTAAAAAGGAAAAGAAAGTACAAATACGTCTTTGACATGTTTATAAACTTCTTGAGGTCAGAGCAAATCTTCTAGTGCTTGCTCTGGGATTCTTTATGTACTCCAACTCCACTGAAAAAAGCAATATTCCTCACCGAGAAAGAGATTATTAATTCAAGGAATATATTATTGAAGGCATTTCACTGGCATGATAGAGGAATGAGTTCATCTTGTATATGTTTGTGTCATCTTACTTAAAATGTGACTCGAAAAAAAAAAATCTAAAATGTATTTACTAGATAACTTTCAGAGGTGAATTTTCCCTCTTCTATATTCTAACCTTCATAAGGTCAAGGAACAGTATGTAGTTCTTTGTACATTGCCTTCCACTTAGTAAGATTCCATAATATTTGAAATATTTAGGTCTGTTAAAAACCCCAAAACTCCCAAACCTTACATTTATGAAAAATTCCCTTGTTAATGACTAAGCCCTGGGCTTAATTGTCTATAATTTTTACAAGTCCAAATTTTTTCCCTTTTATGGATGGAGTTTTACACATCATAAATTCAAATGTTCAGAGAATCTTAGATGTTATTATTCTTACCCTCTTTATCAATCCTCTTACGTTGAATTACAGACTCAACAGAGCCTAACTGGAACTGGCACTTTTCTAACACTAATATTATTTTCTATTTCTTTCAGGGTCTTTTTGTCAAGAGCTTAAAAAAGTAATTAGGTAAGCAGAAAAAAGTCATTTTATTTCCAAAGGCCAAGTCTTGAGAGTTCACCCTTGCATCAGCCACAGTAAGGCTTCTCCATTCCTACGACTCCAGACTTCAGTAGCTTTTCTTTAGCAGAGGTTTAGGGAACCTGGGTCCTATTTGTAGACAAGTTATTTAATTTTGAAGCTATAATGACTCAGTTGTAATGCTGTATCACCACATCCCCCTCACTGTCTCATAAGTTTGTTGTAAGAATACTTGAGATGATATTTATGAATGGATTAAAAAACATATTGATAGTTAAAGGCCCCTGCCCCAAATATATTCTTTACATATGAGGATACTTCAAAAACTTCATGGAAAGATTTGTATTATCTTTTAACTCTATTTTTCCATGAACTTTTGGTAGCTGGCTGGTACAGGGACCTCAGTCCTTGAGTGTTACAACACTGCACTCTAACCAACTGAGCTAACTGGCCAGCCCTCCCTGAACTTTTAAAAATATCCTAGTATATGTCTGTGGCTCTCTTTACTCTCTGCACTCATTTATGATAATTGCAGTGATTGCTTACACAAGATTAAATCTGCAACTTGTGTCTCTAGTCATTCTCTCTCTCTCATGCATTAGTTCTAGATAATCAGCAGGTAGCTCTGCAGCACCACAGCCTAAGCCATGTTTGAAGAAAGGCAACACCCGGGGAACCCAATAATAATCTCTTGGCCCTTGTGTCCTAGGTCAGCTGAGATTCATTAGACGGTGCTAAAATTAAGTGAATAAGCTATTTCAAGCCTCAAGCCCATATTAGTCTAGGAACTATGACAAGTATGGTACCTACCAGTGGGAATACCATGCACTGAGCTGTATTGCTAGGGCTGGAGCTCAGAGCCCTCAAGCCCATTGTACAGACTGGGTCACAAACCCTTCACACACAGGTACATGAGCTAGGTAATAGGAAAAGACCCTGGGAGCTGTGGGCAAAAAACTAATAGGCTTTATTCAGAGCAAGGTGCAGCCACCCTAGTGACCTCCCAAAGTGTCCCAAGAAGCACCATGTATCAAAGCCATTAGTCCTTTATATTTAGGTCCATAACTCAAGACACCTGGGTGCCCATATGCAATTACATTAGATAGTAACCAAGGGACATCTGGGTCCATGTGGATATTTACAGCAAATGCTCGGCAAGACTCTGAACATCTGAGGGGCCCTGACCATTTTCCTATATTTTCCCAACATGAGCCATGGGTAGCTGAGAGAAGGAGAGGAAGAGAAATATAAAGAGGAGAATTATAGCTAGCACTTACTATTGCTTTATGGTATTAACTCACCTAACTATCACAAAAAACTTGCATGGCAGTTACTGTCTTCCCCATTGTATAGATGAGGAAACAAGCACAGAAAGAGTGGGTAACTTTTTCAAAGAAATATTGAAGGTTTGCCAGAAAGTTGGAGTCATGGATTAATCTTCTAAGAGGAAGATCTTTTTCCCTGTTGTGAAAAACGTAAATAAAAGGAATTATATCAGACATACTAATTAAGAGGCTATTGCCTTAGCATAGGTGAGAAATGATGAAGACCTAAACAGAAAACTTCCAGAAGAGCTCATTCTTCCTGCCTTACATTTCTATAGAAGAGACATTTTTATTCTATTTCCCATAAAGCAGAGAGTATTGAAGTAGACACCACTCCCTCTCCACCCATATCTCTTCCAACTAGGGGGAACAGTGGTGAATGTTTTAAAATTTGAGAGCTTCATGCCCAATGGGGTACTTTCACTTAAGGTATGTTTATTAAACTGAATGGCAATATGAGCATATTTCTCTCCTTCTCTCTTGTGTTTTCTGCCCCTTGTCTTACAAGAAGGGACAGGGCTTTCTCACCTTTTCTTCCCATAATGAAGCAGGCAATCAGGGGCAATTGCTCCCCCAGCTGGAGGAGGCGGGCCATCCTCCAACTTCTCCCTTGACATTTAAATGAGTAAATTGGACTCAGCTGTTCCCACTGATGGGTGCCAATGTCCACCTGTAGGATGAAGTGTTAAGATGGTCACACGTTTGTCCCAGCCACAATCTCAAATTCAGCTTTACCAAGTAGCTCTACATTTTGCATTTCACTGAACAGCTATTGATAAAGCTGATTCTTTCTTCTCTCTCTCTGTACCTATTAGAATACTAATAGGAAGAGTTATCAGCATGTGACATCCCAGAAGAAGCACGAATAGGGACAGATATAAAAAGTGTTCACTGAGCTGTGTTGTTCTGGGGAAATACTTATTCCTGATATTTTGAGGAAACTCTGCTTCCCTGCTTGACCAGCGCCCACAACAAGGAAACCAGTTCATTTCTCTGAGCCTTAGGTTCCTTATCTATAAAATAAGGATTAGGAATAGGTCATTTTAAACAAGCCTAATGCTATTCCCTATTCCCCCTTAGGTTCATACTAGGATATCTAGAGAGCCTTTTCTATTATCTCATCTTGAATGGCAATCAAAACCCCTTCAGGGCCTCCAGAACAACCTGATGGAGTGTCAGAAGTCATTAAAGTAAAAGAGTAAAGATAAACAACAGGAGTCTTTGATCCCTGGGCCTGGTAATCAGTACATTAAAAAACTAGAGCATGAAGTCCAGTTATGCTCCCTAACCATATTAAAACCAAGGCAGATCAGACTCTATGCAAGTTTCAAGGACCTGTTGCTTTTACCCAGATCTAATAAAGAAGGTTGTTTTATCTCTGCTTTTACTAAACTGTCACTGTCTGTACTGAGGGAGGTAACGTGGGTAGGAAGAAAGTAAGATCTGGAAAACTGAGCTTCAGGACTGTCCTACCCACATATCTGTGAGGATCCCTAGGGACAAATCCATAGTATCTAATATCTCTTTTCCATGGAGGAAACCGAGGTGAGGCCCGTAGAGATTGAGGATATGTTCATAGTCACAGAGTTATAGAGCAAATTAGTGATAGAGTAGGAAAAACTGAGAAAATGTATTAATTGATTAAAAGAACAAACAGTCATTGCTCATCTACCATGCGCTGACATTGTGCTAGACTCTAAGAGTAGAATTAAAAAGATGAATAAATGTAAGTCCCTGCCCACCCCCCAGGAGCAGTAAAATATTGCTGGTGCTGTGAAAGAACACTGTACAAGATACAACTGGATCACTCTAGAGGGAGTGGCCATTTTTCTAGGAGAAAAGAGTCAGAAAAGCTCTATCAAAAAGTTATATATATGGGTTTTATATATATATATATATATATATATATAGGTTATATGTATTTGTATATATCAACTTCTATGCAATCCAATCATAATATAATTTCCATAACTAAAGTAGCATACATAAGTGATTGGGAAATGTTTTTAGTAGAGTTAAATGCAATTTAATTGGATTTGTTTGCCTGATAATCAATTTTAATAGTTACTGATTACATACTAAATTGATCTAAATTAGCAGGTCACACATGTCACAGATAATATGGTTAGGAATACATGGCCTTAGAATGGCGCCACAGGACTGAGAAGAACCCTGAAAGCTCACCAGTCCACTTGACTAAGAAAAACTCATATTTTCCTATCAAACATTTCCTTAAAATTATTCACAAATATCTAATGTATCTTAGAAAGACTTTCCAATTTTAGGAGTTTATTATTGCAATACATTCCAGAGGAAGCAGCAGGTAATACTAGACTTATTGTAGAGTGAATTGTTCACAGAGACAGGTAGTAATAATGTATATCACTGTCAGAAGAGCTGTCCTTCCTGCAGATCAGAGTTGTCATTAAGTGCTTAAATACTCTTTCTCACAAATGGATGTTCAGTTTTTAATTGAAGGCCAAGTTGAAGGCATAATCTTAATGATTTATCTGGAGAAGATAATCATTACATCTTGACCCTACAGAACACAGAATTTGTTTTAAGTTACCATTTACTCAGTACATACAATGGATCAAGTGACATTTAGAAAGCTTTACATGTATTGTCATAGGTAATCCTCACAATAAGCCTTTGAAACTGGTATTATTACACCCAGTTTTACAGATACATAATCAGAAATTCCAAGAGGTAAAATAATATACCTAAATTTACCCAGGTAATAATAGGTAAAGCTAGGATTTGCTTTTACATTCTCAATTATGATAAACACCATGCTGGGCATTTCAGAAGACACAACAATACAGTAGTCTTGGTTCCTGATTTCTAGGATCTTACAATATGCTTGGGGAATCAGATTTTTATGAAAGCAAAGTGATGTCAGTGCTAAAGTGTTAGAAGCAAAACCTTACAGCAGTATTCAAAAGAAAAAGGAGATATCTGGAAAGGTTTCTTGGAAGAGATGGGAGTGTTGTAAAACTTCAAAAGAAAATTATTTCTGCAGATTATCATGAGGAATAGAGAATTCTGGGCAAGGGGGCTTGTACAAGTATATAGGTTATGCTCAGAGGTCAATGGGTGGATGAGTGAACAGAGTTCATGGTGCGTGAGGGGCTACAGGAAAGGATAGATAAGACCTGGAAAGTAGAAGTGGGTGAAAAGAGCAAAACCACAGACTGTTTCCCAAGAAAAAAAATTGAAAGAATTTTAAAGCCACAAAATTCTGATGTATTTCAGGATTTTTCCAGGGATAAAAATCTTTTTCATTGTTGGTTTGAGAAAATTTACTCAGCAGAATGTATTCAATAATGTAACCTCAAGTTTTATTTTTCAGATCTGCTCTCTCCAGTCCCCCTCGCCCCCATTTACCTAAATAATATGGGAGTCAGGGAAAAGGAAGTGAATCCAGTATCTATGAGCCCTTATGGGGTATGAAAAAAGGGAGACATTTGGGAGGCAGAGCTCCGGATCTCTTTTATGGAACAGGCCTTTCCCAGTAACAATGGAGCCTGGGACAATGCTCTCTTCAGTGTCCATGTCATTGGACTTGTTATAGATGAGCTGTTATAATGAAGGCTTCCTGGTTAATTAAACCTTCTGAATCAATCTGTGTTATGTTGAGTTTTGTGATTCATTATAGAGCAAGCCTTCAATCTTGCTCTCATGGATTACTGTTTTCAGTGAATATGTTTGGTTGTTTACTCTCTGCTTGGCACCAACCACCTAGTGAGTCAACAACCAGAGTTGAGGACAAACTACTCTCATCGTCCTTTCTGAGTACTTCAATTTGCTTTATTTTTCATGTGTTGTAAATGTCATTGTTTCCGCTAATGTTGTTTTTTAACATCTGCCAAAAAAAAAAAAAAAAATCACTTATAATTCTTGTAACTTGTTTTCTTCACGAGTCATAAAAACTGTTGTATGATAGACTTCAAGCAACTGGGAACAATATGTTTGATAAACTTTGCAGTGTTAAATGCTTTGGAGATCATTTCTGAGCAGGAGTAGCATAATGAATTAGTAAGTACGTAGTGAAGCCGCAAGAGAGATTGAAAGTGTTTACCCATTGAAGTAATTTCTGGGAAAGAATCATGAAACGGACTTTGGAGGATTCTATGTGCTGTATCTGGACCTTTTGTTAAAACTGCAAAACCATGGCTTTAGAGAGCATGGGCCTTATCTTTCTGACTCTGTAGAATTCAAGCTGCTTCTGGTAAATGCTATTACCAAATTACTCATTGATTTGGGTAGAGCTCAAATTGGCGATAATAGTGAAAATAGCAATAATAGTAATGTTAGCTCCCAGCCATTGTGTACTTATAATAGGTAGAACTATATTAAATACTTCACGTAAGTTATTACATTTAATGCTTAACAAAACTGTAAAGTAAGAATTTTTAACTCCATTTTATATTAGAGAGTAAATTAAGTATAGTATCTTAAACAAAGTTGTACAGATAGTAAAGGAGCCAGGTTTTTGTTTAATTCTAAAGCCTGTGTCCTTAAGCACTATAATATTCCATCTCTCAGATTCTCCAAGTCTGCCAAACCAATGTGTGTGTTGTGTGTGTGTGTAAATGCCTCTTCCTATGCATAAACCACACAAATATATCTCTTCTTTTCAGTATAGAACGTTTGCTAACACATAGGAGAACTATTACCATTCATAGTAAGCCATAGTTGACTGTAGACACTACCTTTATTGTCTCCTCCCCACGGTCCAACCAAGACACCTTTACAGAAGTAACTTTATTTTACACAGAACTGAGCATGTCACCACTGCCCTCAGAAGACTTTGGCGGTTGCCTACGGAAAATATAATCAAGTCTGAACTCCTCAGCCCTCCATCAACACTGCCCTGCTGAACTTTCCAACCTTATATCTCATTACATCTTCCCCCCAGTTCTAAGTTCTTCTCATAGTAGGCAATCACTACCAGCCCCATCAGTGTACATACAATTTCCTGCCTTTGTACCTTTTTTCATGCTTTCCTTCTGCCTGAAATTCCTTACTTGTCCTGGGTTTTAAACATCCTTTAAGACTCAGAGGAAAACATTTAAGACAGAATCTGCCTTACCCTCTTCTGATTGTATATTACATTTGGTTATGGTGTGTTTCAAAGTTTGCCTTAGAGTGTACTACTCACTTGTGTACGTATCTGTCTCAACTTCTTTCCACCTATGTTTTTTTTAAGCACAGGAACATCTGGTTCATTTCGTATTTATGATGTCTTGGATAATGCTTAATAGGATAATGCTTAATACATGCTCAGAAAAATTGGTTAAATTGTATAAAAAATTCACTAATGTTTTCTATTTCTATTTCTGTAACTACTTAATTCCAACAATGCGCAGAATGTACTTATGCTGTGAAATGACCAAAATGTAAATATTTTTCTGATATATTTAAACAATATGCTATGTTTGATCCATTATCTGTCTATCCTCATGGAGCCACTAACCAAGATGTTTACATCAAAACTTTTATAGAACTCATCTGTAAGACAGGAATCAAACATCTAAAAAATAAGTTATAATTTTTCAAGAAAGATCTTTCTACATAATGAGGAGATTCAATTCAGTGTCCCACTTCATTTATACCAGAACTAGCTATGAAATGTGAAAAAGTAGCCTGAGGTTAATACTCTATGGACAATTTATCTAGTTTGATCTTGAACATAGAATACTTAACACAAGTACTGTACTTATGTAGGCATTCATTTTCCTAACAATGACTGATGATGTCCCCAGGAAGTCAAGCAAAGGTCTCCATCAATTATAGCCACTGGCCAACCCTCCATCTCCAGTGGAAATGTTGGGTCTTTTTCTATTTTAAATATTTTTTTTAGTTTATTTTTATACATGAATGTCTATTTGTGTCAGTGTTTTCTACCTTAAACTGAACATATAAGAATGGAGCGAACATACCAAAGTTTGGTCAGCCTGGTTATTTCAGTCATTTTAATTTAACAAATGAAGTGGATCAGTAACTTAATGATCTGATTTAAGCTACACAGTTGGTTTAGAATTTGGATAATATGAGAATATGTGACATTGGGATGCATATGTGTGACCCATACCTATCTGAAAGATACAATAAGCCAGGAAAACTATAGTCTGAAAACATGGGGCAGAAAAACAACTTTGTCAAAAGAAAATATTTTACTCCCAGCTGCTGCAAGCAGGGAAGGCACTTCTCTAAAGAGTCAAAATGAAACCGCACAGGAAAAGTACAGAAGAGTAATGGAAGAGAATCTCCCAGCAATGTTCAGACCAGAAGATAATATATTTCCAAGCAGTGCCACAAAGGTATTTATTTATTCATTGGACAAGCATTTACTGAAGGCATACTCTATACTGGACACTGTTTTAAGTTTTGGGGATACAGTGATGAATAACAACAAAAAAAATCCCTGCCATCTTCAAACTTACATTCTAGTCTGAGAAGAAAATAAATAATTAACAACAATACAATATTAGTCATTACAGAAGAAAAATAATCTAGGTTAAGGAGTATAGCATTTGGGGATAAGTTGGGGAACAGATAGAATTTCAGAGAGAGTGGTCAAGGGTCTCTCACCTCATGACAATGAACAGAAACCTGAAGGAGGCAAGGAAACAAGCCAGGAAGAGATCTTGGGAAGAGTGTTTCAAAAAAATAGAACAGCAAGTGCAAAGACTGGCTGAGAGTATTTTCTGGGTTTAAGGAACAATAAGAAAGTCATGGTTCCCAGGGTACTATGAGCTAGGGGTAGAGTGGTACGATATGCGATCAGAGAGGTAACCAAGAGAACGATTATGTCAGACCCAGGCACAGATTCTTTCTTTCTTTCTTTCTTTAGCAGCTTACCAGTACAAGGATGGAACTCTGTACTTGGTGTTATCAGCATTATATTCTTTTCTAATTTAAGTAAAATTTACATACAGTGTTTTGTGTTGCTATTTGTGTTGCTATTACAGAATAGCTGAGACTGGGTGTTTTATAAAGAAAAGAGGTTGATTTGGCTCATGATTCTGGGGCAGCTGCATCTGGTGAGGGCTTCAGGCTGCTTCCATTCATGGTGGAAAGCAGGAGGGAAGCAGGCATGTATAAGATCACACAGAAAGAGAGGAAGCAAGAGAGAGAGAGGGGATGTGCCAAGCTCTTTTTAACAACCAGCTCTCACAGGACTAATCCATTCCTGCAAGATAGAAAACTAACTCCACCCCTGGGGAGGCATTAATCTATTCATGAGGGATCCACCCCCATGACCCAAACACTTGCCACTAAGCCCCACTGCCCAACACTGTCACACTGAAAGTCAAATTTTAACATGAGTTCTGGAGGTGACAAACATCCAAACCAGAGGACAGTGAAATGTATAGATCTTAGGTGGAGAATTAGCTAAGTTTTGATAAATGTGTTCACCTATGTAACCATCATCTCAAACAAGATATAGAATATTTTTATTACCCGTAAAATTCCTTCATTCCTACTTCCAGTCAATCTCCACCCCACCTTCTGAAACATAGTGTAATTTTTTTCACCATGGATTGGTTTCATCCATTCTAGAACTTCAGATGAATGAAATCATAGAGTATGTATATATTATTAGCCTTTTTTTTTAACTGCTGGTTAGTATTCTAATGTATGTACACCCTGCAATTATTTATCTATTTTCCTGTTGGTATTCATTTGAATTGTTTCTCGATTTTGGGTATTATGAGTAAAGCTATTATTGTGTACATATCATTGTGTTGACGTATCTTTTCATTTCCCTTAGATAAATACTTAGATTAGAATTACTGGGGTATAGGGCAGGCATATTTTTTACCTTAAGTGACACAAAACTGCTATACAGTTTTCTAAAGTAGTTGTACCATTTTTTATTCTCTTTAGCATTGTATGAGAGTTCTGATTCTTTCCTCCCTAACATTTGGCGTTATCAGCGTTTTTTCATTTTAGCCATTTTAGTGGATACATAGAACCATCTCACTGTAGTTTTAACATGCATTTTTCTGACATGCTACGAGGTTAAACAATTTTTCATGTGCTTATCGCTCATTTAATGTATCAGTCTTTTAGTCTATCCAAGGGTTTTGTTCATTATATTATTTACTTGTAGGAGTTATTTATATTTGCACACAAGGATGCTTCAAAATGTTCGTGGAAAAAATGGAATTAAAAGATAATACCAATTCTTCCAAGAACGTTTTGAAGACCCCTCAAATTCTGCATACAAGAAGGGAAGCACTTTTAATGTTATTACTTTCTAACTGTGAAGAGAAGCCTCATAAGGTTTTGATCATGGAAAAATATAAAGCCAGTGGTATAATTATGCACATTTTGCACTGCACAACTTTAGGGGCTGCTATTCACATTTGCAGTCATCATCGATTTGTATATTTGTTACATTCTCCATCATATATCAGTAAAATTTGAGGAAGAGACAGCTTTTTCTAATTTACTCAAAAACATTGTTTGAGGTAGTAGTGGACCACTGTCATAAACTTTTACAAGGATCATTCTGTCTTCTGAACAGAGAATTGACTGTAAGAAGTCAAGGATAAGAAGTTGTCGAAGCAGAAAGTTGTGAAAGCATCAGTTGGGTGTTTTGTTTTGTTTTTCTTTTAGCTGTGTAAGGTGTGAGAAGAAAGAGGCAATCTAAAGCAGTAACTATTCAGTTTCCAAACAGAATTGAGAGGATATATAAAGGGCCCCAGATGTGCTGGATTGGAAGATGAAGCTTTTTCATATCTCCAGTATCTCTAACTGGCATAATGTTCTCAAAGAAATAGTCTCAGGATATAGATCAAATTAAGGGCAAGACTATAAAACTCTTTGTTAAAACCCTTTGAAAGATTCCAGATTATGCTTTCTAGACTCTCCTAGTTAGGCAAAAGAGCTTCTAAGAATCTAAGGACATTGTTCTGACATGACGTCCAAAGTAGAGAGGAACCTGTCTGAAAAAAGGATTGTTGAAATGGGTTTCATCTTGTGGAATGAACAATATATTACTTAGAAAGCCCACAAAGATTTTAAGAGATTTGTAATAAATTAGACTAAGCGGGTCAAAGTCAACACAAAATGAAAGAGACCTCTTGGCCTGTAACTTTCTATAGGCTGAAAGTTAGCCAAGAAAGCCACTCAGCAGTAAACACAGCCATGAGAAAAGAAAGATGTCTCAGAGGGTAGTGCCAAGACCCAGAGGGGGAAAGACCAAAAGATGAGAATAACCATGGATTGGAGGACTTCTTTTAGGGATTAGAACTGGGGCCTAATCATGGAACATTTTCTGTTTCTGCAGGAGGTGGAATTAGCATGTGTATGGCTGGAGGTGAGAATTGCTGCAGACCAGTACTTCCATGAGTTTCTTATCCTTCCTCTTTTGAATGAGAGTGTCTCTAGCCAATATCCTAGCCCTCTTTTAACATTATATCTTGTATGTGTGGGAGGAGATAATGTCATTTTAGTTCACAGGTCTCTGGATTAAGAAGAGCAGTATCAGAGGAGATAGACTTGAGAAACTACATCCAATGTGTTTCATCAATATCTAGACCAAATTTATGATAAATTTATGAAATGTAAGCCCAGTGCCCTCACTGAATGAGAATTTTTGGTGTCTGAAAGAGGGAGGTAAGTACATTTTGCATGTTGAAGAGATATAAGTTATTCTGACCTGAATTGACTATGGTCGATTGTTTGCAAAGCTAGCTGTAATAACTCCTTATATTCTTCATATCCTTATTCCTATGTCCCTCTTCCTAACCAGAGGCTGAGATTTTTCCCCGTCTCCTGAGTCTGGGATGGCCTAGTGGCTTGCTTTGATCAACAAAATGTGGCAGTAGCAATAGTGTATAACTTTTGAAGCCTGACATTACGATACTTTGCAGCTTTCACTTTCAAATATTTGGAACACTTTCCTGAGACTTCTCAGGATGCAAGAAAACATAGAGAGAAAGACTGAGTCATCAGCCAGCACCGAGTGACAGACTGAGGAGTGAGGCCTTCTTGGGGCTCACAGCTCAGCCAACCCTCCAGGTTGTTTTGCCTTCTGAGCAAACACAGGCAAAAACAGCCAATTCACAGAAAGGTGAAAAAATAACAAAGTATTGTTTTAAGCCACTGAAGTTTAGGGTGCTTCCTCTGATAAAGAACATCTGGGAAAATCCTACAGCTAACAGACAGAATGGTTTCTCTCTAAGATCCAAAATGCTTGCTCTAATCCCTGCCAATCAACATGGTACTTGGGGTCCTAGGCAGAAGTCGGTCAAGAAACAGAAATAACATCAAAAGGTTTAGGGACTGGAAATGAATAAATGTTGACTGATCGATTTAAATATTTATTTTAAAGTAACATAGTTGTTTACATAGAAATTTCTGAAGAATCCTACTCCCACTGGGAATTTTTAGAGCAAAGAAATATGAATTGCCAATGGATGGTAAAGCTGTTTGGTGAAAGTTTAGTGAAGAAAAAAATGCTTACATCATTTCAAAACATCTACAGATAATTAATTAGTTACAAAGAGAAAAAATGATTAAATTTACTATGGAGATATCTCCCAGATGTCATTTTAATAAGTGATCAAAGTTAATGTTATCAGTGATGAGATACATAATGAAACGAAGTTAATGTCACCAATCATGTGCCTCCTGATAGGATACAGTAAGGACAAAATATCACTCAAGTAGTATTCCTGCCCAAGATTTATAACCTAAATCTAATCATGAAGAAATATGAAAACAAATCAAAATTAAGGGGCATTTTGAAAACTGACCTTTATTCTCCAAAAAAATGTCAGAGTCAAAAGGCTTAGGAACTAGTGCCGTAACAACTAAATTAAATGACAGATCTTGAATTAGATCTTGAATAATAGGAAAAAATGATATAGAGGGCATAAAATTTGAACATAGGCTGTATAATAAATGGTATTATTGCATTGATGTTAAATTTTCTAAATTTGATCAATGTACAGTAGTTTTGAAAGACATTCTGTTCTTTGCATTTGGACTTTCGCTGTCCTTTGCACTGGAAACTATTCTTATTTTCTCTATTTATGCATTTTCTCCTTTTCTCTTAAGTTTCTTCTCCAATTCTACCTCTTCTCTGAAGCCTTATCTGATGACCCCAGTTCAAACTTATATCTCCCTCCTCAGAATTCCTATAGTATTTATTGTCCACAATACACTACTATATTAATTGATTAGTTAAAGAAATAGAAGTCACAGCATATCAACAGACTGAAGAGATAGGATCGGGGCCTGGGCATGTCTTCTGTTTAATGACATTCACTTCTACCTGTTGCTTGACTCCCTTTCTCTCTATTGACCCCATTACTCAAGAAGCAACCTATATTAACATACATGCAAACTTCAAACCACAGTCAATATTGCACCCAGACTTATTGAGTGTATGACTAGGTCTCCTATAACCAGTTTATACTGATCATTGAGTTTGGTGAAGACAATACCAGAAATATATCAGATGTACATTATTTTCTTCAGAAGGCACAGGAATCTTTCACTGAGTATGAACAGTGAATGACAACATACCAAGGCTGTGCGTCTCTACTCATAGCAAACAGGGAGTTTAGAAAATTGCTCCAACTTTAAATTTTAGACAAATTGACCAATCGCCATTCCATTGTTTTCCAGAAAAAAAAAACTACCAAAGAATTATAGTGTTATATCTTAAGTCAAACTAAGTGACCACTTAGTTTGCCACTCATCTCCTCCCCTCATATTTTATAGGAAAAGAAAACCAAAGAAATGGAGGTTTAGTGAGAATAAATCAATAACCCAGGAGTACTACATTAGAGGGAAAAATGGCTCTAGAGCCCAGGTCTCATAAATCCTATTTTTTTTTTTCTCTGAATATCAGCCTCTCTGATTTTGCCCTTAAATATGAAAACTACATCTGTTAGGTGATAGCAAACACTGTAGTTGTTGAAGTACTCTACTTCTGCACATGTAGTAGTAACAAGGAAAGGAAGAAAGGTGGAAAGCCTGGTATTCCTCAAGTTTGAATAAAATACCAATTTTAACCCTGAAGAAAAGAAAATTTCTCACTTAGCACTTTGATTTTACCCCTTGTTTCTTCCCAGGACACCATATAACAGAGCACTAATAAGCATAAATGATCCTGGGGACTCTAGGACAAGGGCATGGATGAAATGAAAGAGTACCAAATAAGTTCAATTTATTCCCCATCACACAAAACACATTCCTTCTGGCTTACTCTAGCCTGTGCATACCACTGGACTAAAAATAGACCCAACGTTTATTCCTGGAACATTGTTTGGTTTACTATTGTTAAATTCTCTGGGCAAAGTTGTTTTTCCCAAGAAATTACATTTGGGGATCACAAAAGCTTAGGTTCGCCTGGAGTTGCTCCTACAAAGCATACTTCCCTCCCAGTTCCTCATAATATGAGCACAAGCTCTGTCTTTTACCAGTACACAAACTGCAGAAAGCCGACTGTCATCTTCATGTCTTTGTTTTCTCGCCTGTAAAAAGGAAATAGTAATAATAACTGTTCTAGTTATTCTACAAGTTTTGTGCAAATCTAAGTACATAAGTATATGCAAAGGCATTTTAAAAATTTTAGAACACTGCAAATGCACACCTTTGTTATGGTTGTCAGGGACCATAAGAGATAAATTTCTTCAATGTTATCTGTTACAATAAAATAAACATGTTAGAAAGATTTCTCTAAAAGTATCTTTATATTTTTGGCCTGTCTTTCTACCACAACTTCTCTGTTGTCTACCACAACTTCTGTCATGCATGCAGTTTCTCTCACCCCCACCTCCACCCTGCTGTATTCACCACAGAATGGTGCCTGATTTGATTTTGCCAGCAAAATAAATACCAATCACTTGTATTATGCACTTCTTTTTATATAAATCTAATATATCATGAGCTCCTGAAGGTAAACAATCTGGTTTTATGTCTTTCATCCCTTACAGAGTTAATTAATGGTAAAAGCAATTTGTGGCAGTATATATGCCACTAAACCAATTATCATCAGAGCCTGAACTTTAAGACTGCTTTCCAAAGTGGTATAAGAAAGGCATGGTTGACGTAGCCTTCATTGTTAGTTATGTATGGCCAGGGTGTGGGAAGTCAATAGTGAAAAAGCTGAGTTGAACTAATCAGTCCATGTGGACTAAATCCACCAAAACCTCGGTTTGTTAGAATTAAGGTAACCACACAGAGCAATAATAGCTCCTTTTGATGTTGTTACTATTAGCATCATAACTTTTTTTCTTTTTTTGGCCTGTTCATGAGGGGAAAAGAAGAAAACTAATGTTGATTGAATACCTAGTGTGTTCCACGCTCTTCCTTCAAAGTCCCCAGCGATCCTATGAGGCAGAAAGGGCAGTTATGGTATGTTAATATGAAGTACAAAGTGGTGCCCCAAATCTCTCATTCCATATCTTGAGCCCAGGTCTTTTGACTCCCAGACCAAAGCTGTTTTCAACTTTACCTCTAAATATGAACATCTTATCTCTCATAGTTTTTATTTAGAAATTTGAAGGTCTTGGCAAACATGAATTCACAATCAAAGGTGAAATATCAATGAATTAGATGGGAGTATTATGAACTTTATTTTACAGAGGAATAACTTTGTTTTAGTCTGTTTTGTGTTGCTATAACAGAAATACCTGAGACTGGGTAATTTATAAAGGAAAGAGGTTTATTTGGCTTACGATTCTGGGACAGCTGCATCTGGCACAGGCCTCAGGCTGCTTCTACTCATGGCGGAAAGTGGCAGGCAGCTGGCGGGTACAAGCAGATCACATGGTGAGAGGAAGCAAGAGAGAGAGGGGAGGTGCCAGGGTCTTTCTAAGCAATGAACTCTTGTGGGAACTAATAGAGTGAGAGCTCACTCATTAATTCCCTCTCCCCCAGGGAGAGCATTAATCCATTCATGAGGGATCCGCCCCATGACTCAATCAGTTTCCAACACTGCCACATTGGGGATCAAATTTCCACATGAGTTTTGGAGTGGACAACACATCCAAATTCCATCATTTCGCCCCTGGCCCCTCAAAACTCATGTCACTCTCACATACAAAATACAATCATTCTATCCCAACAGTCCCAAAAGTCTTAGCTTCCTCCAGGACCAACTTAAAAGTCTAAAGTCTGAAGTCTCTTCTGAGACCAAAAGCAAAAGGCCTTCCAGCTGTGATCCTGAAAAACAAAACCAAATTTATCTACTGCCGAGATACAATGGTGGAACAGACGTTGGGTATACATTCCCATTCCAAAAGGGAGGAATAGGCCAAAAGAAAGGAAAAACAGGTCCCAAACAAGTCCAAAACCAGCAGGGCAGGCATTAAATATCAAGGCTGGCAAATCAGGTACCTTGATTCCATGTTCGACTGCCTCTGCACACTGGTGTGGGGGTTGGGTCCCTAAGTCCTTGGGCAGCTCCGCTCCTATGGCTTTCCTGGTCTCAGGCCACACTGCACCTCTCCCAGCTGGTGTTTCACTCTGGTAGCTCCACAGGTCTGGGGTCTCCATGGTGGTACTGCTCTCATGGTTCCACTAGGCATGGCACTGTTGGGGTTTCTCTGCTACAACTCTGACCCCACATTTCTGCTCGGCATTGCTCTAGCAAAGGCTATCTGCGGTGACTCCACCATTGTGACAGATCTCTTCCTGGGCCCCCAGACTTTTCCATACATACTTTGAAAGCTGGGTGGAGGCTCCCAAGCCTTCCCAGCTCTGGCATTCTGTGAGCCTGCAGACCTAACGCCACATGGACGCTGCCAAGGCTTCCGTCTTGTATTTTCCAAAGCTGCAGGTCCAGCCACACCTGGGGCCAATTTAGCCACAGCTGGAGCAGCCAAAGCAGCTGAGGTGCTAGTGCTGGAAGCAGCTTCTTGAGGTGGCCCTGGGCAGCGAGCCCATGGAGGGTGCCTCGGGCCTGTTCCCTAAGACTATTCTGTCTCCCTAGGCCTTTGGGCCTGAAATGGAAGGGTTGGCCCCAGAGGCTTCTGCAATGCCTTCAGGGCCTTTTTCTCCTTCTCTTGATAATCCCTTTCCTTTGTACTAATTTTCTTAGCTAATGGTCACTGGGCTGCACCATTGCATGCTCTCTGCTTTTCTACCACATTGTCATGCTGCAAATTTTCCAAATCTTTACGCTCTGCTGCCTTTTTAAATGCTGGCTTTACATCATGCTTTTTCTGCCATAACTCAGCGTAGGCTGTTAGAAATAACCATGCAGCGTCCTTAATGCTTTGCTGCTTGGAAATTTCTTCTGCCAGATACTCTGGTTCATAACTCTTAAGTCCCACCTTCCACAAAGTCCAAGGGCATAGACACAATGTAGCCAAATTCCTTGCTATGGTGTAGCAAGGGTGATCTTTGCCCCAATTCCCGATAAGTTCCTCATTGCTATCTGAGACCTCATCATCCACATGGCCTTTATTGTCCACATTTCTATCAGCATTCTGGTCACAGCCGTTTAAACAGTCTCTAAAATCTTCCAAACTTTCCCTCATCTTTTTCTCTTCTTCTAAGTCCTCCAAACTCTTCCAGCCTTTGCCCATTACCCAGTTCCAAAGCAGCATCCACATTTTCAAGTATCTGTAAAGCAACACCCCACTCCTCGGTACCAGTTTTCTGTTTTAGTCTGTTTTGTGTTGCTATAACAGAAATACCTGAGACTGGGTAATTTATAAAGGCAAGAGGTTTATTTGGCTCACAATTCTGTGACAGCTGCATCTGGCATGGGCCTCAGGCTGCTTCTACTAATGGCAGAAAAGCAGCAGGTACAAGCAGATCACATGGTGGGAGAGGAAGCAAGAGAGAGAGAGAAGGTGCCAGGGTCTTTTTAAACAACAAGCTCTCGTGGGAACTAATAGAGTGAGAACTCATTCAGTACTCCCCCCACCCCAGGGAGAGCATTAATCCATTCATGAGGGATCCACCCCCATAACTCAATCAGTTTTCAACACTGCCACATTGTGGATCAAATTTCCACATGAGTTCTGGAGGGGACAACACATCCAAACTCCATCAAAATTCATGTACAAAGAGAGGAAGAGAAGCTTATTTCCTATCAGGCAATGATTAGATGCAAAGCCTATGTTTGTTTCATATCATTTATTTGTCTAGTTATTAATTTGATAAGTATTTGCTAATGACCTACTATGAGCCAGGCATCTAGAAGATGCTAGGAATTCAGCAATGAACAAAAGAGATGAAAATCTTCCTCCTTGTGGAGCTCGGATGGTAGTGGGAGAAACTGAACAATAAAGAAGGAAGGAGGAAGGAGAGGTGTCTATGTATGGGTTGAAATTTTATTTAGAATCATAGGCAAAGTCTCTTTGTAAAGATCATGAGTAAAAATCCAAAGGAGTTGGGGGGGAAAGCCATACAGATATCTGGGGAGAGCATTCCAGGCAGAGGGAATTGCAAGGGCAAATGCCCTGGAGGAGGCCAGTCTGGTTAAGACAGAGTGAGTGAGGGGAGAAGACAGAAGGTGACATCAGAAAGGTAGTAGTCATCAAACCTGGGGATGGAGGGGATTTGTGTAAGTCTTGAGATCTTGAATGCTCCAACTTTGCCTTTTACTCAGTAAGATGGCATAAAGGTAGAGCTTACAGACCCCTCGAGTCCATTGCACAGATTGGGTCACAAACCCTCCACATGCAGGTCTGTGAGCTAGGTAACAGGAAAAAAAGGTTCTGGGAGCCATGGGTATAGAAAAATGGAATGGATTTTATTCAGATCTAGGAGCAACTGTCCTAGCAGCTTCTCTGAGAGTTCTGAGAAGCAGGGTGGCTCAGAGCTGTTAGTCTTTTATACTTAAGTCCACAACCCTGGACACCTGGGTGCCCATACACAATTTACATTAAGTAGTAACAAGGAACACCTGAGGATATTTACAGCAAATGCTTGGCAAGATTCTGAACATCTGAGGGGCCCTGACCATATTCCTATTTTTTCCAACAGATGGGAAGTCATCAGGTTGTTTTGAGTACAGAAGTGACCATACTGTGACTTAACTTTTAACATGACATTTTCACTCTGGTGGCTGTGTTAAGAGTAGACTAAAAGGAACGAGTGTGTAGAAATGGAGAATATTTAGGAAGCTAAATCATTAACTCAAGTGAGAGATGCTGGTGGCTTGGACCAGGCCTTAGCAATAAAGGGAGTGAGAGGGATTTCTTCTGGTTATCACTCAGGACTATCTTGTTACATCATTTAAATAAATGCCCAATGTTTAGAATGATGATTTTTAAAAACTGAAGTAAGCAAGAAATGTAAAATAACTTTGGCCTTTAAGGGTAGTTATGGAGTAAGCAAGCATTTTATTTAGCTTTCTCTTACAAGAGTTAAGCACAGATGAACAATAAAACCCTAATTGCTTGGAACCCTATTTTCAGCTGGATATGGTAGCAATCATCTCCAAAGACTCACACATCACATAAAACTTAGCCCTACTTGTAATCATTTCTCTATTGTTGATTAGAAGATGGTAATTCTGCAGTTTAGCTCTTCTTTGCACACATAATTGGCATTTGTTTCATGGACAAAGTCAAGTCATGGAACATTCTGCGGTCACCACACTAAATATACTTATTAGGGCAGAGGCATGTCTCAGAAACCACTATTGAGTTCCTAAGACAGGCTTGCTCTGCAGAGATCTTGGTCTCAGCCCCAGTGTGACCCTCCTTGGGGTCTAGAGACTCTAACACCAGTTGAGCAGAGTTTGATCCTCAGAGGTTTGGGGGTTATAGGTCCATTGGACCATTCGTCCAGGCTTTTAATTCCAAACTGATCCCCAATTCTAGAGGTGGTAACTGCTTCCTGCAGGTTCTACCTCAGTGATAATTTTGTGTTCCCATTTTTGCTTTTAAATGTACCTAGTGAGGATTTTTTTTAATACCTAGTTAACAATCCTTTATATTAAATCCTTTCTTTTAAAATTGTTTGTTATTTTTACCTCCTAACTGGACCGTAATTGAATCAGAAATTGGAACCAAGATTGTCCCATGAAACAGGCTGTCCAAGATAATTTTTTTTTCCCTTAGTATATTTGAGTACTCATGGAAAGAAAATGACAAACAGGTCATTAAATGCTAAGCTCAAGCTTGGAGAACCATAAAAGAACCTCTGATTTTGCAGTCATAAGGTCGATATTTCCGAAAGTCATCCACTAGATTTAATTATGTAGGTTGCAGAAGTAGCATAAAGTCTCCAAGTTTCTCATGTGAAATTTTGAGAATTTATTGGGAAGGAATGTGTCCGTGAGAATGGGTAAGTCTGGATGAATTAATAAAAATGAGAAATTTGAAACCGTGACTCACTGTCAGCCTCCCTTTACAATGAGAATAGCCTTCTCTCTTTTGTCTGAAGAATCTAGTCTTCCTTTGGTTGAAGATCCTGTAATAATTTTATTTAGATGCCCATTCCCTCCAAACAAGACCCCTTGTTTCTCCTAGATTCATAATTACAGTTTGATCTCAGTGTGAAGTATAAAGTCTGACCTGGGAGGAAATAGCTTATATGCTAAAATGATTGCAAGATTTTGCTAATCTATATAATTTAAACTGGTGGAATATCTGTGGATGGATTCTCAGTCGATCAAAATGTGATATAACCATGGATTGGATCCCATTTATTGATATGAGTGCTCCTTCCAGATATTCTGGATTGCAGCTGAACGTAGCTCTAATGGTTTGTTTGGTGGGTTAGCTGAAACTTGGGCTATGTATAAAGAGGCTGAGATGTCAGATCTTTCCTGACTTCATATAGAGAAAGGAAGCCAAAAGTTTAGATATATAGGAATGCTGAAATAGCTTTATCATTTGTGATGTACACAACTACACTATGTTCCTTGATAGGACTCAGAGAGTAATTCCTCACTAAGTCACTGAGAAATACATTAGTGGGAACAGGACCAGCATCCTTAAAAAATTAAACTGTATCTGTTCTCTATTATCCCATTATCGCAGTGGGAGATGCTACCACTGAGATGGGTTCTTTGATTTCAGTGGAGATTTTGGGGTCCTAGGGTAGAAGAGGTCAATTGGATGTACTTAGTTGCTATTACAAGATGGGTGCCTTTATTGTAATGGACAACAGGGACAAAGTGGTCATCAGAATTCTTCTGACTTGGAAGACTTTGAATAAAGGCCAATTAATCTTTAGGAAATAAATACTGTGGAGAGCAGCTTACAAAACGTTTGATTTATGTAAAAGGAAAAACTCCAGTTCTGGTGGTTAGAAGCCTAACTTTAGTCACCTTAACAAAGAATCACTGTTTTTCACTCAGTTCCCACACCTAAACCAGTTCACAGTCCCAGAGTCCTTTGATTGAAAGAGAGGCTAGGTCTCCTAGAGAAGCTTCCCTGTGGCTCTGTGTTGGGAAAATATAGGAAAAATGGTCAGGGCCCCTCAGATGTTCAGAATCTTGCCAAGCATTTGATGCAAACAGGCATATGCACTCAGGTGTTCCTTGGTTATCGTCTAGTAATTACGCATGTGCACCCAGGTGTCCTGGGTTATGGACTTAAGTATAAGGATGAGTGGGTCTGATCCATGGAACCTCCCATCCCCAGGATGCCTGCCCCCCCCATGGGGGGGCATGAGGAGGCCACTACTGCTGCTGGAGCTGCTGCTGCTAGTGCCCGCGGGACACTCTGCAAAGCTACTGTTACTGCTGGACCTGTAAGCTACTGGACCTGTAAGCTGCTACTGCTGAGGAAGCTGAGGACTGAGCTCATGTCATCTGCCAACAGCTCCTGGAATCTTTCCCAATTACCTAGCATGGACCTGCATGTGAGGGGTCTGGGGACCCAGTCTGTACAGTGGGTTTGGAGAGTCTGAGCCCTAGCTCTGACAATGTAAATGGAAACTTAGTATAACTAAAATAATAACTAAAATAATGAAACATTTTGGCTTTAGTTATGATTTGCCTTACTTTACACTCTGTCACAAGTATACACTGTAAATAGTCTTCCAAGCTTTCTGCAAAGGGACCTGTGGCTACTTAAGAAAGTGACTGTACAGGGGAAAAGGAGAACCCAGATCTTTTTAGTGATCAATAAACACTGCCTGTTGCAGATTCAATCACCACTTTGGTCTACCAGTCAAAGTAAGGGCTTATGGAAGTCAAGTAGTTTATGGAATTTTGGTCAAGTAGTTCCTTTGACTTACCCCATGGTTATTTCTCTGGTTCCTGAATATGAAATTGAAAGAGATATGTTGGCAACTAGTAGAATCCCTACATTGGATCTCTGGCCATTGAGTAAGAACCATTATTGTAAGAAGAGCCTAGTGGAAACTGATGGAATCTCTCTTACTAAGATAGTAAACCATAACAATACTGGATTCCCGGAAGAATTGTAGAGGTTAGCACCATCATCAAAGACGTGAAAGATGTAGAGATATTGACAGCTATCTTATTCCCACTTAACTCACATATTTGGCCTATGCAAAAAGATCTTGGAGAATGACTGTAGATTATGCTTGATCAAAAAGTGACCCCAATTACAGCTACTGTTCCAGAGGCAGTATCTTCACTAAAGTAAATCAACACAATTCCCTGATACTTGGCTTCCAGCTATTGAACTGGCAAACGTTTTTTTCTTCATACCAATTTGCAACAAATGTCAGAAGCAAATCGTTTTTATCTGGTATGACAGTACAACTACACAGTCTTGACTCAAGGCTACATCAATTCTACTGCTCTCTGCCATAACACAGTCTACAGAGATCTTAATTGTCTTTACATTCCATACAACATTACACTGGGGAAAGAAGTTGACTGATATCCATAGAAGGCATCACGGTACATATGAATGTACAAATGGTGGGAAGAGTTGACATAGAGTGTCTCCTAATGTAATTCACCAAAAAGGACTCCATTAGTTTCCTATTACTGCTGTAACAAACTACCACAAATTTCATGCCTGAAACAACACAGACTTATTCTCAGAAGTCTCAAATCAATGTGACAGCAGGGCTGCATTCCTTTTAGAGGCATCTGGGGAGAATGTTTCCCTGACTTTTTCAGCTTCTGGAAGCTGCCTGCACTCCATGGTCCAGGACCCCTTCCATGCATCACTCCAACCTTTTGCTTTCATTATCATATTACCTACTACTAACCCTGAGCCTGCTGCCCCCTGGTATAAGAACCCTTGTGATGACACTGGGCCCACTGGGATAATCTCCTGATCTCAAGATCCTTATCCTTAATTTAGTCACATTTGCAAAGTACCTTTTACCATGTAAGGTGACATGTTTACAGGTTCTGGGAATCAGAATGTGGACATCTTGGGGGGGGGGGGCGTGGTATTCAGACTACCACAAAAGCACAGCATTAATTCTATGATTTTTCCATAGAATTGGTCATGTGGAAGATCAGATGGACCATCTTTAAAAGTCACCATACAGAATCAAGAGCTGAATTCTTTAAGACTATCATACATTAAAAACAAAATAGAACAAAATGAAACAAAAAACAAAAAACCACAAAGGGCTAGCTGGTTAGCTCAGTTGGTTAGAGTGTGGTACTAATAACACCAAGGTCCAGAGTTCAATCCCTGCACTGACCAGA
This sequence comes from Cynocephalus volans, assembly GCF_027409185.1. Lineage (NCBI taxonomy): Eukaryota > Metazoa > Chordata > Mammalia > Dermoptera > Cynocephalidae > Cynocephalus > Cynocephalus volans. The sequence goes on along the minus strand of NC_084467.1, from coordinate 120,853,519 downwards.
CGTAAAGGAGAGGAAAAGAGAAACTATTTCAGATTGAAGGAGATTGATAAAACATGATGTCTAAATGCAACACATATGCACACATACATATACACACATATGATTCCGGAATGGAAAGTTTGGATAGTTGTTAGTAAAATTTAAATAGAGTCTGTGGATTAGATACTAGTGTTATATCAATATTGATTTATTTTTTGGGAGGGCTGTATGGTGGTAAAGTAGGAAAATGTCCTTGTTTTGTGTGGTTTCATATTAAAATATTTATGGTAACAGGGCATCACTTCAGAGAAAGATCGTGTGTGTGTGTGTGTGTGTGTGTGTGTGTGTGTGTGTGTGTGTGTGTGTGTGTGTGTGTGTGTGTGTGTGTGTAGATGGAGGAGGGTGGAAAAAGTGGAAAAATAACAATTAGGAGATTAGGAAATCTGGGTAAAGAAAGAATGGGAATTCTTTGCATTATTGAAGCTTTTTTGTAGGCTTGAAATTATTTCAAAACAAAAAACATTAAGGTGAAAAAAATTATCAATATCAGTGACAAAAAAGACAATATTCCTAAAGACTCTTTTTGTTTGTTTGTTTTTTGGTAGGTGGCTGGTACAGGGATCAAGTCCTGAACCTTGTTGTTATTCAGCACCATACTCTAACCAACTGAGCTAACTGGCCAGCCCCCTACAGATTTTATAAAGACCAAAAGGAAAAAAGAAGATAAAAAGATGAAAACATTTATTTGATAATTTTGATAAAATAATTTCCTCAAAAATACAACTTATTAAAACAGGCAGATGAAGAAGTAGAAAATCCAAAGAGTCAGATATCTACTAAAACATTGATTCTGTTATTTAAAATCTTCCTATAAAAAAGCCCCAGCCTGGATGATTTAATGGATAAATTCTTTCTGATATTTAAGGAAAAAAAATAGCACCAATGTTACTGAAAATAGAAAAAGAGGGAACATTTTAGAACTCATTTTAAGAAGCCAGCATAACCTTGATTGCAAAGGACATTACAAAAAAAAAAAAAAGGAAAATTATAGACTAATTTCTCTGATGAACAGAGATGCAAAAAGCCTTTGAAGAATTAGCAAATCAAATCTAGTAATATGAAAAAAAACAGACATATATCCTGGCAAAGTAGAGTTAATCCAGATTTTCAAGGGTGATTTAGTTTTTTGGGTTTTGTTTGTTTGTTTTAAATCAATGTAATAATGTACATTGACAAAAAAAAAAAGAGAGAAAAACATGATATTTCAGTAGATGCAGAAAAAGCATTTAAAAAGGAAGAGAACTACAGCTCAGTATGAAAAATGTGTACAACCCAGTGAAATACATATATATATATATATAATAACTGAACATTTGCAAGAGAATATTTCAACAGTATGCTTAAATTATAAGGTGATTAACTTCACTTGTTATCAGAGACATGCAGATTAAAACCGTGATATAATACTACTACATAACCAACATAATAGCTAAAATGATAAACAATGAATACTCAGTCTTGGTTAGAATGCAGAGCAACTGAAAGCCTTATAAAATGATGGTGGGAGTGTAAAATTGGTACAGACATTCTGTTTACTGGTATCTACTAGAAACTAAATAGATACTCTATGTCCCAGCAATACGAATCCTAGGTAAATGTACCAAACAGAAATTAGTCCATATGTTCAGCAAAAGACATATTCGTAGAAGCAGTATTCATAGTAGCCCCCAAATTGGAAAAACCCAATTGCTCATCAACAATGTAATGAAAAAATTAATTGTGATATAGTCACAAAATTACAGTAATGGTTCTCAAGCTTTTTGGTCTCAGGACCTCTTTACTTTCTTAAAATTATTGGAGAACCAAGGAGCTTTTGCTTATGTGGGTTATATCTAGTAATATTTATCATATCGGAAATAAAAATTGAGAATATTTTAAAAACAGGAATACAGGAGCACCATCACATACTATGTAGCTTCAGGAAAACTCCACTGTATACTCGTGACATAATGAGAATAAAAAGACAAATAACATCTTAGCATTACTATGAAAATGCTTTAGACCTTGTGAACACCCTGAAACGGTCCCGAGAACCCCAGGAGTCCCTAGATCACACTTTGAAAACCTATGCTTATATAACAATGAAATTGACCAGACTACAACAATATGCAAAAATACAGATTAGTTTCCCAAACTTAATAAAGAAGACTGAGAGTACATAATGTATGATACCATTTATATAAAAAGTATGAGAACCAGCAAAACTAAACTCCGATGTTAGAAGTCAGAATAAGGGAGTATGACCAAATGAGGGAACGTGAGCAGTGCTTCCAGGTTACTCTTAATGTTCTGTTTCTTAATCTGGGTGCTGGTTACACAGGTGTGGTCAGTTTGTGAAACTTCATAGAGCTGTATACTTGTAACACTTATCTGTATGCATATTGCACATCAAGGAACTCAAACAACTCAACAGTAAAAAGCCAAATAATTTGATTAAAAAATGGGAAAAGAGCTGAATAGACATTTCTCAAAGGAAGACATATGAATGGCCAACAAGTAAATGAAAAAATGCTCAATATCACTAATCAAGGAAATGCAAACCAAAACCACTTTGAAATATCATCTCACCCCAGTTAGACTGGCTATTTATTATCAAAAAGACAGAGAATAACAAATGCTGGGAAGGTGTGGAGAAAGGGGAATACTTCTGTGCTGTTGATGGGACTGCAAATTAGTACAACCATCATGGAAAGTAGCAAGGAGTTTTCTCAGACAACTACAGATAGAACTACCACATGATCTAGCAATCTCAATACTGGGTATATACCCAAAGGAGTGGAAATCATCATGTTGAGGGGATGCCTGCACTCCCATGTTTATCTCAGCTCTATTTACAGTAGCCAAGCTACGAAATCAACTTAAATGCCCATTGATGAATGACTGGATAAGGAAAATGTGGTATACATACACAATGGAATACTATTCAGCCATAAAAAAGAATGAAATTCTGCCATTCATAGTAACATGTGTGAGCTTGGAGAAAATTATGTTAATTGAAATAAGCCAGGCACAGAAAGAGAAGTACTACATGTCCTCACTCATAAGTAGGAGCTAAAAATTAAATTAAAAAAGAAAGAGAGAGAGAGAGAGAAAGAAAGAAAGAAAGAAAGAAAAGAGAAAGAAAAAGGAAACAACAATCAAGTTAATATGTTGAACTTTGAAAAGGAGAGCACAGAACAATCACAATAATATGTTGAACTTTGAGGAGAGCATAGAACTGGGGTTACTAGAAGTTGTGGGGGTCGTGGGGTTAGTGAGAAGTTGGTTAATGGACACAAAGGATGATAATGTTTCATAATGATGAATCAACTATCCTGATTTGACCATCACATATTATACACAAGAACTGATATTCAACTCTGTACCCCACAAATAGGTATAATCAATATTTCAATAAATAAATAAATAAAATAAAGAGTTAAACAATCAAAATTATACTAGAAACTTAGAGAGCTGCTGATTTGTTTACTTCCACTCAGAGCCAAAATTCTGTCCGGATAGTCTTTGAGTTGGAGAATTCCAGACTCCAAGCAACAAGCTTTTGACTCCAGGCCATCTCTCTGGCCCTCAGATGAATGGTCTCTGAGGTAATAAACCATAGTTTCAGGTGTAGAAGCACCACCAAAATCCACTTCTTGGTCTCCAGCTATTTCCCAGCTGCATCTTCACAATAAACACCTTTGTCCCCTCTGGGGGTGGAGAACACTGATTGGGAAGTGCTGAGGAGCGGCCCGAGGCAGTCTGTTTGTCTTTTACCACAATCCCGTTCTTAAATCTCCTGTCTCCTCATCGCTTCTCTAATCTTACCTCAGGCAAATGTTCCTAACTTTTTTCATGCCACAGACCCCTTTAGAACTTTGGCAAAACCTATAAGCCCTACCTCAGAGTAATGTTTTTAGGGGCATAAAATAAAATGCATATGGTACAGGAAAAATGAAATTGAAATACAATTGTGAAAATATTAAAAAGATATATATTATCATACACGTGTTCATTAATTCACGAAAAATGATATTTAAAATATTCAGAATTAATTAATTTAGTATCTAGCAGTGGATCTACCAAAATTTCAAAATAATTTTCAATGTAAACAATATTTCAGTATATGTGTAACAACTATAATGTGATATGAAAACATCTGTGAATTGGTGACAAACTACAAAGATCCATTGTGGATTTTTTGTTCCACATTTAAAATTAATGAAAATGCTGAATTTCAGTTACAGATTAATGAAAAAAAAAAAAAAGATGTCATTTTTTCCCCATCCTAGTATATGTGTGCTCTGAATTTTATCAACAGAATCTCAAAGCACCCAAAATACATGGAGCCTAGATTAAGAATTTGTGGGTCGCATTCAGCTTTTCTAAACTTGCATAGCTCCAAATTTTCATACTTAGTTTACTTGGACTGTAGTCTATAGCAAAGCTATATTTCCCACTTCTCTTTTTTCAGACAGGCTACTTTTAGCCCAAGCTGTCTTTCTCTCATATGAATGTTTAACACAAACCAGCATTATAGTGAGTTCCTCACAGCACCATGTCCTGCTTCTTTCACCTGACCAATTCTGCATTTTAGGATCTGTTACTCATAGTACCCTAATCTGTATACCAATTTCTGTATCTGTTGGTTTGTATTGCAAATAATAAAGAACAAAATTACAATAAATTTAAACATCTCAAATGGCTTTATTGCAATTCTAGAATGGGGCAACATGTCATTCCATAAAATTGAGTAAGTATTCCAATGAGCTGAGCAAAAGAGGTTGATTTTATAGCCAGAAAAAGGTGAACAAAAGCAGAAACAAGGAACAAAAAGTGAATTGGTCATTCCAAAGGCAGGGACAAGAAGACAGAACAATAGAAAAACAACTGACTAATTAGCATCGCGTTACTTCAGGTTAGCTCTTTTGTGTAAGGATTAAAGTGGAAGTCTTTGGGGGCCTAGTGCAGGAACTTAGTCCAAAACAATGGCCTTCTATAATTTTTATTTAACAACACAAACCCCAATTTAAAGAGTTTTTAGCAACAAGAAGATTTGATAAATCACATATAAGAAGTTTCAAACAATGGTAGAATTCAGGTTCGGTATTATTTTAATCAGTGGCTTAACAATGTCCTCAAGGTTCCAGGTTCTCTGCTCTTCTCCCAGAGTTATTTCTTTAAGTCAATTGTATGGAATTTACTAATTCCAAGAAAGAGATCTCTGGCAAAACAAAGAAACAAAAACCTCAGTGAACAAATTGGCTCAGGAAACATTTTACATTCTCATCTCATAGATTCACAGTGCTCATTAGGATGTATGTGTATGTACAAATAGCTGTCCTACATAATGATTTTGGTTAGTGTTATAATTTATAGAAAAGAATGTGTGTAGTCATTTTGTGGATGGATGCCAATAGTAAGCTGTTTTAGACCCCAAATTCCTTCTCTTTGACGGATGATAAGTGCCCAGTGATGATGTCTTCCAGAGGACATTCTACAGCAACCAGTGTTCCGTCATCCAGAAAACCCATAGTAAGGGCATGATTATTTCTTTGTTCTGTTCCACAGGAAAGGTGAATTGAACAGTTGAGATATATCATGTGATAGAGGCAGCAAATTGTCAATGTTGCAGCACAAAGCTGTGTATAGATTTTTAAAAACTAATACTTTATTTTTTGAGAGAAGTTTTAGGTTCACAGTAAAATAGAGAGGAAAGTAGAGAGATCCTCCATATATTCCTCCACACACATACACACCATCCCCCACCATCAACATCCAGGCCCCACTGTGTTACATTTCTTACAACCAATAAATCACCATTGACACATTACTAACCAAAGTCCATAGTTCACATTAGGGTTCACTAGACATATATCTACCAGTATAGTGTCATACATAATTGTTTCACTGCCCTAAACGTCCCCTGTGCTCCACCAATTCATCCCTCCCAAACCTATGGCAACCACTGATCTTTTTTCTATCTCCATAATTTTGCCTTTTCCAAAATGTCATATAGCTGGAACCATATAGTTTGTAGCCTTCTCAGATTAGCTCTGTCACTTAGTAATAAGCATTTAAGATTCCTTCATGTCTTTTTGTGGCTTGATAACTCATTTCTTTTCAATGCTGAATAATATCTTGTTGTATTGATGTACTTACTACAGTTTATTTATTTAACCATTCAACTATTAAAGAACATCGTGGCTGTTTTCAAGTTCTGGCAATTATTAATGAAGCTTCTATAAACATTCATGTGAGGGTTTTTGTGTGGAGAGACATTTTCAACTCACTCGGATAAATATTTAGGATTGCTATTGCTGTACCATGTGGTAAGAACATATTTCAGATTGTAAGAAAGTGCTCTACTGTCTTCTAAAGTGGTTGTATCATTTTACATTCCCACCAACAATGCACAAGAGTTCCTGTTGTTCCTTATCCTTGTCAGCATTTGGTATTGTCAACGTTTTGGATCTAGTCCATTCTAATCAGTGTGTACTGGTATCTCATTGTAGTTTTATTTTGCAATTTCCTAATTATGTCTGATGATGAGCATCTTTTCATGTACTTGTTTCCCAACTGTATATCTTCTTTGGTGAAGGCTCTCTTCAGATCTTTTGCTCAACTTTTAATTGGGTTGTTTGTTGTCTTATTGTTGAGTTTTAAGAGTTCTTTGTAAACATAGATCTTTGAGCTTTTTAAAAAAACAGACACGATGAGCCCTGTTTTCTGTCTGTTCCTGTTTCACTCTGTAAGAAACTTGTCTTTGATATGGAACTCAAACACCTGTTAGTTAAGCAAGCAATGTCAACATAGTTGGTAATTGGTGCAGTGGCCAAAGAAATTACAACAAGTGGTAGGCAAGTATTGAACAATGTTTCAATCTGAAGATTTTTGTCTCTAGCACTGGCACTTGATGTGACAGGTATGTACCCATATGAAAGGGTGAACTCATTGCTAGAAGATCCTTGTTCTGCAACTGCCTTTGCTCAGGTTAGAAGATATGAAGATACTTAAAAATTTTCTTTTGACAGCTCAGTGATGGACCCTTGATTTGATGCCACAATAAGTTCTGTGGAATCAGCAGGGAGAAAAACTGAAGAACAGAGCAAAGGAATGGCATTTTGGAAACCTGTCCATTTTGGATGCCAATATTTTTTTCTTCCAAAATTCAAACAAAACAAGGATAAAACCAAATTGCTGTAGAACAGACTATCCAGCTCTCACATAAATACTAAGGCTGTAGCAAATGTTCACAGGACGCTTTTTCTTGAGCCCAGTACTTTTTCTTTCTTTTTTCTTTTTTTGCATATTTTAGAAACTGAAGGTTGTTCTGTATGTCTTCCAATTCCTAAACTTGCAAGTATTAAGAAAACTGGAAGATAAGAAACTGCATCATTCAGCAAAGAAAAAAAAGACATCAGTGGAGGGAGAAGATTTTTCAAGCAGCTGCATCATATTTCTTTACCTGATCCTTTTCCATGAGTGGAAGAATCAGTAAATGTGGGTCTACACCTCCAAAATTCAATCTTATCAGGTGGATGCCACATTTCCCTCATGGGAAAGTGACATTCAAGTACTTTGGTTCTCACTCTCTGCTTCTTATCATTTGAAGAACAACTAAAAAAAAAAAAAAATAGAACATTATCATCTCATTTATACCTACCTGAGGCATAAGTTTGTCCTTTTTTTTTTTTCCTTTTCCCCCTGTATTCCTCTATTCAGTCTTGGCTGCCACAATTAAATAGACAGAAAACACAAGGACACTTTTTGTTGCATCTGTAGAGGAAACCTTAGCAGCAGACTGTGTCCTTGTTATTAACCGTGGTGACATATAGCATATCAGAGCTGGTGAGGACATGATTCAGACAAATATCTTAGTTTCAAAGTTTCCAAATTGCACCTTCCTGACAATGCCATCTGAGAGGCAGACCAGAGCCCATTCAGTACATTTTCACTTTGATGTGTCCATGTACTCTCTGTCCATGAGCATCTTCTGGCCACACCTTGTGTTCACATTAAACACCTAATGAGAGAGAGTTATGCCATCAAGATGGCAGAATAAACAATCCCTAGCATTGCTCTTCCCCATAATTTAGAACTACTAAAAAGCAAAAATTGCCAACCTGGGACCACTGGGGTTGGAGGAAGAGGAGAAGAGCCCTACAGAGTTTGTAAAGGTATAAGAGGCCATGACAAGATGGTATAGGTATGGCACTATCATTCTGAGCCCTGGTCACTTCTGAACTACCCTGGAAAAAGGCAGAAAGTGTCTGCTACACATGGATTGAAGCCAGAAAAAGCTGCTGTGACACTCTTCATGTAAACCTGCTTGGAGTCTGCAGGGGAGAAGAGGGCTTTGGAGTGTACCATACCAGCCCACAGGCCACAAAGACCACTGGCAGGATTCCCCTAGGCCTGCATAGAAGTAAGCAACCACAGATGACTGGATAAAGGAGTAGGCCAGAGTCCAGTGAGTTATGATGTGTGATGCATACACAGTCCTGCTGCATGGAAAGTGCTTGGAGTGCAGGAGAAAGACTGGCTTTCCAGGGGAACATTGGGTGCAGTGAGAGCACCTGGTCTCAGTGGAAGTTTGTCAAGGCAAGATAATTGCAGGGGTGCAATCTATAGGAAAGACTCAGTAGGGCCAGAATTTCCACACAGCCAAGACCTGGAAATGATTAATGGTACTCACAAAGAGCCTTCCCCAGAGAATCAACAGCAAAGAAAGAATTTAGCTCAAGCACAGAGATCAAGGTCACCACAGGAAGTTCCCAAAACTTGAGAACTAACCACAGGACAGCACATGAGTTCCTAAGCAGTGGTAGTAGCTATTAATGCACCACAGAATGGAAAAAAAGAACCCACAGACAAAGCTCTGATAACCACCTATAAAACCTACAAGAGGTAGCAGTCTCCTCAAATGCCCAGAAATCAATGTAAAGACACAAAGATAAAGAAAGAGCAGAGAAATATGTTGCCACCAGAGGAAACAAAGCACCAGCAATGGATGCAGAGGAGCAGAAGATCTATGAAAGGTCAGAAAAAGAATTTAGAATAATGATCTTAAAAATGTTCAGGAAGTAATAAGAAAATACAGGTAGAAGATTAAATGATATCTGGAAAGGAATTCAGGAGAAGAATGAGAAACTTGACAAAGAATAGAATCAACTAAAAAAAAACATAGAAATTCTAGAAATAAAAGATAGATTATCTGAATTGAAAAACTTGATAGAAAGCTCTAACAACAGACTTAATAAACAGAAAAGGATCAGTGAGCTCAAAGGTAAAACACATGAAATTATCCAATCAAAGGAGCAAAAGGAACAGAATAAGAAAAAATGAAACAGAAATACATCTAATATGAGACTCCCTCAAGCAAAATCACCTCCACATAATTTGTGTACTTAAAGGAGGGTAAAAGGGAAGAGACCTAGAAAGCATATGCAAAGAAATAATGACTGAAAATTTCCAAAGTATGGAAACAAACAAAAGCATCCAATACATGAAGCACAAATTCAATCCAAAGAGGAATAACCGGAGACATGTCACAATGAAATGATTAAAAACCAAAGAAAAAGAGAGTACTGAAAGCAGTAAGAGAAGAGAAACACATAGCATACAACTGAGCCCCAATATATCTCTCATCATATTTCTCAGTGCAAGCCCTGGAGACTAGAAAAGAATGAGATGATATGCTCAAAGTGTTGGAGGAAAAAGACTGTCAGCCAAGAATTCTGTATCTGGACAAACTAACCTTCAAATATAAAGGAGACAAAAAGTCTTTCCCTGAAAAACAAAAGCCAAGGGAAGTCATCAACACTAGACCTTCCTTAAAAGAAATGCTAAAGGGAACTCTTCAGTCTGAAAGAAAATAATGCTAGAGTGTAGCAAGAAAACATACAAAGTTATATAACTTGAAAAGAGCACACCTAGGGACCTGAGGCAGGAGTTGAAGGCAGCGTTCTCTGCTCAGAAGCAGGCAAGAGAGCACACCAGGGATCCTAAGGCAGCTGCTGAGGACAGCACACCCCATGTGGAAGCAGGCAAGGAGCAGGCCTAAAACACCACTTCCATGTGGGTGACCCACCACAGCCACCACCACAGCCACGGCTGCCACAAAAGTGGCTCAATTCCACAGAAATAGCCACAGCCACTGTGCAGGTGGCCTGCCAGACACTCAACTGCATTGACACAGGGAGAGACACCAGCAGAGATTGGAAAAAGAAGAGGACATCTCTCTCCTCAAAGACCACTCCAGGGTAATGGAAGAAGCAACTCTTCCACCAGTTGACTGGATATTGATGAAGAAATACAAAACTGCTGCCTTGAAATAAAAAACCCAAGAAAATATGACACCACCAAAAGAATGCAGTAATTCTCAAATACTGGACCCTTTGGAGCAGGGAACTCTTGAAATGACTGAAAAGGAATTCTGAGTAACAATCTTAAGAATATTCACTGAGATATGAGAAGACTCAACTACTCAACAAAATGAAACAAACAAACAAAAAATCCCCCAGGACATGAAGAAGGAAATTTACAAAAAGATTAATGCCTTAAAAAGGAATGTAGGAGAACTCATGGAACTGGAAGTGTCTCTCAACAAAATAAAAAAAACACAATGATAGCTTAAGCAGCAGGCTAGAACAAGCAGAAAAAAGAATTTCTGATCTTGAAGATTGTCTTTTTGAAATAACTCAGCCAGATCAAAAACAAAAACAAAAAAAAGGAAAAAAGAATTTTAATAAATGAAGAAAATCAAAGAGAGCTACCAGACAACCTTAAGCACACAAACATTCAAATCATGAGTGTTCCAGAAGGGGAGGAGGAAAACCTATTCAATGAAATATAATGGAAAACTTCCATTCATAGGGAGAAACACAGACCTTCAGATGCAGGAAGTTCAAAGATTCCCAAACAGATCCAACTCAAACAGATTCTCTCCAACACACCTTATAGGGTAACTGGCAAAGCTGAAACACAAAGAGAGAATCTTAAAAGAAGCAAGAGAAAAGTGTCACATTACCTATAAGGAAGCCCTTATCAGACTAACAGCAGACTTCTCAAAAGAAACTCTACAGGCCAGAAGAAAATGGGATGATATATTCAAAATACTAAAAGAAAACAACAACAACAAAAAAAAAACTACCAGCTGAGAATACTATAGTTAGCAAGGTTATCTTTAAGAAATGAGGGGAATAGTGTATTTTCCACACAACCAAAAACTGGGAGTTCACCACCACACAAGCAGCCCTACAAGAAATCCTGAAGGGAGTACTGTATCTGGAATCTGAAAAATGATAATCACTACCACAAATACACAAGAAAGAACAAAACTCACTGGTAGAACTTAAGTGTAAACAAGAAAGAGAAAGAAAATCTTGCCACCACAAAAAAAACATAATGACAATGTAATAATGCCCCTGCTTTATTTCTGATTTTAGTAATTTTGGTCTTTTCTCTTTTTTCTTCATCAATCTAGATAAAGGTTTGAAAATTTTGTTTATATTTTTAAAGAGCCAACTTTTGTGTTTTTTTATTTTCTCTATTGTTTTTTAATTCCCTATTTCATATACTTCTGTTGTGATCTTTGCTTTTGGTTTAGTTTGCTCTTTTTCTATTCTCTTAACGTAGAAGTTTACATTACTGATTTGAGATTTTTCTTATTTTTAAGGCATGTGTTTACAAGTATAAATTTTCCTCTAAGCACTGCATGAGCCCTGCATCCTATAAATTTTGATATGTTGTGTTTTGATTTTTATCTCAAAGTACTCTCTAATCCTGTGATTTTATTTTTTACCCATTGTTTATTTAGGAGAGTGTTATTTCTGCACATTTGTGAATATTCTAAATTTCCTTCTCTCATTGTGGTCAGAGAACATATTTTCTATGATCTTAGTCTTTTTAAATGTATTAATATTTATTATGTAGCCAAAATTTTTTAAAAAGGAGGTACATAACTCAAAAGTAAAGTATATACACAGACAACCTCAATGTTGTAAGTGTGGTGAATAAACCACTTATATCCTTAGTATAAAGACTAAAGGATTAACCTAAGAAGACAATAATATATACAACCACCATATGAAAGATAGAAAATATTAAAAGATGTAACTTGAAACAACAAAGTGTCAAAAGGTGAGGGGGGAATAATCAATTAATTGTTCTTATATTTAGATCAGTTTTTATGGTTGCAAATCACGACCTAGGAAAAATCTCCTAAAAGTAGTTTGCTAATAGGTTATTATTCTTGATTGTGCTACTTGTTCTTGAAGTCAATCTGCCTAGTTATTATACACCAAAGAGTGAATTCCTGACGGGACAAAGTAAAAATATGTATTGTTGGATCTTATCAATTAGATTCCTTCAGGAGACAGTGAGGGAAATCTGTGAGGCTGGGGCCCACCTGGTTTGCCAGTCTGTGAGCTCTCACTTTTCACGTGGTTCGAATTCTCCAGGCCAAGAGGTTTCACTGGCCCCAGCAGGCTGTAAGGGAGTTGGAGCTCAAATGGTGCTCATCACTCCTCCTGACTCTGGAAGTCTTGAAGACACCCCTCACCACCCCCCAGTGCACTTTGGTGGTCTTGGACAAGGGAATGAGACAGGGTAAGTAGTGCTCTTCTTGGTCCCTTCCTGACTCCCACTTTAGCACAGTTAAAGCAATTAAAGAAATCCTGGTGAAAAGAATTGTTTAAGTTAGTCTTAAGCACTGTTCCTAAACTTATATATTTATTTTTTGGCAGCTGGCCAGTATGGGTATTTGACAAGGAACCCACTGACATCCTACAGAACCAGCGCTCCCCTGCACGTGCCCTTGGAAACACTAGTCGGAAGCAGGCTAAAGAAGCCTCCATTACATGACTTCTACCCTGGCTTCTGGTAACTTCTTTCTTTGAAGAGGTTTAGGTGTCTGCATATATGGGTGTGTATAAAAGCTTCAAAATGTAGTTTGGATATAAACCAAGTGCCTAATATTGGTTCCCTTGGGAAAGGGAGGGGAAGGAGACAGGAGAGGGGATTTCAATTTATTTGTAAAGATGTATTTGTTTCCTAATGATATATTTGTTTTTGTTCTGGCCTAGAAGTGTTAACAGCACCCCCTCTCTGCTGCCGCCATGGTAAATGTGCTATTCCTCATGGTTCACCTATTCTCTGCCCACACTTTTGTAATTAGTTCCTTTGTAAGTAAGCCCTCTTCCAATCATCCTAATTTGAGTGTGCCATCTGGCTTCCTACTGACACACTAGTATTGCACGTATACCATGAGACAGAAAAGTTCTAGGTACTTCACATATGTTAACTCATTTATTTCTCATTTAATCCAAAAACATTGCTATATTTATTAACTAAATTTTACAGATGAAGTGACTGATATCAGAGTTTAAATAACTTGCCCACACAACTAGTAAGTAACACAGGCTTGAAATAAACTCAAGCAACCTAGCTCAAGAGCCCATTCTGTTAATCCCTATACTATGTAGCCTCCTGAATAAATAATTTTGAATATGCAAGATAAAATACATATAGCACTTAACAATGAATGACATAGATAAGTATGAATCAACATAGACAAATCTCAAAGATCTAACGTTGAAACAAAAAGAAAGTTTCAGAATCATCCCATTTTATGTATCTTTTAAAACTTTATTTATTTATTTATTTTGGAGGCTGGCCGGTATGTGGATCTGAACCCTCGACCTTGGTGTTACAACACGGCACTCTAACCAACGAGCTAACTAGCCAGCCCTGTGTCTTTTAAAATAAATACACAAAACGAGATGTAGTTTTTTTGTGGATATATATGTATGTGTGCATATAAAATATAAAAATATGTACTTTATGTAAAGTATGAAAGATGATTTGGATGTAAGCTAAATGCATCATAATTGTTTTCTTGATAATAAAAGGGAATGTGTCTTGGGGAGAGAACAAAAGACATTTCAACTTTATCTGAAATGATTTATTTATTTAAAACAACAAAATAGTGAAGAATCTGAAAAAAAGACAAAATTTCGTAACTTTTTGACTCTGGGTCATGAGTACTTCACTCAGTGTTTGCTGTATTATTCATTGCACTAAAACATTTTTAAAACCTCAGTTTCAAAAACAAATAGCAACAATAACAAAAAAAAATTAATTAAAAAATGCATAGATAGATAGTAAATAGGAAGTAAAGTTACGGAGGTTGGATGTAGAGTGAATTCTTCAAATAACTTTGTCCGTAAACAGGAGGAGAGAGCTCGAGGTAGCTCAGGTTGGTGGTAGGGTCAGATCAAAGGTGGGTTCTTAAAGAGAGACTGAAGCATAGTTGCAGGATAATTGAGAATGAGTTAGAGGAAAGGGAGGGATTTATGATGAAGAAGACAGAGAGGGATTATCCAAAGGAGCAAGGCCCTGGCAGCTGCAAGTGAGGACACATACATATTTGGTGATAAAAATGTGAAGGAGTTAGTTTCTGAAGGATTAAACTCCGCCCCCCACCACCAAAAAAATATGACCCAAGGCCCTGAAGAAAAGGTATGAGACAGTTATTTCAGCAAGTGGGAAAAGGGGTACTAGAGCAACCTAGTAGAATTGCTGCAGAGGTTTGAGTACCTGTTTGAAGTCACTGATCACAAACAACATGAAATCTATCGCCCCCGTGTGAAAACCTGTGTGATTCTCTTCAAGAATGTTCAATTGCATGGTGAAATTAGACTTAGGTTTTACCACAAGGATAAATTGGAGGAAGCAGGAATCAAGGGAGCTGAGAATACTTGCAAAGGAGTAACCATACTTTAGTTTCATGGAGTCTAACCTGGGAAAGTAAGGAAGTAAATAAAGGGGGAATTTCAAGGCTAGTGAGAAAGTAGAGTTCAATAGCTTGACTATCTGATGAGATCTAAGGATTATTTTAATGGGGTTACATGATCAATTAACTTTGAAGAACAGAAGATGGTGTCAGAAAATGGAAGGTTTGGATTTGAGATTTTCGAAGTGGGGCAGTTTCTGGTAATGATAAAATCCTGAGTGAGTCCTTGGTAGAGTGAAATAAAGCTAATTAGAGATGAGTTTTTTTTAAAAAGTCATAGGAGAGATGTTGGTTGGGTTGTCTCCCTTGAACTGATGTCACAATGAGTGGAAGATTGTGATCCTGTAGTGGAAGTCCTCAGAGAATAAAGAGAAGAAACCAGGAGGGAGAAGTTAGTTTTGTTTTGCTTAGCTTCAAACATGGGTTAAATAAACAAAGAGTTTTGTTTTTCTTGCATAATAAGAAGTCTGGATGCAGGCTCTTCAGGCTGATGCACTAGCCACGTGATGCCAACAGTTTCCTTTTTTCTTGCTCTAAACCATCTTTAGCTGGTGGCTTTTGCCCTCATGCTTGCTGTCTCTTGTTTAACAAGAGCCGACATTAAGTTAGCATCACACTCACCTAGAAGAGAAAAGAGAGGGACAAAAGTAGAGTCAGCTGAGTCTCCCTCCTTTTCAAGTGCTTTCCTGCAAATTCTGTCCAGTAATTTCTGCTTACACCACATTAGCTAAAACCATGTGACTTGCTAATCTTTGCTGCAAGGGAAATTTAATTTTTAATTTCTTTTTAAAAGATGAATATATTGTTTGTTCATGCAAAAATCAGTTTTCTGTTTTGGAAACAAGAAGAGAATAAGTAATACATAATCACTCTCGGTATATACCATGTGTTATATCCTGAGGATATGGGTCTTAAAGGGTAGGCTGATTTTGTGAAAGCAAGGAGGCTTATTAACCTGGAAGTGACAATGGCAAGGGATAAGGCTAAATTACCTCCTGATCCTGACATCCATAAAATATGAGAAAACAAAATGAAACAAATAACAAAAAAATTCTCTAATTTGAGGTGCAGTTCAATTATAGTTAAATCCTGACAGTAGTGAGAATGGTAAGAGAAGAAACTAAAGATAAGGACGGTAAACTAATTTATAATGACAGAGATCAGAAAGGCCCACCATATGGACATGAGAGAAAAAGGGGTTGGTGCGGGGGCACGCCTGGGGTCCTCCCGCAGACCCAGAAAGACAAGGACCCAACACGATTACCCCCCGTGTTGGGACCGAGGGGTCTCGGAGAAAAGTGAGCCTGCTGCCCACCAACCCAGCCCCGTGAAAGAGACACTCAGACGCGGCAGGGGTTCTGTCAGGGCAGTTCTACTTTATTGCTGTTACACTGCAATTTATATAAGCAAGCAAGTAGGGGCTTTCCATGAACTAACCAATCAATTAAAGGATCACGCGGGCATGCATTTTGTACTAACATGTTGAGCACAGCGATCACGCAGGGTTCAGGAGTGCGGAAATACTGGAGGACCAATAAAAATCTTTTGGAGCTATCTCGGGTGACGCCTCCCCTACTTCCCGCGGGCGCCATCTTCATCTTCCACCCATAGGCACCATGTGGCTCACAGATAATGTTTGCTCCTAAAAATGGGCCCAACAGGTTGGGTCAGAATAGTACGAGGTTAATAGTGGATGAAGAGTGAGGCTTCACTTCTGGAGGTGCCTGAAGTAAACAGGGACATAATGCACAATGATGTTTATCCCTAATACTATTTCAGAGGATGGTGTGTATTTTTTTTGTAGCTGTGATCCAGATGCTTAGGTTAGTGTCATGGTGGCTCCCAGGACAGCTGTCTCCTCCAGTTATATGTGCATCTATGGGGCCATGAGGGAGCCTTCTCCTCAGGCTTCACAGGAGGTAAGGTGATGTGTGTCAGTCTCATGGACGCTCAACACAGTGGTAGAGGTTGTATTCTGCATAAGAACACGTGACTGAGAGGAGACTGGGGCTGAAATTCAGCCAGCGCTCCACTAATCAAGCCATGTACTTCATCTACCTGGAAAGGTTTCTCTTTTCTAATTCTCATGAAGGTGGTATCCTAGGGCAATGCTGTGATATTTGGAGGTATTGCCATTTATTTAATGAACTCACATATTTTCTGTATCTACTGATACAGGCACACCATTCTATATGTTCTGGGGTTCCCAGAGACAAATAAAATGTGTTCCCCATTTAGCCTTAAGAAGCTTAGTGCATACAAAGGAAATAAGACACAAATAGCTACAATCATCCAGATTCAAAGATCCCTAGCATGTTAGAAATGGAAGGGAACTCAGAGGGATCTGAACCAAAACTGAAAAAAAAAAAAAAAAAATTTGTGAAGAAGATGAAGATTAAGGATTGAAAGTGATCCTCCATCCAAAAGATCCTGCTTATTTTGTGGAAAGGGAATTAAGTCTAAGATATTTTGACTCAGAAAAATCAAGAAAACTTTGTTTTTAAAATGTCCTCCAGTGCTACATTAGATAATATTTGTAGTGAGAACATGAACTTACAGAATGTTCTTCCAACAGAAATTATTTGTCAGGGGACGATGCTGTTCTCCAGGGAAAGGGACAGCCTTTTTAACAGCCACTACTGACCTTGAGGATAAATACTCCATTAGAGTAATTATACCAAAAAAGCAGCTCTCACAGAACTATGACAACTGTCTGTTCCCTTTAGAGACAAGTAGGACTCCTTCATTTTCAGTATCTTCTAGAGGCAAAAAGCATGGCATCTGGATGCAACTCCATCCTACTTCTGATGTAGCATATGTAGTGAGAGACTCCTGGAACTTCCAATAGAATAATTTTGCTCTATAGCTGAGTGGTGTTTAGATACAGTAAGATCATCCCCCAAAGAGAATTCTGCTTATCAAAATATTTAATAATTTAACAGAATATGAGTTTTCCTATTCTTTCATGAACTAAGTGGAAGGAACAAGTGAGAATCTTTCCAAAGCCTCTATGCCTTCACCTTCTCATTATCTGAGAGGATTAGGGCTAACACAGAAATCCCCCACCTTTTGTTACTTTTACTGTATATTTTTTAGAATCCTCATCCTTCCATTTTCCTTTCCCTTTGTCTCAGAATGGACCTCTCCTACTCCTTTTGAAATCTCAGCCTGCCCACACTCTTCACACTGTAGACATGCTAACATGTCATTCGTCCTCCTAAACATAATTATTAACCTTATTGCTACTTAAGCTACCATATCATTTTTCTCCTCTTAATGACCCCCAACTTCTTGAAAGAATGGTCTCTATATATCACTTCAACGTCATCAACTTCTACTTACTAGCAAATCTCTTACAATTGGAGTTTGCACCCATAACTTCTCTGATATTCTTATCTTCAAGTTCCTCTCTAGCTCAGATAAAACCTGAAACATAGTATACCTTTCTCACTCCTGTTTACTCCTGGCTTAATTCAGGATTCCTAATGTTCTTAGCTTGGATTTTCCATATGCACAATCCAGATTTAAACTATTTATTTTCCCATCCTGCCCTCCAGGTTCTAGCTGAGACTCCAACATAAGACCTGGTTTAAATTCCCAGTGCATCCAGTTGAGCCTGGCAGAGCCACTGTAGAAACCTAGTCATCATGCAGTCTATAAAACCTAAGACACCCTTGGGAGAACATTTTTATAAGAGGTAATTTTGCAAAAGATAAAATCCTAGACAAGAATTAAAAACCATGAGAAAATTTTGTGTCATGGTAAACAAATTTAAATAACAATAGAGATAAATTTAACAGCAAATTTTTACTGAATGCCTACTATGTTTAAGGCACTGTTATGAACACTTTATAGGCATTGTCTCATTTAAGTTTCACTTAATGGAAAACACCAAGGTGCTCAAATTTTAAGTAATTTGCCCACTGTCACAGAAAGTGATAGAACTATAGTTTGAGCTGAGGAACTCTCTCTCTCTCTCTCTCTCTTCAGTCTGTACTCTTAACCACTATCTTAAAATGCCTCCTTAGGGCCCAGCCCGTGGCGCACTCGGGAGAGGGCGACGCTCCCGCCACGGTTTCGGATCCTATATGGGAATGGCCGGTGCACTCACTGGCTGAGTGCCGGTCACGAAAAAGACAAAAAAAAAAAAAGCCTCCTTAAAGGCCATTGAAATCCTTTAAGATAAGTATTTAAAAAATTTTAAGGCAATTGGTGGAGTTTGGATGTGTTGTCCCCTCCAAAACTCATGTGGAAATTTGATCCCCAATGTGGCAATGTTGGAAACTGATTGAGTCATGGGGGCGGATCCCTCATGAATGGATTAATGCTCTCCCTGGGGGAAGGGGATTAATGAATGAGTTCTCGCTCTATTAGTTCCCATGAGAGCTCCTTGCTTTAAAAAGACCTTGGCACCTTCTCTCTCTCTCTTGCTTTCTCTCGCCATGTGATCTGCTTGTACCCACCAGCTGCCTGCCACTTCCACCATGAGTAGAAGCAGCCTGAGGCCCGTGCCAGATGCAGCTGTCCCAGAATCATAAGCCAAATAAACCTCTTTTCCTTATAAATTACCCAGTCTCAGGTATTTCCGTTATAGCAACACAAAACGGAGTAATACAGCAATAATGCAAGTCATTATATCCATAAAACCAGAACAAGAATAGTTACTCAAAAGAATCAAGTAGAAATCTTAGAAATAAAATTTATAGCCATGAGATTTTTAAATATAGAAAACATCTCATTTTAAGAGTAAATAGAATTGTCACAGCTGAATTCAAAATTAGTGAACTGGAAGAAAACATTGAGAAAATTTCCAAGAATGCTTCTCAGAAATTCAAAGAGACAAAAAATGTAAAATTAAAGGTAATAGAAATGGAAGACAGAATGTGATGCTAAACATTGTCTACTGGAAGCTCCAGTTCAGAATAGAGACAATTGAGAAAAAAAAGTAGTGTGCAAAGACTAATGGCCGAGAATTTCTAAAACTGAAGACAGACATGAGATCTCATATTGAAAAGTCCTCACTGTCAAGCAGGTTAAAAGCAAAGCCATACCCGTACCCATTATTTTTAAAAATGGAGGAAAAATCCTAAAGGTTCCCAGAGAGATTGCTCATAACAGCACGACCACGCTGACAGGAGAATTCACATCAGCAGCAACAGATGCCTGGAAACAGTATGTAAATATCTTCAAAGTGCTCAGTGAAAAGGATTGTAAACTAAAATTCTGTAACCAGCATAACTTTTCTTTCTTTCTTTTTTTTTTAAATACAAGGATTTCAAAGTCTACTCGCACTGATTCTTGTTTAAAGAACTCTTAAACAAGAGGAAAAAATGAACTGAGAAAGAAAGAATGGGAAACGAAAAGCAAATGTAGGCAAAAAAGATCGGTATAACATGAGGACAAACTTCCATGAATAGTAACTGTTAAAAATTAGGAAAGAAACAGTAACTTACTGTTTTGTGTGCGTGTGTATATCTGAATATCTGAGAGAGAAAGGGAGAGAAAGAGAAAGAGAGAGTTTTTGCATGTTTTTGTTTTTTAATGCTTAGTGATAATAACATGAGAGAAGGTATTATGTGTAAGGCAAGCTTAGGCTTTTGTTTGGTTTGGGGGAGGAGAGAGATGCTAAGTAATCTTTAGACTGTTAAACAGCATTTATTTAATGTGGATATTAAAAACCCATGGGTAGCCATTAAAATAATAGAATGTATAATATCCAAATGAATAAAGTGAAGTAAAATAAATAAATAAATTCAGTAACTCAAGCAGAAGGTTAAAAAAGGGAGAAAGTGTGGTATACAAAAAATATGAATATGATTGCAAAAGTACATCCAAATATATTATTGATCACAACAGATGGAAAAAGTCTATATTTACAATTATTAAGAGACAAGGATTCTGGGATTTGAAACATGCAGAGATATGCTTTTTTAATAAAAAAAATCTGAGTAGAGTCTGGGAGGGGTGGGGGTGAAGGAGGAAGATTAGGGGTCAACTAATGGGGGCAAAACCATGCTCTCTACCCTAAGTGAATCATTGTGCAGTATATGTATGGGTTGAAACAACACACTGTACCCCACAAAAATAAACATAAAGTTGAAAAACTAAGAAAAAATAATTGAGTAAAAAAGCCATGAACATAGGCAACTACTAACTAAAAAACAATGAGGTAGAAATGTTAGTATCAGACAATATAGATCTTAGAGCAAAATTCATTGAAAGGGATGACAGATAGTATATAAAGATTTAAAAAATACTTAACATAAAGATATAATGATCATGATTTTGTAGGCATCAAACCACATAGTTTCATAATGTAGACAGCAGATACTGCTTTTTTCAGTTTCTAGAAGAAATAAAAAAATCCATGTCCCATTAAAAAGTATTAAAATATCTCCATAGGAAATGAATATATAAATAGACATAAAAAGTAAATGGAGATTTGAATAAAATGAATAATTACAATTGTTATAGCTGTGTAAAGCTTGCCTATAGCCTACAGAAAAGAAAATATAAATTTTCCAAGCACATGAAGAATATTTACCAAGATTGACCAATTAGTAGGCAACAGATTTCAACAGGATTTACATTATCTTTATCTACATTTATATTACAAGACTACATTATCTTGACTGCAATACAACTAAATAAAAGGTCACAATAAAAAGTTGTGCTTTAAAAATTACAGTTTTAGAAAGTAAAATACAAAAATTAAAAACCCACACTTCTTACTAATCATTAATTAAAAGGATACTATAATGGAATTATTAGATATTTAGACTAGATAATGCACTAACACGTCTGTAGTGCAGCTAAAATAGTATTTAGAATACAATTCATGACTTCAAATGAAAGAGAAACTGAATATAATTTAGTCAAGTGTTTAAATTATAAACTAGTTTAAAAATATGCTCAGTAGAATAAACTGTAAGAAAATAGAAGATAGGAAACAAAAAATATACAAACAAAAATTTTAAAAAAGTAGAAAACCAAACAAAAGACATGTTCACCACTAACAAAAATGTGTTCTTTGAAAAGGCTAGCAAAG
The DNA here is from genome assembly GCF_027409185.1 of Cynocephalus volans. Lineage (NCBI taxonomy): Eukaryota > Metazoa > Chordata > Mammalia > Dermoptera > Cynocephalidae > Cynocephalus > Cynocephalus volans. Next base: position 120,831,656 of record NC_084467.1, on the reverse strand, counting down.
TAGAACAAATTTCTGAGAAAATTAACCAAGGCAAAAAGAAAATTTTAAAGAATAAACAATAATGGGGATAAGAAGGCATAAAAATATGAAGTAGAAGTTTATTTCAAATCAAGAGATATACAAGTAAATTTGGACACCTACATAAAACGGGCAATTTTCCAGAAAAATGCAAATTGCCAAAACTGACCAAAGAAAAATTATGACTAAATTAAATTTGTAGCTGTTAATAAAACTAAAATGGTAATATAAAACATACTCTCTCAAAAAACACCAGGCCCAGAAAGTTTTTCAATTTTTACTCACTAAATTTTTACAGAACAAAAAATCTTCATTTTATACAAATTATTCTATGAAGTAGAAGAGAAAAAGCTACTCTTTATTTTCCATTCAAAATGTCTTTTGTCTTTAGTCCACTTAAAATAGCAATAAAAAAATGTGTTGTATCAAGGGACAAATCTTACCAAAAGTACATATGACCATTAGGGAGAATTTGTTAAACTTTACTGAAGGGCAAAGAGATTGATATAATGCACTCATGTAGAGATAGAGCTGGGTCTCTGGAGCTCACAGACCCCTTGAGCCCATTCACAAACCCTTCACATGCAGGTCTGTGAGCTAGGTAACCAGCAAAAAGGTCCTTGGAGCCTTGGTTGAAGTAGGAATAGTCTTTATTCAGCACACACAACACTACGAGCCAAGCAGTCCACGCACATCTAATAGCTAAACAGTACAAAGAGAAACTCAGAAACCCAACCGTTACAGGCAAAGTCCAAAGAAAAAACTGAAACTGAGCAGCTGCCAGCAGAGTAAACATGCTCTATTTTTAGAAGCAAGCTCTCTGCCACCAGCCTGCCTCATAAACTGCAGAATACACAAAAGCAATAACTGGAAAGATACATAGGTGCACATGCACACTAACTCCACCCACACAACTTGTTTACAAGAAATGTGGAGGGAGCCTGACTAAATTATTCTATTTTCCCCACAACTCAGAACCGCCTGATTCTAAAATTTATATGGACAAATAATTACATATAAGGGGTAGATAGGAAAATGCTAAAAACGACCAAAAGGGTGTGCTTGCCCTACCAGTTTCCAAGATATTACAAATATATAGTAATTATGTGATATGGGTATAGGAATAACTGCAACTTAGTGGAATAGGAGAGAATAGATCAAGTATAAATAGAAACATGCTTTCTAATAAAGGTGGCATCTCAGATCAATAGATTAGAAATACTCCAAAATAAATGGAGTTTAGAAAATAATTCTCCATACAGTAAAAATATACTATCACTTCCCTACCTCACTCTATAAGCAATAATTCATTTCAAGTGGATTCAAGACTTAATTGTGAAAAGCAAAAATCAAGTTACTAAACAAAACTGTAGGAGAATATTTTTATGAGTTTGTTCTAATGAAAGCTTTCTTATATAAGACCAAAAACTTCACTGATAAGGGAAAACCTAGGTAAATTTGACAAGATCAAAATACACCATAAACAAGCTAAAATGATAAGCTACAACACAGGAGAACTTATTTGCAAAACAATAAATTTTTATCAGAATATATAAATAATTATTTAAATTAAGAATTTTTGAAATAACTTTAGACAAGAAAAAGTTGCAAAAATAGTAGTCTTCATATGCCCTTCACCCAACTTCTCCTAATGTTAAAACTTACATAACCAAAGTACAATGATCAAAACAAAAAATTTAGCATCTACACAATACAATTAACTAATTTAAAGATCTAATTTGAATTTTGCCAGTTGTTCTACTAATGTCCTTTTCTAATCCAGGATCCAATTTAGGATCTCACACTGCATTTAGTTGGCATGTCTGTTTAGCCTCCTCCAATCTATGATGGTATCTCTTTCTTTGTATTTCATAATTTTGACACTTTTGAAAGAAATAGCCAGTATGTCTTTTTCCCATTTTTCTAATTGAAATTTGGTCCTTTGGCCCTTAATTTTTTTTTTCATACTTACACTGAGATAAATTCCAGTTTTTTTTTTTCTACCAAATTTTATTTTATTTTGTCAATATACAATGTGGTTGATTATTGTGGCCAATTACCGAAACCTCCCTCCCTCCTCCCTCTCCCCCCTCCCTCCCAACAGTGTCCTTTCTGTTCACTTGTTGTATCAATTTGAAGGAATTGTAATTGTTCTGTCTTCTTCCCTCCCCCACCCCACCGTTTTTTTTTGTATTTATTTATTTATTTTTAGCTCCCACAAATAAGTGAGAACATGTGATATTTCTCTTTCTGTGCCTGACTTGTTTCACTTAATATAATTCTCTCTAGGTCGATGCATGTCGTTGCAACTGGCAGTATTTCATTCTTCTTTATAGCTGAGTAGTATTCCATTGTGTAGATATACGACATTTTCTGTATCCACTCATCTGATGATGGACATCTGGGCTGGTTCCAACTCTTGGCTATTGTAAAGAGTGCTGCGATGAACATTGGGGAACAGGTATACCTTCGACTTGATGATTTCCATTCCTCTGGGTATATTCCCAGCAGTGGAATAGCTGGGTCATATGATAGATCTATCTGCAATTGTTTGAGGAACCTCCATACCATTTTCCATAGAGGCTGCACCATTTTGCAGTCCCACCAACAATGTATGAGAGTTCCTTTTTCTCTGCAACCTTGCCTGCATTTATCGTTCACAGTCTTTTGAATATTAGCCATCCTAATTGGGGTGAGATGGTATCTCTGTGTGGTTTTGATTCACATTTCCCAAATGCTGAGTGATGTTGAGCATTTTTTCATATGTCTGTTGGCCATTCATATATATCCCTTTGAGAAATGCCTATTTAGCTCTTTTGCCCATTTTCTAATTGGGTTGCTTGTTTTTTTCTTGTAAAGTTGTTTGAGTTCCTTGTATATTCGGGATATTAATCCTTTGTCAGAAGTATATTTTGTGAAAATTTTCTCCCACTCCGTTGGTTGTCTTTTAACTCTGTTGTTTCTTTTGCTGTGTAGAAGCCTTTTGGTTTGATATAATCCCACTTGTTTATTTTTCCTTTGGTTGCCCGTGCTTTAGGGGTCGTATTCATGAAGTCTGTGTCCACTCCTACTTCCTGAAGTGTTTTTCTTATGTTTTCTTTAAGAAGTTTTATTGTTTCAGGGTGTATATTTAAATCTTTAATCCATTTTGAGTTGACTTTAGTATATGGTGAAAAGTATGGGTCTAGTTTCATTCTCTTGCATATTGATATCCAGTTATCCCAACACCGTTTGCTGAAGAGGCAGTCCCTTCCCCAGTGAATAGGCTTGGTGCCTTTGTCAAAGATCAGATGGCTGTAGGTATGTGAGTTGATTTCTGGATTGTCTATTCTATTCCATTGATCAGTGTGTCTGTTTTTATGCCAGTACCATGCTGTTTTGGTTATTGTAGCTTTGTGGTATAGTTTAAAGTCAGGTAGTGTTCTGCCTCCAGCTTTATTTATTTATTTATTTATTTATTTTTGCTCAGCATTGCTTTGGCTATGTGTGGTCTTTTGTTATTCCATATAAGTGTCTGGATAGTTTTTTCCATTTCTGATGAAAATGTCATTGGAATTTTGATGGGGATCGCATTGAATTTGTATATCACTTTGAGTAGTATGGACATTTTCACAATGTTGATTCTTCCAATCCAAGAGCATGGGATATCTTTCCATCTTCTTGTATCCTCTCTAATTTCTCTCAGCAGTGGCTTGTAGTTCTCATTATAGAGATTTTTCACATCCTTGGTTAACTCAATTCCTAAGTATTTTATTTTTTTGGTGGCTATTGTAAATGGGCAAGCTTTCTTGATTTCTCTTTCTGCATGTTCACTATTGGAGAATAGAAATGCTACTGATTTTTGTGTGTTGATTTTGTATCCTGCTACTTTGCTGAAATCATTTATCAACTCCAAGAGTTTTTTTGTAGAGGCTTTAGGCTGTTCGATATATAGGATCATATCATCAGCAAACAGGGACACTTCGACTTCATCTTTTCCAATCTGGATGCCTGTTATTTCCTTCACTTCTCTGATTGCTCTCCCTAGTACTTCCAACACTATGTTGAATAGGAGTGGTGAGATTGGGCATCCTTGTCTACTTCCTGTTCTTAAAGGAAGAGCTTTCTGCTTTTCCCCATTCAGGATGATATTGGCAGTGGGTTTATCATATATGGCTTTAATTATGTTGAGATAATTTCCATCTATACCTAACTTATAGAGGGTCTTTGTCATGAATGAATGTTGAATTTTATCAAATGCTTTTTCAGCATCTATAGAGATGACCATATGGTCCTTGTGTTTGATTTTATTAATATGGTGTATCACATTTATTGATTTGCGTATGTTTTTTTTTTTTTTTTTTTTTTTTTTTGTCTTTTTTTTTTTTTCGTGACCGGCACTCAGCCAGTCCTGACTGAGGTCAGTCCTATATAGGATCCGAACCCGTGGCGGGAGCATCGCCGCGCTGCCAGCGCAGCACTCTACCAAGTGCGCCACGGGCTCGGCCTTGATTTGCGTATGTTGAACCAACCTTGCATCCCTGGGATGAATCCCACTTGATCGTGGTGAATAATTTTAAGTATGTGTTGCTGTATTCTGTTAGCTAGTATTTTATTGAAGATTTTTGCATCTATATTAATCAAGGATATAGGACTGTAGTTTTCTTTTTTAGTTGTATCTTTACCTGGTTTTGGTATCAGGATGATGTTTGCTTCATAAAATGAGTTTGAGAGATTTGCATCTGTTTCAATCTTTTGAAATAGTTTGTAAAGAATTGGTGTCAATTCCTCTTTGAATGTTTGGTAAAATTCTGCTGTGAATCCATGTGGTCCTGGGCTTTTCTTTGTTGGGAGCCTTCTGATAACAGCTTCAATCTCCTTTATTGTTATTGGTCTGTTCATATTTTCTACGTCTTCATGGCTCAGTTTTGGGAGCTTGTGTGTGTCCAGAAATTTATCCATTTCCTCCAGATTTTCAAATTTGTTGGCATATAGTTGTTTATAGTAGTCTTGAATGATTCCTTGTATTTCAGATGAATCAGTTGTAATATCACCTTTTTCATTTCTAATTTTTGTTATTTGGATATTCTCTCTTCTTTTTTTAGTTAGCCATGCTAATGGTTTGTCAATTTTGTTTATCTTTTCAAAAATCCAACTTTTTGATTCATTGATCTTTTTTATTGTTTTTTGGGTTTCAATTTCACTAAGTTCTGCTCTGATCTTAATGATTTCTTTCCATCTGCTAACTTTGGGTTTGGATTGTTCTTGTTCTTCTTGTTCTCTAAGGTGAAGTGTTAGGTTGTTCACTTGCCATCTTTCCATTCTTCTGAAGTAAGCATTCATGTGATAAATTTCCCCCTTAGTACTGCTTTTGCAGTATCCCACAGGTTTTGGTATGATGTATCATTCTTTTCATTAGTTTCAATAAATTTTTCATTTCCTGTTTGATTTCTTCCTAGGCCCATATGTCATTAAGTAGAATGCTGTTTAATTTCCATGTGTTTGTATAGTTTCCAGAGTTTCATTTGTTATGTATTTCTAATTTTAATCCATTGTGGTCTGAAAAAATACATGAGATAATTCCAGTTCTTTTGAATTTGTTGAGACTTGATTTGTGACCTAACATGTGATCTATCCTGGAGAATGATCCATGTGCTGCTGAGAGAATGAATATTCTGAGGTTGTTGGATGGAATGTTCTGCAGATATCTGCCAAGTCCAATTGGTCTAGTATGTTGTTTAGATCTTGTTTTTCTCTGCTGATTCTTTGCCTAGATGATCTGTCTAATATTGACAGTTGGGTGTTCAGGTCCCCTCCTATTATGTTATTAGTGTCTATTTCCTTCTTTAGGTCTAATAGAGTTCATTTTATAAATCTGGCTGCTCTGACATTGGGTGCATATATATTTGTGATTGTTATGTCTTCTTGATGGATCAATCCTTTTATCATTATGTAGTGGCCCTCATTATCCCTTTTTATGGTTTTTAGTTTAAAGTCTATTTTATCAGAAATATGAATAGCTACTCCAGCTCGTTTTTCATTTCTGTTTGCATGGTCAATCTTTTTCCATCCTTTCACTCTTAGTCTATGTGAGTCTTTATGAGTGAGATGGGTCTCTTGAAGGCAGAATATAGTTGGGTCCTGCTTTTTAATCCAGTCAGCCAGTCTGTGTCTTTTGATTGGGGAATTTAAGCCTTTTACATTAAGAGTTGCTATTTGCTATTGAAAAGTGTTGATTTAATCCTAGCATTTTATTGATTATTGTTTGGATGTCTTAGGTGTCTTTTATTCCTTTCTTTCTGATTTACTGTTTGTTTTCTGTATTTTTTGGTTCCTTGGGTTGTAGATAGCCTTTTTGTTTGTTTGTTTTCTATTCATGAATGCCGTTTTTATTATACTTGTGGCTTTTGATTTTTCTTGGGTTTTTATGGCAGTGGTAGTTATTTTTCAGGTACCAAACCCAGTACTCCCTTGAGAATTTCTTGTAAGGGTGGTCATGTGGTAGTGAACTCCCACAGTTTTTATTTGTCTGAGAAATATACTATTTGCCCTTCATTTTGGAAGGATAGCCTTGCGGGGTAGAGTATTCTTGGCTGGCAATCTCTGTCTTTTAGTATTTTGAATATATCATCTCATTCCTTTCTGGCTTTCAGGGTTTGTGATGGAAAGTCTGATGTTAGTCTGATTGGGGCTTCTTTATAGGTGATTTGACACTTCTCTCTTGCAGCTGTTAAGATTCTCTCTTTGTCTTTGAGTTTTGCCAATTTGACTATAACATGTCTTAGAGAAGACCTTTTTGGGTTGAATACGTTTGGGGATCTTTGAGCTTCCTGAATCTGAAGATCTGTGTCTTTTCCAATAACTGGGAAGTTTTCTGCCACTATTTTGTTGAATATGTTTTCAATGCAATCTCTTTTTTCCTCCCCTTCTGGAATACCCATGACTTGGATATTTGAGCACTTAAGGTTGTCTGATATCTCTCTCAGATTTTCTTCAATGCCTTTAATTCTTTTTTCTTTTCCTTTTATTTTTCGTTTCTTTTTTTTTTTTTTTTTTGTCTGCCTGTGTTATTTCAAATAGCCCGTCTTCAAGGTCAGAAGTTCTCTCTTCTACTTCTGCAAGTCTGCTGGTTAAACTCTTGGTTGTTTTTTTTATTGCATTGAATGAATTCTTCAGTTCAGCAAGCTCTGCTACATTCTTTTTCAGGGCATTGATTTCCTTGTATATTTCTTCTTTCAGGTCCTGTATACTTTTCCTCATTCATCATGTTGTGTAGCTGAGTTTTCTTGTATCCCATTCAGTTTCCTTAGAATTATCACTTGAAATTCCTTGTCAGGCATTTCAAGGGCTTCTTGTTCTACAGGATCTAGAGCTTGAGAGTTATTACCCTTTGGTGGTGAACTTTCTTGATTTTTCATATTTCTGGTATCTTTCCTTTGATGTTTAGTCATTGTAGCTGGGGGTTTCACAGTCCACTGGTTTGACACTATTGTCTGGCTAAGATGTTGCTGGGGTTGCCAATTTGGTATGGCTACCTCAATGTCTGCTCAGTTGGTCACTAGTGCCTTGTGTGTGTGGTTTCCTCAGGACTTGGGCCTCTCCGGGGAGCCATCTCTCTAGTCAGCAGGCACTTGGCCGGGCTTCTGGGTCACACGGCAGCACTGCAAGGCATGTGGTCTCTGCAGAGCTTCCGGCTCCCCTGCTGGATGTCTCCCTGCTCCACACGCACTGGGCCAGGCTGGGGATGGAGATGGGTGGTGGCAGTGAGTCCTACATGCTGGATCACATGGCAGCACTGCAGGGCATATGGTCTCTGCAGAGCTTCCGTCTCCCCTGCTGGATGTCTCCCTGCTCCGCATGCACTCAATAAATTCCAGTTTAATCTAACAAGTACAACAGTCAGCATTGTCCACCCACCTGACCTCAATGATCAGTACAGGAAAGTCAGTTGACAGCAGCACACATTTGAGACTTTGCTGGAATTGGAGAGAGAAGCCCTTTTTATCCACTACCTTTGAGAGGGACTGTCCAGCCTTCTAGGAGCCATCAACTGCCTTGGAATCAAAACAACATGGAGGGGAGAGGAGCCTGGAGAGGCAGATATTCTGGAGCTGCTAGTATTGTCTGTCTGGCCCTTAATTTTTTAAAGTTCATTATGTATTAGGAAGATGATCATTTGTGATATGTACTACAAGTTTTCTCTAGATTTCTCACCTTTCTTCTGGTTTTTTTTAGAGATTTTTGTCATGACTTTTAAAAAATATAGTCAAATTTACCAATATTTGTCTTTGTCTTTGGATTTTGAGTCATAGTTAGAAAAACCTTCCCTACACTGAGGTTAAAAGGGAATCCATCCATGTTTTCTTCTATTATTGTAAGTTTTTACTTTGTACATTTAGATCATTAATCTAGTTGAAGTCTATGTTTGAATATGGTAAAAAGTATAGACCTAATTTTATACTTTTCCAAGTGGCAAACCAGTTGTCCTGGTGCCATTTATTATAACTACATTTTAGTCACAGTGTTTTGAGATGTTATTTTTATCATACCCTAAATTTCCACATGTACTTAGATCTATTTCTGGGCTATTCTATTCAACCAGTTTATTTGTCTGTTAGTAAACCAGTACCACACTGTTTTAATTATATAGTATGTTCAGTGTTTGGGTATTCATGTGTTTGTTTTTTCAAGTTAAACTTCAGTATCAAGTTGTTTAACTCCATAAAAAAATCTTGCTCGGATTTTTATTAGGATTGTATTCAATTTATAAATTAATTTAGGGAGAACTGACATCTTTATAATGTTGAGTTATCCTACACAAAGACAGGGATGTCTTACCACTTGTTTGAATCTATTTTTGTGTCTGCCAGGAACGTTTTAAATTTTTTCTTTTATTGGTTTTATATGTTCCCTGTTAATTTTATCTCTAAATATTTAATTGTCTTTGCTTCTGTTGTGAATGGAATTTTCTCTACCATTATGTCCTCTAAATAATTTCTTATTAGTTGTATATTATGATACTTCTCTGAATTTTTTTTATTGTTCTAGTTAGTTTTTATCATTGATTCTGTAGGGTATTTGAGGCCTGCTATTATGTCTTCTGCAAAAAGAGATTTTTTTCTTTACCAATTCTTATGCCTGTATTGATTTCCCTTAATTGTAATTATCTAATACCTCTAGCACAACATTGAGAAGAGCAATACTAATTTGAGCATAACATATTGCACACAGATACTGATATTCAACTCTCAACCCCATAGACATATACAATCGACTACATTTCAATTAAAAATAGAAAAAAAGAAAAAGGGAGAAATCAGAAATAAAATAAGAATTTACAATGAGAAAAGAACCCATGAAAAAAGTATTTTTTTAAATGACACTTCTTTTCAGATCTGCATAAATATTGGTCTGTAGTTTTATCTTTTTTGGTTGTATCTCTGTCTGGTTTTGGTACCCAGTTTATACTGGCCTCTGAATGAGTTTGGGAGAATGGCCTCTGTTTCAATTTTTTGGAATAGTTTGAAGAGAAATGGTATTAATTAACAAAATACCGGAGACTGAGTGATGTATAAATAGAATTTTATTTCTCAGAGTTCTGGAGGCTGGGAAATCCGAAATCAAGATGTCAGCAGGTTTAGTTTCTGATGAGGGCTACTGTCTGCTTTCACGATGGCACCTTGTGGCTGTGCCCTCACATTGTGGAAGGGTAAAAGGGGACAAACACCGTGTCTTCAGGTGGCAGAAGAGCAGAAGAGAAAAAACCCACTCTTTCAAGCCCTTTTATTAGGGTGCTAATCCCACTCATCAGGGTTGCAACCTCATGACTTAATCACTTTATAAAGGCCCCACCTCTTAATACTATCGTGTTGGTGATTTAAGTTTCAAGACATGAATTTTGGGGGACATGTTCACATCATAGCACAAATTTCAATGAAGATATTAAAAAATGATCTGGAAGAGTACACACCAAAATCTTAATAAGGATGGGGTGTGATAGAAGTGGGAAAAGAGTGGAAATGGGAGTGGTCATTTTAAGGGACTTCGGTTTTCTCTGCTGTCTCTTTATTTCTTTAAAGAAAAAAGCACAGAAACACATATCACCACCTGTTTATAGTATATACTTCTGGGTGGCAGAGTTATAAATTATGCTTGTATGTAGTTTTTAGAACTTATCACGAAGAAAGAAAGAAATCAAGCAACATGTGAGGTGAAAGCCTTGCCTCTGTTTACTCCGCGTGCTCCTAGCAGGCCTTAGGTGAAACTCTCTGCAGCAATTAGGGAGATTAATTAGTGGGTAGATGCCTGTTCACCATCTAACACATAGTCCAAGAGGTTTGCAGATTGGAAGCTATAAAATTCATCTCAATAAATATATTGCTAATAATAGTTAAAACAAAGAAATGTATACGTGATTTAGTTAAGAAAATGAATTAGAAATGGATCAGAGTAGTTGTGTGGGCAAGAGACCCTTTCATCTGATGAAAACTTTCAGTTTCTCCCACTACTTCCACCTACATAGCTAACTCCTGCCTTCTGTAATATCTAGCACTTTGGAGTCCAAACCCTTGTGGCATCCTCCAGGGCAGATAGATACCTCTTTGGTGTATCCCCTGAATTCCTTTTCCTGCTTCGTTAGTTATCACATCTGTATTAGTCCATTTCTGTTGCTTATAACAAAATACTTGAAACTGGATAATTTATAAAGAAACAATATTTATTGCTTAAAATTTTGGAGGCTGGTAAGTTCAAAATCCAGGGAACATATCTGGTGAAGGCCTTTCTTTGGTGGTAACTCCACAACAACACAGTTATCACATGGAAAAATGGCAAAAGCAGAGAGAGAGCTAACTCACTCCTTCTCTTTTTAAAGCGCCCAGAGCCAAGCCCATGACCTCCATGAAACCATCAACTTATTAATCTATTTATCAGGGCATGGTCCTCACAATATAATCACCTCTTCAAGGCCCCACCTTTCAATTAATATTATAGGATTTCCTACCCTCTTGACACTGTCACATTGGGGGTTAAGTTTCTAATACATGGACTTTGGGGGACACAGTTCAATCCAAAGCAACTCCTAACCACCCCTTTTCACCTTCTATGAAGAGGTTGAAATCACTCAGAATGTGATGGTCTGTTTCTCTTTTTGCCATTGTAGCTTGTACCTTTTTTATACATTTATTATTGTTTTGAGGGATGCTTAGAAGGGAAAGGAAATTTAAAAAATACTTCACTTTATTTTTAAAAGACTTCAAATTTATTTTACATGAGCATATTCTCTTTTTGTGTGTAGTTAAAAAAAATAACATGAGATTTATCCTCCTAACAAATTTTCAAAGTGTATAGTACAGTATAGTATTGTTGACTCTAGGCACAATGTGGTACACCAGATCTCTAGAAATTTTTCATCTTGTATCACTAAAACTTTATACCCATTGAACAGCAACTCCTCAATTTCTTTTTCCCCAGCCCCTGGTAAGCACCATTTATTTTCTGCTTCTAGAACGTGCTCCTTTTTTTACATTCTATCTGGCTATTCCATCTTTATCAAGTTTTTAAAGACAACTATTTATCAGATTTAGTATTTACTTTTACTAATTTTTTTTATTTCAGGTTTTAGTAAGGCTGAGATAATTTTTTATTCTTGAATAGTCTATCATACCAAGTCTTTTGGGACAGTCAGAAATCTGCTTTGATTTTCAGTCCTGGCCAAGACATTAGCCTCCATTGCTCTACATTACATTTTTTCCCTTATATTATTATCTCCTCAAGGCCCCTTGGGTATCAAACAGTGATTTAGGCTCTTTTCCCAGTGAGTCTCCTCTTCTAGTTTTAATATTCCCACTGTAAGACTCAACAGGCAACATCAGTGTTTATGTCTCTAAAAAACCACAATTAATTGATTGGCTGATATTTACTTAGCCAGTTAATGGCAGAACTTGGGCAACTGTTTAGTTCAAGCAATATTTGTAGATGTCTACATGCCTGACATTGTGCTTAGTGCTAGGGGTACAAAGGTGAATATGACAGGTGCTATTATTTTAATGTCTACCCCTCCCCCCAAGCTCATTTGGAGCTTAATGCCCAATATGGTATTGGAAAGATGTGGCCTTTAGATGGTGATTGGACCAAGAGGGCTATGCCCTCATGAATGGATTAATCCACTTGTAGATTAATGGGTTAATGGATAAGTGGGTTATCACAGGAATGACACTAGTGGATTAATAAGGACAGGAAGAAGTACGTTAACATGGTCTCACTCAGCTCTCACCGTGTGATATCTTGCAACACCACAAGACTCTGTAGAGAGTCCCCACCAAGAAGAAGGTCCTCACCAAATGTGCCCCTTGACCTTGGACTTCCCAGCCTCCAAAACTGTAAGAAATAAATTTCACTTCTATATAAATTACCTGGGTTCAGACATTCTGTTATGAGCAACAGAAAATGAACTAATACAACAGGATTCCTCCTTGTTAAAAAAATATGTGTGTGTGTGTGTGTGTGTGTGTGTATACACATTAGAGTTGTAGCTTTCAAACCTTTTTGATTATAACCCATAGAAACATAATTTATTTAATGACCCTGTGCACATATACATATTGATAATTAAATCAAAAATTTCAGAAAATAATACTTAACTTTCTACATGCAGTGCATTGGTTATTAGTCTATTCTATTTATCTAATTGAAAATATCAGGTCATAATATACTTAATTGACTTTATTAGCCACTAACAGGTCTTGATCAACAGTTTGAAAAAAAGAGTGTACAGGGAGGGAGTCATTGAAGACAAAAATTTCAAATAAAAGGCAAAATTGCATGAATGATCTTCAATTCCGTATTTAGAGCTTTTCTTACAGATCATGCAATGCTGCTTATTTTTAGCATGAACTCATGTATGCTCCTTAGGCATTCACATTACATGTTACATACTATCAGCACCTTGGACCCCGACAGGATAAGACACAATTCAGGTAAATTTTGGTGGAATACTCCTTGAGTTTTGGGAGGCAGGAAAATGTTGAAGGGGAAGGGAAAACAAGCTGAGACAAGAATGGGTGGGTGGATTGGTGCGGGGGAGGCTGAGGAGTTACTTAACCTAGTCTTCAAAGCAGAGAGTAATCAGAAGACCACTTACAGAATTAGAAGAGTTTTGGGGGATAAAATCATTTACTCTTTTCCCACTTTGATCACACTCAATCCCTGTTAAAATTTTGCTGTATTGGTCTTCCAGATCATTTTTTTAGTAACTTCACAGACATGTGAATTCATAAAGAGTATATAGTAATTATTTGTATGTGCTTTGATTTATATAAGGAGTCGTTTTGTCTCCTCCATCACTTAGCTCCAGAAAGTCTTACCTGGTGCCCTTGAAGTCTTCCAACATCCCACGGCTCACTTACATTGTATTGATAGAATATGCTTCTGGGTCTTGAGAGCGGTGAGTGCCTCTTTCTTCCCTGAACTCCTAGCACCCACCTGTGTGCCAGGAACAAGGTAGGTACTCACCTACGCATTCCCTAGATTCCCTAAATCTCAATTTTCTCCATTGTGAAATAAATGAACTCCAAGGCACTTGCAGTCCTAATAATCTATGACTTTGATAGATGTGAAGTAGCTCAAGGCACTCTGCTTTACATGAAAGCCCACATCTTTGCTGTGGTTGGCCTGAGATTACTAGTTCAAACATGAACGACCTGTGCATGATTTAGGGACTAACCCCAGCCTGGTCAAATCAGCAAGAGTGTTGTGATAAGACCAGTTGAAAGCATGCTGCGGCAGTGCCTGCAGCAAAGAAAGCATTCCAGCTCTGCTGTCTAGCCTGCAATTTCCTCTAAGGCTCTGGATTGGTCAGAACGACAGAGGGCTGGGGTAGAGCCTTTATATATTCCTCAGAGGGAAAGGCAGTTCTAGACAGTTTCGAAGTATTCCAGGACTCGCTTTGCTGTTGAGAAGCTGTGCTCAAAGCTGAGGAGCTAAGCCACTTGCCAAAATGTGCAAAGGACTTGCAGCTCTGCCCCAGTCATGCCTGGAAAGGTGAGAATGAAGTAATTTTGGTTTAACAGATGGAGATATAGAGAATCTTTACTCAAGGGAGGCAATAGAAGCACTGTAGTCTGTGGCTAAACTGAGGTGGAACAGGTGCTCGATTGTAGACTAGGAATTGTCTCTTCCCTGTAAACTGTACAGAGATTCTGAAAGATCCAAGCTAGGAAACCGATACAACATGGGATAATTCATACATCATTTAATATCCAGGACATCATTCCCTTCAAGGAGATGCCTATTTTATAGGAATCTCAGAGTTTAAAAAAAAAAAAAAAATTGTGGTTTAAGAATTTAGAGTCCAACATCAAACTGTCTGGGTTTGAATTCTGGCTCCACTACTTACTGTTTGTGTGGCTTTGGGAAATTTATTTAACCTATCTCTATCTCAGTTTCCTTATCTCTAAGATGGAAATACTAACATTGTCTACCTCACAGGCTGGTTATAAGGATCAAATTAATTAATTATATGACACAGAACAATGTGTGGCACATAGTAGAACCGAATAAATGTTAACCCTTATTAATGTCCAAGGACTGAGAGAGGAAGGCAGGTTTGCAATGAGGCAGAGGGGATCTGTCATTGTTCTTTATAGTCTAACCACATCAGACAGAAGTAGCTGGATTGCTGGACAGAAGAAAACTCTTCAAACACAGAGGTTATTTATTAGTTAGCATTCTTTCTTAGAGGCTACCTGGTTGTCCTTAGTCTGGACAATATTCTGGAGAGAATCCTAAGTATCTAGGCTAAGTAAATAGAAGAACTAGTGTCTTACTTGTTAGAAAATCCTACCTGATGCACGGAAGTGGGGCTGTTTCTCCTCTTATTAAGAATGGATTTGGTTAAATTTGGTTTGATTCTTCATGTTTTAAAGAAAATAAAAGATGACTCTTGTGCAACTCTCCATCCCTAAAGGCACTGGCAATGATTGTCTAAGAGGGTTATGTTGCTTAATGGGCCATCTATGATATCTGTGTCTTACAGAAGAGGTCTTCTTTATGATGACATCCACCCTAGAAATAACCTCAAAATAATTTTTAAGGCAATAACATTGTAGCATAGGAATTTGTTTCCAACAATACTGTCTAGTGTGTGAAAATAAATTCTACAGGGAGCCTTACTCCCTGCTGTCAAAAGGACAGATGATTTCTTAAAAGCATATAAAAGAAACTAAAAGCAGTTAAACCATAGTAGTTAGATTGTAAATAGGGGATCCGTAGTGTCCATTGGACCAACCTTGGGGAGGAGGACAGTTTTTAATGCTGGATACTGTTTATTGCTATCAGACTATCCCTCCCTCTTACCTACTCTATTCAAAGCCTAAGAAATAAGGAGAGCACACAGAGCTGAAAGCCATTCAAAGTTTCTTGAATATGAGACAATGCCTAATTATTTCCTTTTCTATTTTAACGACTATTAGAATTGCAACTTAACAACTTTAATGGATGCCTTTAGCCACTTCTTATTTGAAATTCTTGTGTACTCTCATGTAGTGGATAAATCTTACCTTATTAATTGGTGAACAATTAACTCTAGAATAATTGTAACATCAGTCTGCCAGGCATTTTGTGATCATATGACACACTGCTTGGCATTTAGTGAGTCATCAATAAATGTTTGTTTTAAGTTTGACATTGTTACTAATTTTTTCCATATATGTTCTTATAAATATGCATAATGTTTACTGAGACACTTGAATGGGACATTTCTTTCAATGATTTCTATTACTGTTTTATATCTGATTCACTATCAACATTAATATTGAATCACTTTGTGTATCTTCTAATGCACAGTAAATTCTTATGCCCCATGACATAACTAATATTCACGTAGAATATTAAAGAGTTGCCAAGGAGCAAGCTTCTTCTTCTTTTTTTCTTTTTTGTTTCTTTTTCTCTTGCATAGACTGATCCTTTTAATTTACTGGAATATGAATCCTGCAATTACTGGGTGCTATTAAATATTTTTTCATGATCTGTTATCATTATAAATAGAGTTATATTTGTAATTACAATGTTGCCTGAGAGGAATGTTTTGAAGAAATGGAATTATGGAACTATGAAGTTGTTAGCACACAGCCATGGAAAGGATCTAAGATGGTCTATTCTAAGAGTAAAATGATACTTGAACAAATGCTTCCAGCCCTGCCTTCCATGGCTCTAGACTCTGACTCACGCCTCCCTCACACCCTCGGGCTCCCACCTTTTCATGTCTTCTCCCCAAGCAATAGGAGGAACATGGATAAGCCTCAATGCTTAGATAAAGATATTTAAAAATTTATATAAAATAAATGAGGACGATAAATACTCATTAAAAAACAAATCTGTTTTTAATGGAAAGCTCTGCTGAAGAGTTAAGTTGCAACTTCTATATTGCATTGAAAATAGAATTCACTTTGCTAAAATCTGATTAACATATTGTCATTTATCATAGTGGAAAGAGTACTAGTTAAGGAGGAAGGAGCAGATTCAATTTTGTCAGGATCTGAATTTGTGTTCCTCAGCAGGTTACTTCTCTTTCCTAGGACTCTGTTTTCTAATTTAATAAGTAAAAGTTGGATTTGTTGTCCTCTAATATCCTTTTCATTCCAATATAGTGTAAATGAAGTGAGATACATCTTGTTTCAGTGCAGTGAGAGATGCAAAAAAAAAGGGAAATTTTTCCTATTTTATTTTTCTCTAAAAGTGTGGGAGCAGAGAAAAGACAAATAATGAACAACCGTCAAAGACCCAACCCTAGGCTGAAACCGCTGAACTGTGGCGGAAGAAACTTAGTAATTCTAATACTGGTTTATGAGAAAGCATAATTTACTTGGTCTAAGGGGAAATTTAATCCTAAAAAAAAATTCTTTTGTTAATGTCTAGGGAAGCATTAAGCTAGAGTGAACTTTGACATATTTGTAGAAACTATTCTTTGTTTATTTATTTAGACTTTTAGGACTATTGCTCATTAAAACTCAAGGCAGACCTCACCTATTTTTATATATTTAAAAAGACAAATAATCCAAACATTTGAGAAATGAATGGCCAGCACCACACAATTTCTAACCTCTGGCATATTGAGACCGTACTGTATGGGTGGGAATCTTACACAGTCAATTAAAAAGGAAAGATTTGAGTCAATTGAAGATCTTATTTTTACCAGTGACTTTTGACTTTGAATTTTAGGTTTCTTTTAAAAACTTGTCTTATTTTCTGAGTTTCTTGAATTTCTCCATCCAAGTTTAATTTTTAATGTAAATATTGCTCTTTGGAAATAGATCAAATATTCTGAAATAAAGTGCTGTCATTATGATTCCCAAAAAGTCTTCACCAAATTATAAAGCAACCAGTGTGGTTATTATTGTCTTTGTTCATCAGTGTTGACTAGTCTTAGTAGCAAGTTCACAGTCTACTAAACTAACAAGGGGAGTAAAGGCGTAACTAAGACTCAGGTTCTGACAAAGAATTTTCAGACATTAATAAAGTGTCACAAACCCTTTACTGCTGTAGGTGTCTGGCATAGATATGATTTCTGTTTAAGACTATAAAGATTGCTAATGGCATGTAATGTGTTTAATCCACAGTTCACACAGGGGCTTCTGGTTACCTCAAGTGAGTGGCAATGCTCGGAATTTCAGGTGATATAGAAAGTAAATGGGAAAGGTGATTTTTAAAATTTATTATTTAAAATTTTATTTTTAATTTTTAAAAATTCTATTTGTTTTAAAAATGTATTATTTTACTAAACGTTCCATTTTTCTCCTTCTTCTCTGATTTATGTGGGTCAGGTATGGACAATTTAGAGTAAAGGCACCTAATAAGTGGGGTTACTAATCAACTAATCTTTTAAGATTTTAAGCCTTTGGAAACACCAGTGGGTCAACGCCCCTGGGTCTGCAAGATTAAGTAAATACGGACTTTCCAAAGGCATGAGCACATCCTTGGGCCAATTGTAGAAAAAAGATAGCACTAAGTAAATTAAAGACTGTGACAATAAACTTGAACAAGTGATAGCTCAATTGGAATGAATAAAGGATCATCAAAAAAGCCTTAAGAGGTTGTGGAAAAGCCTCTAGCTGGGTTTAACATGCCTGCTGGGAATAAGTGTGAATTTGAAGCTTACTATAGCTGATAGTCTAGTGATATAATTGAAAATATTGCAGTAAAACTTTATAGTGTTAAGAAAGTGAATGAAGTATTTAATAAAATTTGGATGGGAAGTCACTAAGATCAACTTTGTTTTGATTCTTATTGGTGAAACAATATCTATTATTTCTCTGGATTGCCTTTCAAACTTGTGTACTTGACTTAAGCATGCAGAGTAAAGACCCAGGCCCTGCTCTCAAGGAAATTTTCAGCCCAGTTAGGAAGATAAATAAGAAAAATTAATGCTCAGTGTTGCAATCCACTATAAAGAATAAATACACAGCATGCTAAGAAGCACAAAAGTGGAAGGAGTGTGTGGGGACTCATTCATAGAGTTTTTGGTAGTCAGGGAAGACTTTGCAAGAAGTTACAGGAATGTTGCTTGAACTGTCTTAAGGGACAGAAGATTAGCCAGGTCTAAATAGGAAGAAAAGAAAGAAGGAAGGGGGCAGGCCCGCATGTGCAAAGGCACAGAGGTGAGAGGAGACTGCAAGGTTAGCTGATGTTTTGACATCAGTATACAGTCCATAATATTTCTCAGAGTAAAGCAAGGAGGAAAACCCGCATATGGTTGTATGGGAACTTCTTGAGTGCCCAAGGCTGAGGACTGAAGAGATTTGCTCAGGGGGAAAGACTGTTTTTCCCTCTTTGCCTAAAGAATTTAATTCCTGAGAAGACAATCTGTATTTGGCATGCAGTAGGCACCTAATAAATATTTCGTTGAAAGAATACACGAAAGAATTTACAGCAAGTGGAGACAGACTGCTGCCAGGCCAGCCTGGTGTTTTCTCTGCTTTCCCAAAGGATTGGGGAGAACAATATCAGTATCAGCAGTGACATTTTAGGCCACAATGGGAGAAAGAATGTATGTTGCTAAATCAAGATGGATTCCTGCTGGAGGAGAGGGGGAGCCGGGATTAGGAGAGGAAGAAAGGTAGAGCAGAACCACCATTTGTGTAATTTCATCAGGAAAATCTTGTTAAAGAGGTGAGTCTTCTTTTGTTTCTAATGATGGTGTGCCTTGGGCTATTGGTAAACTTTAGGAAATTGTCCTGCTTGGGCTATTTCTCATGCAGTTAGCTGTCACAGCTTTAATGAATTACATTCTGTCTTCTCACTAGTTTCCTTTCTTTTCTTTCCTTCGCTTAGTCTGGGCTATGTTTAATCACTAATTCAAAACACTTTTAGATCCTGGAAGCTTACATTTTAAAGCATTCCCCGAAAAATTATCTAGTTTGTTTCTCCTTCTTTAGCAAGGACTACAGACTATTATGGGATAGATAATATCTAGGGAGGAAGTTTATTTATGTCTCTGAGGCCCATGTTAATGGCTTTTGCCTGTCCTGCTGGCTGCAGAGCAAAGGAGCTAAACTTTAATTAATTCGGTCAAGATCAATCATTAGTAACAGGAGCCAGAATATGGCTGGAAGCCAGAAGATAACAGGTTCCTATCTCTTCCTTTGAAGTTTCAAGATAACGTTGGATCTGCACTGTATTTTAAAGGCTGAGTCACCCAAAGGATAAAGACAGTGAAAGATTATTTCTGACTTCCTGAGAAAGTTAATCCTAAAATTACAAAAGAAAATGCAGGTAGGAAGTATGTGAGTTCACAGTCTATCAGTCTATTCCCTGCCTGAACGTCAGCACTTGAAAAGTGAGGTGATGGGGAGGAAAGAACAGTGGTCATAATCCACCTCTATTCCTTCTTAGCTGTGTGAACTTGAACTTGGGGAAGTCGCTAAACCTCTCTGAGCTTCATTTCTTCATGTGTAAATGAGGGTATTTATCTCGCCGGGAGAGGTGCTATAAGATATAAATAAAATAATACATATAAGGTGACTAGTTTTTAGTAGGTGGACCCCTATTAAATAATTAATTTCCTTTTGTCCTTTTCCTCTTTGTAGGTAGTCAGGAGAACATAATTTAAGTCTGCCAGTTATTTGTCTAGGCCTTTGATAAAACATATTTCTTTCCATCCTTCTTCAACAAAACCTCATCTTTTTTTGAATAATAAAGATTAATTGATCAAGGCTTTGGATCCCTGTACCAGCCAACCACAAAAACAAACAAACAAACAAACAAACAAAACAGATGAATTTGTAAAATCATATGGTATGTTTTAACATTTCATCCATAACTCTTCCAACATCTATCTTTTTAAAAAAACATAACAACTCTCTACAACACATTAGAAGACTCATTAAAAACCATGATCATCTCTAAAAATAGTAATAATTCTTTTATACTAGTAAATATCCAGTAAACATCCAACGTATGACTTTCTCAATGGTCTTACTGCAGTTGGATTGTTTGAATCAGGATCCAAAAAGCGTCATATTTTGGGATTGGGCGAGCTCTTAAATCTCTCTTAATCAATAGGCTTCCTGTATTTTTTTTTTTTTCCTTTGCAATTTATTTGTAGAACACAGGATTTTTAGATACAAGTAGAAGAGACTGTATAACATGTGGGAAAGGTACTGAATGGGAAACCCAGGTGTCCTGAGCTGTAAACTTGGTTTCTACTAACTAGCGGGGGGGGGGGGGGGGGGGGGGGGGGGGGGGGTCACTAGCCATTTCCCCCTCAGGGCATCTCTCTTCTATTTGTGATAGGACATGATCCTGTTAACACTCCTTCTAGCCCCAACACCTTATTACTCTGAATTTGGACACCATGTATTTTGAGGAAAGATATTATTTTCATTCTAATTTTTCATCTCATCCAAGTCATCTAGGAAGGCCAGGGAACAAACTTCTGAACGTAGCTTAAAAGAAGCAATCAATTAAAAATGTGTAATTTTCTTTCCACCACTTTTGATCTCAACAGACTCAATGAAGAACCCCATATTTCTTTAAAAGACTTGTGACAAATTCAGAATAAACTCCCAGTTTGTGAAAGTATACACACACACACACACACACACACACACACACACACACGCACACACGCACGCACGCACGCACGCACGCACGCAGTGGAAAGTGACTCTTTTTTTATTTTGGTGAATTCCCTGAAGAAAAAGGATGGTCTCAGTTTCTTGTACAACACGAGGATAAATTAGAAAGACTCTAACAGCCTGTGATTCTTGCACTTTGTTTACAGTTAACTTAGTTCTCTCTTATCTCAAGAGGGTGGGTTCCTTGAGGGAAAAAGTAAAGCTAGGACACAGACACATCTGACTTTGGGAATGCGGCACCATTGACCACTCTTACGCTATGTCACATTTTTCTCCAGTTTGTGGAAGGGGTGGCCCACTCATGCCCTTCTCAACCTGCCCAGAGGGAGACTCAGCCCTCGCCTTAACAGTGAAAGAGTTTCCATCACTTTTTCATCAGGCTGGGATGAGAAGGGTGAGTCAGGCTATGTAAGAGTCTAAGCCTTTACATAATTAAACAATTTTTATCCACCCACTGGGTAGATCCTGGAGTACTGACAGTTCTTGGAAGTGCTATGAAGACTGCTTCTGACTGCGTGAATCCATGTCAGATATATATGAGGGTACCTCAAAAAGTTTATGGGAAGATTTGTATTATCTTTTATTTCTATGTTTTCACGAACTTTTTGAAATACCCTCACATATGTACTGCAACTGCAATTTCCAACCAAAATGCGGACATAGGTGTTGTCTCTAGACTAGGCATGAGAAATTGGGTCTTTCCTGGAAAATCTGTAGGTGCAATCAACCGAATTATAGGAAGCATGCATTAACAACACAGCTAATATACGTGTGCCTTTGTGCTAATTTACCCTGATTGTAGAGCTCCTAGAAAATCCAAATAGGGTATTTCTTGACAAAGCATTCCATTGAGTTACCGTGTCCAGGTAAAATAACTTACCTGACATTTTCTTTTTTTTCTCCTTCAAAAATATTTCAGGGTTTAAAGGATTCAGCCAAGCAGCTTTTGAATGGTTTGTATAGTAGATACTTGATGATCATGTTGGCTTTGTGAACCACAAATGAGGCTAAGACCATTATTCTATATTCTCCATGGCCTTCTTCCCAACTGCTTCCCAGACACTTCTCAAAACAGCACCTAGCTCATCTGGATAGGTTTTCACTTAAATCTTTAAAACCCTACATTCTAGAAGGATTTTGGAGCTATCATATTAGAGTCAGAGAAAGAGATGCAGTGTGAAGTAAAGTACTAGTAAAAATGTGAAGTGCTATACTCTGCAAGGGTTTATTTTTAGTAGTGAAGTGTGTGGAGATGTTTTGGTCAATCTACCATTTTTTGATGTGTTCTTGTGCAGAACATCTGTTTCTTGATGAGGCATTTGTCTAGAGAATTCAGGAAGTTTAGAAAGAATCAAGATGGTCTATTAAAAAAAATAGCTTCCTGTATTTTGGCAACTTATTTTAAGTGATAGTTTACAAGATATACCTGAGTCAACAGGAGCATGAGATCAAATGACCTGAGCACTTTGGGACAAGGTCAACAATGAAGGTCACATCAAAGACTTTTCCAGAAGGTCTGGTTGTCAGATGCTTTCTGATTGCAAGCTTCCAGAATCTTAGATCTTGCTTCTGAATACCCCCAGAGCAAAACAAATATGTCACTTAAATTCACACATGCATGCACAGACACACTCATTTATACTCATGCACCCTTGCTGTTTTTTATGATTTGAATAAAAGATGGATTGTTTGTTAAAATCAGAGATTTGTGTAGACAAACTGAAAATGATTCTGAGTCTGGTAGGAGGAAACAATTTTTCTTTTCACAAAGATGATTGATTGGAATTTTTTTCCTTCTTAGGCAAATAGGTGTTTCCTTTCTTCATGGCATGCATTTTACACTAAATGAGAAAAACAAATTGTTTTGGGTTTTTTTCTCCTCACACAACACTTCACTTCTGACACCAAATGTGTAGATTTCCATACCAAGAAATTCTCCAATTTTCTGCAGACATCGATTGGGTGTCTTACAATTCAATTCAATTCTGACACTAGCTACTTGGAATGAGCACCAGATCCCACAGAAAAAAGGCTCAGTCCCATAAGACTGTCCCCCACCTTCAGATGCCAATCACAAGTCTGACTATAAATTGGGGGTTCTTGGAACCCCTGCTTTGGGTTCAATAATTTGCTGTAATGTCTCATAGGGAAACATTTATTTACATTTACTGGTTTATTATAAAGGGTATTACAAAGGATTCAGATGAACACCCAGATGAAGAGGTACACAGGGTAAGGTATATGGGAAGGGAAGCAGAGCTCCCATGACGTCTCTGGGCACATCACCTCCCAGCACCTCAATATGTTCTTGTTCTCCAACCCATAAGCTCCCTGAACCCTGTACTTTAGAGATTTTTGTTCAGGCTTTATCAAGTAGGCATCATTGATTATTTACTCAATCGTCAGCCCCTCTTTCCTTTCCAGAGGATAGAGGAAGTAGGTCTGAAAGCTCCAAGTTTCTAATCAAGGTTTGATCTTTCTGGTGGCTAGTCCCACCCAGAAGCCCACCAATGGTGACCTCATTAGAACAAAAGATGCTCCTAACATCCCTATTGCTCAGGAAATTACAAATGTTTTAGGAGCTCTGTGACAGGAACTGGCAGCAGAGACCAAATATGTATTTCATATCATGTCACCAAGCCTAATTCCTGGTCTCTGGCCATGAGCCCCTACAGTAAAACAATCGTAAAAGTCAAAGGCTACTAGCACATTACTAGAATACATTCAGTCATTAATAATTCATCCAGTTCATCATCATATCATACGAAAATGTCTCCGAGGGAGAGGCCACTCAGGTTTGCAGGCTTCCATTCAATATCGCCAGGTTCCAAAAGCAGGAGTGGGCTCAGCAACATATGACTTTACCTTTGCAGACATCTCTTATACTTGAGCTAAGACATAATATCATTTCTTGCTTTGTTAATGTAATATTAGATTTCCTTATTTCATAACCCATTTATTTATTTATTTACACTCAGCTACTATTTATCCTTCTCTTCATTTATACTCAGATGTTTCTACCTTTAGAAGGACTTTCGGTTTGGCCACTGTGCTGGTCTACAATGCAGACAGCAACACTAGTCTAGCCAGTGCCTCCCCCACAGTCCATTCCCGTTCATATAGGGTAACATTATGGAGAACCACTGGGCTATTTTTACTAGCAGGCAGTATAACTGCATTCACTGTTAACACTGATGTTGTTAGATGGGCTGAAGGCACAGTCTGCCCAGCAGGCCCTCAGGAATCATACACTCTCCCACGACTTAGAGTTGGAGCCCTATCTCTGTGACCAGTGCATCCAGCAGGTGGAAAAAAAATTGAGGTGACGTGAGGAAGAAAGAAAAATGTTATAACCACTATATTAGCATCCTTCTCCCTTGGAAAGAATTGCATAGTCATGTCAGCATCCTTCCCCACCTGATCTTCCCCAGATCCGCCAGAAAAGCAGTGGAATATCTAGGGGAGACACTCCTTTTGTCCCATTCATGTTGAGTGTGAGCACACACTCATGAAGGTGTGTAAGCCAGTCCTTCATGCTTTTATCTTCTGTTTTAGACAACAGATGTTTCGATTATCCATTCCACTTCTCTATCAAACTTATTCTGAGGAAGATATCTCTTTGTTCACTGTTGGGCATTTTGGGCTGTAAAGTGTGTTTCTTGATCTGGAGAAATGACAGCTGGCTGTTCAAATAGGTGCACTATTTTCTGCTCTGGTTCTTTTATAGCACTCTGAGCATTTGCGTCTAACACCCGGTAAGCAAAGCCCAATCCAGGGTTAGTGTCTTTTCCTGTCAAGAACCGTTTGTAGCTTCCCAGGGCTATCAGTATCAGTCTCACTTGTCACCTATTTTCAGAGTGTTCCCACCAGAGAATCTGCCACCTAGCCACCTGCAGTCTCTGTGTCATCTGATGAAAAACAGAACAGCTCTTACTGACATTTTGCACCTCATAGTGTGCAAGAGAACCTTGCCCAGATTCATCCCATCTCTGCACTGCTGCAGTCCCCCCATGTCCACTCGTTTCATGCACCCAGGTGGCCACCTTAAGTAAGCACAAGGGGATATCTGCTTGTCTTTTCCAGTTACCTTCCAAACATGGAAGGAGGCTCTTCTGATGACCATTGACATGTCCTACTTTATTCTGCCCCCCTCAGATTCCCACAGTAATTTCCATAGGGTTGTGCCGCATGTGGGCATCCCTTTAATAAGCCAGGTTTCCATTGCCCTTCCATCTGACCATGTAGGCAGGACACTGGCTACTGCACAAGTCAGAAGAAACTGAAACATAGGAGCTTTTATCATTGTTTAATTTGTCGATCATTGCTAGGAAAACAGCACGCAATTCAGCCCACCGGGCTGGTCTGTTTTTGTCTTCTTTGATCAGAGTGACAGCCTTCCAACAGGATATTGTTAATTCACCTTGGAACTGCTGTCCACAAATCAAGCAACTCTTTGTCAGGCAGTTGAGCACTGGTTACAGGGCACTGACCAAGTCATGATAAAATCTGGCAGCTCTTCACCCAGTTCCAGAGTCAGTTCTAGGGAAAAAGAGGATTCCTGCTCATGTCTCCCCCTTGCATTCCCCAGGCAGCATGATCCTGTGTAGACTATTTTCATTTTGTTATAGGACATTTCTGGACACTGCCCTTTCCATCAGAGTGTTTCTCTGACACCAACAAGACATCATGGCTATTTCAGGTTTCAAGATTATGTTATGTCCTTGAGTCTTAGAGGCAGTTTCAATTAATGTTCAATAGCAAGCTAATAATTGCCCCTCAAATGGAAATTTTCTAGTTCAAAATTCTAGTAGTCATCACTGAAAGGCACTTACAGGCTTTTGCCATAAGCGCCAGTCTATGTTCCATACAGAGCTATCAAACAGAGAATTTGTCCACACTAGCACTTCAGATTCTGCTCTATACTGTTTGGGTGTGGGCAGTCTTATTGGTTCCCATTAGTATGTTCAAGTAGCATTGCTTAGAGTGCAGATTTGCATGTCTTCTGTTTTACAGTATTAGGTAGGGGAAACATTCCCCAGTCAGACACAATGTCTATCCCCGTAATACAATAAGGTGAAAGAGACACATCTACTTCACACAGAGCCTGTTTAAACATTTCCACTTTCATAATCCTATCAACCCTTCACTTTTTATGTTCTCTCAATCTAACTGTGGCCCAAGTCAGGACTTCACCAATGGGTTTTGTACCGTAGTGCATGGGGCTCCCGTGTCCAGGAGTTCTAGAAACTTTTCTTCTCTACTCACTGACCATTTTACGCACTTATATGCAAATGGCTTTGGGTCTCAGCAGGGGGTCACGCCCAGGGACCCTGGCCCCTTTGTCAATCTTTTTTTTTTTTTTTTTTGTCGTTTTTTCGTGACCGGCACTCAGCCAGTGAGTGCACCGGTCAGTCCTATATAGGATCCGAACCCGCGGCGGGAGGATCGCCACGCTCCCAGCGCAGCACCCTACCAAGTGCGCCACGGGCTCGGCCCTGTCAATCTTTATCTTGATTGAGTGGCCTGACTTTTGCTCCAAGCAACTGCAGGTCATGTTTCTCATTGTAATCTTTGTCTTCTGGCTTTTTAAATTTTTCCAAACTGGGATAAATAAAAGGGACATGTTTGGGACCCTTTAATGTTGAGGGATCACCAGAGATCCCTTTGGCCTGCCCAACCTTTGATAATATTGTATTAAGATACTTGTTTGATTTTTTCTTTCCTTCTTTCTTTTTTTTTTTTTTTTTCCTTATGCAGGAAACAAATGTTTTTATTTTTAGGCCTTACCCTTGTTTTAACCCCATCAATGTTTATTTTATTCATCCCATTTCTTCATAACCATCTAAAGATTTCATTGTGCTTGGAGGAGTTCCGTGATACATCTCTCCTTTTCCTCCTTTTTTTTTTTTTTTGTCCCATCAGTGTTTCCGGTATTTACTTTATTTTCTCAAAAACCTTTGAAACATTTTCACCTTCTTCAGAAGATTTCCTTGTCTCTCTCCTCTGCCTTTTCCTGTCCCCTTATTAATTAATCCACTGTTTTTGTTAGACTCTGTAAGACAGCAAATTTGATAAGGCTTTCCAGATCACTGTCAGTTTTGCAGCAATAAGACTATATGCAAAAGGGAAAGGGGCCCCTTTCCCACAGCATTTACCATGACCCAGGTAACAGGCATATTCAGAGGGTGAATATCTTGATTATCATAAAGCCAGTCCCACATGGCTTGCATATTAAGCACATCAGCTGCTTCATCTGGGGTGTTCCACTTGGCATTTATTTGGGGAAATGGACAGTTTCTTTTTCTCACAATATACAGGCCTTACAGTGGCTTTTGTCCAGCCCACCAGGTTGGCTGTTTCCTCAGGAATAACCTCCTGTGTGTCTGGATCATGTACAGATATCTGTGATTTTTCCATAGTGAGCTGTGGGTCCTGTTCAACCCAGAATCTATTTCAGTAAAGGTTTTTAAGGAAGCTAATGAAACCAATCTACAAAATAAAACAACTTAATCACTCTATACAACCTGGTTTCAGTAGTTTTTTGGTTTTGCCCTCCCCCAACATTGACTACCACTTTGGTGACCAGAGGCCTTAAAGGTAGTTTCTATTGTCCTGTATAATTTTTCTCTTTGTTGATGCCTTTCAGACCAGTGTTGAAAGCTTAGACTGACCCAAATCTGAGCTCGTTCCACCATCAAGGTCCAACCAAGCACTTTCTTTCATTTTAGCTCTTACAGATAATAATAACAAAGGTTTTGCATGTTGAGCATGCTTCTTATTATTTTGCATTTCCTCATGTAGCCAGTGAACCAGCTCCTCACGAGGCAGGTCTGTCATCATATCCACACTTCACTGGTAACTTTGATCTCTAGTAACTGGTCACAGTGCAGCTGAAGTTTCATACCATGGGAGACTAGATAGCCATATACTTTCTCTTTTAGCTGGTAACAGTGAGAAAAATGTAAGTTTAGATTTTCTCAAAATTCTCATCTGAGGGTTCAAAAGACATTATTTATTTTTTAAATTGCGCTCTATTCTTTTATTTTGCAGATCCTCTACGTATAGCTCAGCTTTTTTCTCCTTTCCTGATCCTATGGGGCCCTGATGTTTGTAATTATGCTAAAATGTGAGTGCAGATGGCTGAACTGCAGCTGAGGGAAAGGAATATATAACTGTCATTAGCCATTATGGAACACATTTTATTAAACGAATACTGGCTTAAAAAAATACCAAAGGCAATTGACAATTGTGACAGTCTAGAAATGAGTGCCTAGCCCAATTTTGATCACACAGAGGCACACAATAAAAGTCTATTAAATTAATGAATAGATTCTGCTCCATATATGGAATGTGATTTTTTTTTTTTTCCTTTGCTAATATAACTGTCTTAGAATCACAGACTGAAAATTGGTTCAGGGTAACAGATCAATTTCTTCTTTTATAGCTGAGAAAACAGGCCCAAACTGTTTTGGTGACTTGTCCGAGGTCATACAGATGGTTAGAGTTGGAGCTAAGGTGAAGTTTCTGGATTTAAATATCACCTTTATTTTATTTTGTCTGATATACTTTTATTTATGAGTTTTGGCTATGTGAGGGTACATCAAAAAGTTCATGGAAAGATTCATGTTATCTTTTAGTTCTATTTTGCCACGTACTTTTTGAAGTAGCCTCCTGTATCCATAATTTTTGTATCTTTACTTTTAAAATATTTATTCTTCCATTAACATCATCTTTCAAAATGTCTTGATTTCTGCACTGCAATCTTTAAGAAGGAATGACCTTGTCCCGCATTTCTACTTATCAGATGCCTGCAATTGCCAATGAGAATATCTGAGCAACACAAGAGAGACAATACTGCATAGTAATTAAGACCCTAGATGATGAAAAGAGGTTGAGTTGGAGTCCTACCACGGTCATTTACTGTGTGAATTTGGGCAGATCCCCTATCTTCTTTGGGTCTCAGTTTTCTTATCTGCAAGATGAAGGTAACTGTCATAGCTCCCTCACAGGACTGTTGTGAGCACTGAATAAGGTTATGCATTGTATGTGTTGAGTGAACCATTTATTTAGCTGGGAAATGTGTGGTTTCCTTTAATGTGTGCTTTTTCCTGGTTATTGTCAGCTTGAGAGAACTCTGTAGCCAAGTTCAGAATGGGTCTCAAACAGGGAACTGGAAAGCATCAGAAACTATCTTCATCTCCCTACCAGGCTAAACAGGAGGCGTGACAATGGGACACCGAATGAAAAGGCCCATTACTAGGAACATCAGAAAGTAAATAAGACAACTAAATGGTAGGAGGAAGGACAGAGGCAGGATTACAGGTAATCAGCTGAGCCTGGGGGGCTGAGAGAATTGGACCATTAACAGAAATATGGTTACCTGAGAGGGAAGTTCTTTTTAGGACTAGGTGATGAGTTTATTCTTCTGAACTCTGACCTTCTCCTTGAGGAATTCTTAGATGATGTCAAGTCAAAACCCCTTACCCTGACCTTCCTGGACAATTTTATAATTGCTAAATTAACATTTAAATAGCTATATTTTATTAATTTGATTAAAAAAATGTTGTGACTCCCACATTCAAGACTCTGGGGAGTAAATTAATACATATCACATGCCATAAAAATATAAAAATAAAGCTTATAGGACACTATCTGGTCTGGTTTAAGCTTTTGGGACTAGAAGAGAAGGAGCAATCTTGGAACAAAAAGCTGGTTCAGGGGAGAGAGATTAGATAACAAAAGGTTGAGAAACAGACTATTCAGTAAAAATTAAAAGAATTAAGATGATCTGTTAACTGAAAATAGAACAGTAAAATAAGGATCAGAGAACAATTTGGCTGGTTTTAAGCCTGTTTTCTATAGTTAATCAAGTCTAAAAAAAACAAAAGCGAAGTGAGGGTGAGTTAGTTTTCTATTGCTGCTGTAACACTTGCCACAAGCTTAGTGGCTTAAAACAACACAAATTTATTCTCATACAGTTCTGGAGGTCAGAAGTCTAAAATGGGTTGGCCGGGCTGCATTTCTCCTGGAGACCCTAGGTAAGAATCCATTTCCTTGACTTTTCTTTCTTTTTTGGCAGCTGGCCAGTACAGAGATCGAACCCTGGGCCTTGGTGTTATCAGCACCGCGCTGTAACCAACTGAGCTAACCAGCCAGCCACCATTTCCTTTCTTTTTCTAACATCTGAAGATCACCAGCATTCCTGGCCTCCTAGCCCCATCCTTCATCTTCAAAGCAGCAGGGCAGCATTTTCCAATTGCTCTGTTCCCTCTGTCGTACCTCCTTCAGACCCTGACTCTCTTGCATTTCTCTTACAAGGATCCTGGTGATTACACTGGGCCCATCTAGCTGATCCAGGATACTCTCCCTACATCAAGATCTTTAAGTTTATTACATCTGCAAAGTTCCTTCTGCTACATAAGGTAACATATCCACATGTTCCAGGGATCAGGACATGGACATCTTCAAGGGCCATGATTCAGACTGCCATAAAGGGAGATGTGGGAATGGGACTTTTGCCATGTGACCCACTTCTCCTTCTTTCATACCTGTTTCTATGCCTTGCCAGCTGTTCTTCTGTCATCTTAAGTGGAAATTTCTCAGGTGCAGGCCATAACCAATCAAGGTTTTAACTAGAAACTTTTCCATTTAGAAGACGGGATGTCCCTTCTTTTTTCCTGTGGGATGTCCCTAGCACCCTTTCTGCTATGCTTCTCCAAGGTCTCAGGTCCTTTTATCCTTGTGTTTTATATCTGATTGTCTCCTCTCACCTATGAGTTGCATTTGCAATACGTAAAATTACACTTGCATTTGTCTAAGATGGTTCATGTCTAGTCTAGAGGAGAGTACTCAGCCCAAAGACTCCTGCTTGGCACCCATCTTGTGGGAAACTGGTTGACAGTCTATTTGGTTCTTGGACCCTGTTGCCACACTAACCCCAGATTGCTAACTTAGTAACCCCTGCCCCAGTAATCACACAATTTGGCGGAGCTCCTATTCTTCAGTCCTTGATATGTGAGAGCCATAGTGCAGACTGTATTACTCACTGGAAGGAAAAGAAGGAAATGTTCTAAGAATGCCAACGTGAAGTTTCTAGAATTGTGATCCTACAACATATGCATGGACCTTTAAAGCGTCTTTGAACTTGCAGAAAACAAATTAGGAAAATGTGAACTTCTATATTAAACTTTGGGAGAAATCTCTGGGGAGTTCGGAGAAAGACAGGAAGAGGGCACTTGCTTTGGGAACCAAACCAATACCCTCTCCTTCCCTGGCTTGCAGGGTCCCCTCCAAATTGCACATCCCCAGATATCAACCTTCCTGGGAAGCTTTTTCTAGTTTTCTCTTGGGGAGAAGCTATCCCTTCATTCTTAGAATACTCACAGAACTTTTTAAAATCTTCTTTGTAGTTCATATCATTTCTTATCCTATTTTCCTCAGATTCAACTTTGGTTGGTTATTTGATATTATCTGATTTAATTCTTATCATAACCCTGCAAGGTAGATATTGTCAACATCACTGTTTTACCATTTAATAACTTAAAGTCTGGCCCAAAGTCAGACAACACACTCCACATGCCTGAGTTAAATGGCAGTTGTGCTAATTCCAAATCGAGGGCTCTTTCCACCATATCATAGCTGCATCCCAATAAAAACTCTCTATACATGTCTCCTTTAAAAAATGGAAGCTACTACAGGTCAGTAATAATCTCTTATTAATTTCGTAAAACATCTCTGTAGAATCTAGTACAGAGCCTAACAAGTGACGGTCGCTCTGTTAAAATCTGACAAGTAAATGAACGTATGAATTAATAGATAGTTCTTAAAAATAAAAATCTTAGGGACAATAAGCTGCTGTTACAGTATGTTTGGGGGGAGAGAAGAGGTGGTTTGAAATCTAATTCTATGCTTTGGAACCAGTCCTCTTTTCCTCATTGTTATGTCATTATTTGTCAATAGACCCATTTAGTAATTTGGCAAAGATAAATGTTGACCACGTGTTCTGATTATTTGAGGTGATGAATTTGTATCTACTACATCAATGTATTGTAAGAGGACATGTTAAGTCCTGAGAACCAGTTTTATTAACTGTTGTAACGCACGTTAATGTTTACTAAGACCTCAGTTAATTTTACTTTCTTCCTCTTTCCCTCCCTTCTCATCTGATACCTTTATTGCCTCTTTTATTTCTTTCTTTTGTAATATATAAAATGAGAAACTTTCAGTGTATAAAGTCCCTCTTTATATATTTAAAACAGAAGGACATGGAGATACTCAAAGACTGTGGGTGACACCAGTGTTCAGAGACGCTCTCGTGGGAATCCCTTCTGACCCCTCCACCTTTGGAACTCAAAATAAACCATAAATTGTTTTCTCCCTCAACTTGAGGGCCATTTTCCCACTATTCATTATCTGACTTCCAAATTGAATTGCCAAAAGTCCAGCAATCTTGCCAACAATATTTTGAATAAGATGGGGAATTGAAGGTCAAGGGACATGAGCTGTTTCTGTGCTGCCTGCCTTGTCCCTACACTGTCTCCTTCATTCCCCCCAGTAACCTATTCTGACTGATGAGTATGTCAGAGATAGGCCAGGAAAGCATGGGAAATGTCTCAATTTCCATGGGAATCCTTGAGTAGGGAGTGGCCAGTGCTTGGGAAAAATAATACTCTTTAAAAAAATAAATTAACAGCATAAGAGGGTGATATTACAGTGTAAATCTGAGCTGTGCTAGGCAGCAGCAGAGGTCTCCAAACTTGCTTTCATCACTTCATGTGAGTGTTCTCAATGGAGAGTTCAGTAGTATATCTTCTCTACACTATCAGAATTGGTTCATATTACAAAGTGGAGACCTTCCAAAAGGAGCTTATTTTGAATGTCATGAAAATCATTCATTCTAGGGCTGGCCCCGTGGCTTACTCTGGAGAGTGCGGTGCTGGTAGCGCCTGAGGCTGCAGGTTTGGATCCTATATAGGAATGGCCGGTGTGCTCACTGGATGAGCATGGTGTGGACGACACCGTGCCAAAGGTTGTGATCCCCTTACCGGTCCAAAAAACAAAAATCATTCATTCTCTCCTAATCATTCATCCATTCAATTAACATTTATTAACCAACACCTATCTGCAAGATGTTATGATAGGGATAATAGGACAAATATAGTGACAGCAATAATAGGAGATAACATTTATTGAATATTTACTATGTACCAAGTGCTATTCTAAACACTTTAATGCATTAACTTATTAAGCATCACAACATATCTGTGAGAACTCCATTATCACCATTTTACATAGAAAAACGAAGGCTTGGAATTTAAACTTGCCCAACGTCAGCCTGCTGGTGATAGTTAGAATGTAAACCCAAGCAGTCTTATCCTCAATGCCATCGTAACAGTTAAAGTGACTTTAAGATACTTAGTTATTTTCAAAAGCTTTGGAGAGACTGAGGAAGTGAGACACAGTACCCACCTTCGAGAGGCTTGCTGTCTCACTGAGAGTACATGCATATGGAATGCTTAGGTATACATTCACACACACACACACACACACACACACACACACACACACACACACGAGTAATTCAGTGAAAATGTGCTGTCTATAACTTTAGCGTAAGAAATGCATTCTGGTCCTTGCTCTGCAAGAATCTGGAAACATCTTTTAATTTCTCTAAATCTCAGTCTTTCCACTTTAAAAATAAGTGGGAGGGGGGGTAAATTAAAAGCACTCTAAGATCCCTTAAATATGCCTCTATTTTGTGATTTTATAGTAGAGAAGAAGCAGTTTAGGCTGGAGTAGTTACAGTGAAACTTATTCTGGGGCTAGCGTATTAGAAGAGTTTTAAATTGGCATTTAGGTGGAGGTGGAGGCAGAGGGAGCTGGGAGATACTGAGGAGACTAGACTGACAGGACTAGGTATACAGGTAGTTTTGGGAATAATGGGAATAAGATCAGCAATGGAAGACTTTGGGAGCCAGAAGGTGGTGATTGAAATTTATGTAGTAGATCAGTGTTTCTCAAAATATGCTCCTGGACCAGAGATGTAAATTCTCCAGCCCTACCTTAGACTTTCTGAATCAGAAACTCTGGAGTGGGGCCCAGCACTCTGTGCTTTAACCAGACCTCGAGGTGATTCCATGCACACTCAAGTCTGAGAACCACTACAGAGAACCATTGCAAGCCAGTGGGGAATTGTTTCTGAAAGGCTGGTCTGATAGTGAGTGCAGAAGGTATTGAAGTAGAAAAAGGGAAATGACAAGTTGGGACACCACAATGATTCAGGCCTGGAGAAAGGTGGTCAGCTTAGGTAAAGAGAAGAAGGGGAACATGTAAAATAATGTTCTAGGAAGAAAGGACAACGTTTGTGGCAGATTGGCTAATGGGAATGAGGAAGACAAGCAGTCTAATGCAGATCAGAGAGTGTATAAATTATGAGAATAAGAAGAATGTTATAGTCACAGATAAAAACAGGATGTTAGGAAGAAGAATTGAGTGAAAAAGGAGTACATGCACCATTCACAAGTCACTGAACATCTCAGGTCCTTGGTTTTCTCATTTATATACTAAGGACGTGGAATGTGATAATTTATTATAGCTAAAAGGGATATTAGAGGTTTTCTCACTAAACTTATTTTCTTCTCTCATTTCTCTCTCTTTTCCTTTTATTTATTTACTTATTTATTTAGACAGAGGACAGGAGAACTCAAATAATTTACTCAGGGTCACCCAACAAGTTAGCAAGTGAGTTGACCGTAGGGTTTGGTCACAGGCAAACGTTGTGCCGTTGCACTGTTTTTCTTCCTCTTTCCAATTGTCCAATTGTTATGTACTATGTTGAGAGCTGTCATTTTTTTCTGTTAATAAGTTAGACATTTTTCTTCATTGGAATAGGACTTTCTGTAAGTAATAATAATAATAAGCCCTGCCATTTATGGAGTGCTATGGTAAATGTGCCTGGCACTGATGTAAGTGTTTTACATATAGTAACTCATTTAGTCATCCTAAGAGCCTTATGATGTAGGTACCATTATTATCTTCATTTTACAGATGGGAAAACTGAAGCTAGGAAAGGTTTTAAAACTTACCAAAAGCCACACATGCAGTAAGATGAATCCGGGCAATTTGGCTCCAAAATTCATGTCGTTCATCATTATGCTATTCTGTCTCTTGCTTTAAAAAGAAAGCATAGTTTCGGTATTAACTGGATTTTGTGGGCAAGAGCTCAATGCTCCACCTGACTTTCCATCTAGGAACAGTTTTTTAGCATGTATCCTAGTTGCTTTACAAACTCTTCCAGTTATATAACCTGAGAGATTTTTTCCAGTTGGGAGTTGGAAAATATGTCTGCCAAGTTCAGGGAAGAGATGTAACACATCTCAAAATGTTACTCGTGACTGTAACAATGGAGTAAAGATCTGGGAATTATCTTATGATATCATTTGGACAGATCCAGCTGGTCATATCCAAAACAGCTGGTTATCCAAAACAGCTGGTTGCTAGTCTTTCCTTGATGACTTTTTTTCAGTAATGGAAACTTCTCCACATTTATGGTTCACTGTTTCCATGGCCTCATCATTATGGTTAGTAAGTTCTCCTGAACAACTCCTGGTTTTTAATCAATCTTTTTTTTTTTTTTTTTTTTTTTTTGGTGGTGGGGGGCTTTTTCATATGTATAGATGGCTGGCTTTTAGATAATTTTTAAATGTATCGTTATTTGTATGTTTCTTGTTTGAAATTTCATAATCCCTTGAAGCCAGGACCCTTTGCTTGGGTCTGGGTGTCATCTTGGGTGAAGCTGGGAACCCTAGCGCTTAGGGTGAAATCTTGTTACTGGTCCTATATATGTGTCCCCCTCTACGGTCCTGCCATCTCCCTGGAGTCCTGCAAAGGTGTACGTGGCAGGGGAGGATGAGGATTTGTTTAGTTATAGAACCTTAAACCACAGTCCATAACATTGTCTCAGGGATTTTTTCTTTTCCCTATTTTTATGCTTCTTCCTTAACCACTCATCAAAAGTAGTGGTCTCTCAGTCCTCCTCTTTAGGAACAAGCCAGCATATCCCCTCAGTGAGTCTAGGGTTTTGAAAAACAAAGGCCTAAATAGGATACTACCCTCAATTATCATCTGCTTTTGGCCTTACAGCACAACTCTCTCAGGAGTAAGAAAGCATAAACACCTGGCTACCATCTCTAAAGTAAGAGGAAAAACTATATGTGGAGGAAAACACGAGTCAACATCTCAACAAATTAATATGTATATAAATTATTGTTATTATCTTTAAGAGTTGCTACAGATTACCTGTTTTCTGCCTGTTTGCTGTGAGAAGGGATGGATGCTTGACTGTGGGTAAAGTTCTTGCAGCTAGATTCGGGTATTGTATTATTAGATGAACGTCTGGTGACCTTGTGGTTTTCCACACTTGGATACATCCGGGATCTGGGATGACAGAGTGCATTTTTCCCCCAGAGGACCAAGGAGAAGGCTGCATCAACCAGTAGGACCAGGCTCTATCGACCTACCTAAATCCGGTCTGCATGTGGCCGGCAGTGAGCAACAAGGGCACTGCAAAGACAGTACTTTCCACACTGCCTGGAAGTGAGTCAGGGCCTCACTGTCTTGTTTTGATTACTTCTTTGCCGTCCCGTCTCTTCCGGGCTTTCAGTGCATAGCTTTCCTCCTACCCTTTCCATGTAAACATCACGAGGAGTTGCTTCTGGCTTTTCCTAAATCCTTCATATAGTTTCTTTGTTATTTCACCAGAAAAGTAATGTTTAAAGCATGGAGTCCATTCACCCAGTCAAGAGAAAATGAGCTTAACGAATGGAATGTTAATATCCCAGGAGTAAAAGGAAATTGCTACAATTACAAACTGCTGCAATTACAACCTGTAATATAGGTGGTGTGAGTGTCAGATTAGCAGAGGTGAGGATGTTGGTGATGATGATAGTGATGACAACAATATTGATGATATTGGCTAACATGTATCGCTTGCCATTTATGTATCAGGCACTGTGCTAACTTTTACCTGCACTATCACATGCACTCTTCACAGCAGGTAATCCTCATTTTACAGATGATGAAACAGAGGTCCAGAGATATCATATAACCTGTGTAATGTCACTCAGAGAGTACGTGCCTGCTGAAAACTCGCTTAAGTCAATTTATGTATATCCAACTCTTAAGTTCTTTTTGGTAGATAACTGTAGCTGTTAATGGTTAGTGGTGGGTGATAGTTATTTCTCCACAACTTTGCTATCAGTTTGTAAAAGTAAGACCACCATACATATAATGAAGCACAATTGTGCTCTACTTTTTGGGAAAATACTTATTAACAAAGTGATGGAAAATGTTTATACAACTTATTCTATTATCTCAGTAAATTGCCAGTTCGTTGTGCTCTGACTACACCTTCTATGAAAGGTTCACTCAGACACAATCATATTCTGAGGTGGGATTCTCATACCCTCGTAGTTGGTATCAGGCAACAAGAAATCTCAGAATCAACGGCTGGACATAGGACTATGCAGAGATCAAGCCACAGGTGCCATCTCTAAGGGTGAAGAGCTAAATACTTCTTAAAACCTTTCTATGGAATAGGTGGGGAGGCTCCACAATAGTGTCACCAGTCCAAATGATTTGAATATAATTAATATGACTGGAGAGAGCCGATTATCTAACGAACAAGCCTACGTGTAAAAACTCATTTCTGTCGTATGTTCTGCTAATTGGCAAAGCATCTGGTGTTAAGCTTGATAAGAACAGCTGAGGCACCTATGGTAGCCATGTCTGGAGCATGGCCTTTCTAAAAAGCTTGCTTGCTACCGCTGAGATGTGAATTCCTGATTAGGGCAAGTAGCTAAAATTAACTGCCACATATATAGTGGCACACTGTAGCAATTACAACCAGCTGAAATTTTTCAGTTCACTGTTTTGTATTCCTTGTTTTGTGTCTGTCTCATCCAAGATAAAAACTCCATGAGAGAGCCTTGTTTTTTTTTTGTTTCAAAGGAAATTTCAAACCATGTAATAGTGTATGGCGCGTGGTAGGCATTCAATAAACATATTTCTAATTTGATGAATAAATAAAGGTGCAAAAGGAGAAGCTACACAAAGCTAAACTTTTCTCCTTCCACCATGATCCTATGAAATAAAGTCAGCTTATTTAAACAAGTGTCTGGTAGACTCCTAGTCTTTTACTGCAGGTTGCCTGTGAGGGGCCCTATCTGACAAGAAGTTAATCTGGGGCAGTGGAGGTAAGAGTTTGAACACAGAAATTTAAAGAGGTTTTTATTGAGACAACTTACTGTAGGGAAAGGTTAGAACGTATCAAAAGTTGGAAGATTGTAATAGATAAATGTGCTATCTATGGACACATTTGACACAATTGGCATTGTTAATTCCATCTTTTCAGCCATCTTACACTCTGAAGTTTCCTGTTATATAATTAATCACTAAAATGAGCGAAAGCCTAAAGCATTATCAGGGAATGATTCACTTGTGTTTGGAAACAGAGCTGTCATTTCTAAAGTCATATAACACATTAACAGTAATGATACCATATATTCTTTAGCATGATCTCCACAATTCTATCATTTGGATCACCAAGAAATATTTAATTTTAACTAACCATGATGTCATTTTTCATAAAGTATCACATATTAATTATATATCAGGTAAGAAAATAAATATATATTTTAACATACCACACTACATTACTGGACTTCTTTCATATTCTGTTAAAACACAAGCAATGAGTGGATTCTCTTTAGTTCAAACCGAAAGTAAGTTAATTCAGAAAAAAGGTAGATGCCAAAGTCATAGACTTTTTCTTCATCAAAATGACCCAGTATAGCCTTCTCCCTGCCCATGAGAGTCAGTCTTGCCTGTAAGTGACCATGTTCAGAGGATCCTGGAGAGGTGAGAATTTCAGTTCCAGAACTGACCTGATGTTCCACTGATATTTTCTGATACTCCACTAAGGGTTTTCAACATCACTTACTACCCGTCTCTCATGAGCCATCTGTGAATAACCAACTCCACTGATCTCAAGTTTTAAATGAGCAGCCAGCAAGAAGGCTTTTCCAGTCTTCAGCCACATGAATCCCTCTGGATGGGTCTAGCGCAGTGGAGGCAGGCCCTCTGTGCTCCCTTCTCCCTGCCAGCCTCTGCTGGGGTTCTGTCCATGTGATGCAGATCTCTGCCACACAGAAATCAGAGGAGCTCATCTCTTCCTCTGGGTCTGAGATCTGGGGATGCCATACTCTGCAGCTGTGGAGACTGGTTCCTAACAGTCAGAAACTTGTATTTAGTTTTCCTGGGTATTTATTACATTTGTAGGAACCAAAAAATGATATGTTCTTTTTACCGATGTGGAAACAAGCCTCATAGTCTTTCTTCAGAAGGAAGCAGCCAGAAACAGATCTGCTCTGAGATGACTTCTTTACTCATGCTCAAGCCTTCCCACTGCCAGCAGAGGGCACCTGCAACACAGATTTAAGTTGGATTGCATTTAAATGGGATTGTTCTATGGTGGGACACCTTTTTTGAAAATGTGTTGTAAAAACCCTGCCCTATACTTCTCAACTTTCTTCCATCTCTTCTTCCTTCTTGGCTGCTCCTGTCATATGTCTGGAGTCCAGAATGAAACTTGCCTGTGATTGCCAAAGTCTTCCAACCTCAAGACCAGTCTATGCCTCAGGGCTACTTCATTGCTTTTAAATCCTTCATTGCTTTTAAATCCTGATAAATTATGGTGTCATAATCAATTCTTCCCAGATTGCGGGTGATTGCAATGACCTCCCTCCCCCACCTCTTCTCATCAGAGTATATCCTATATAGTGTGAAGAACTAAATGCATGCTCAGTTTGAGCCCCATGTGTCTATTTTCAACCTCTTTAAAGGACAGAAATTGAATTCAGTTACTTTATGACTTTTAGTCATTTAATGGCTTTACTTCTCTCCAGTTAACCAAATTAGAAACAGCTTAGTCCTCAGTGATTCATTCTGTGCCACACCTCAATATTTCACTTCCCCCACCCCAAAATGCAGTTTTACCATAATATAGCAATTCAGTTCATTCATGCATTTATTCATTCATCAGTTTATATAGGAAATCTTTATTGAATGCCTATTAAGTGCCAGGCCCTGGGCTAAGTGCTAAGGCTGTAATTGTGAACAAAAGAGATATTCACCATGCTCTGGGGGACCTGACACTGTAGGAAAGAGATAGTACTCAAGTATATATACAGAGATATAAATACAAATTGATAAATGCCATTAGAGAAAAATACAGAGGGCTTTAGGAATATAGTAGGGGCAGCTGTTAGAGTATGTAATGTCTCCCATTGCACTATCTTCATGTTATCACATTAGTAAACATTTGAGCTCCTTGAAGGTAGGGTCTGTGTTCTTTTATTATTATATCCCACTCACTTTTATCAATGATTGGAAAAATATCTACTATATAGTTTACATGTATGTGTCCTATGTTCAATTTTTCCAAGTGTTTCCAACACAAGGAACATCTTTGGAACTAACCCTTGGAACATCTAGTATACAACTTTCTACTTAGTCGGTACTCAGTAAATTTGCTTGGATATAATTGTACTGCCAAACATTAAACCATGCACAACCCATTCTCAGAAAAGAAATTATTCAAACCCTTTTGAATAGCTGAAACGAATTATTCAAACCCTTTTTTGTTTGAAATCACTAGTTCGAGTCCTCTAGAGAATTATCTTTTTCTGAGCCTTGAATTCAACTTTCACCCAGGCATTTCCAATTGACTTTATTTCAAAACAAGTTTTTCTTTGTAAAACCGAAGAATAACAAGGGGGTGGGGAAGGAAACGAGATAAAAATCATTTCTTGTTACCAAGCATTAATGTAATGTAGCCAGGAAAAAAAATGCCTAGTGTGCAGTCAAATAAAGCCAGAGACTGAGTCTGAAATAGAAAACCAATTAGAAAAATTTTTCCCTCTGGGTAGAGTTGTTTTTGACATTAAATTAAAGTCAGATACATTCAAGTTTATCTTTAAAGGGGAAAATAATTTGGTAGGTTTGAGCTTTTGTTTTGTTTGATTTTCCATTCAGTTTGGTGTCCTCCCCCCTCCATATTTATGTGTATGAGGTGGGGATAAAGGGCAAAAGCAAGATGAAATGTATTCCAGAAACTCTTGAGGAGAAAAACAAATGAGTAACTTTGTGAAAAAATCAAAATGATTAAAGTGGGTTGAACTTCAGCATCTGTCAACTATTCAGTCATTAAACTATTGTTTTATTAGCAGAAATATAATATTATTCATTTTTGGAATGATCTCAAACTCCTAATTTAGTCCAATGGACTTTCAAACTTACATATTCTAACTTTTTAATGTCGTACACTTGAGCCTATCCCAAGCCAGAAGATGAAGCCATAGAGAGAAGTGTTTTCCAAAGCACTGCATTCCCTTTCTCCCATACATCCCCAGGGCAAACGTGAAGAAAAGAGTAACCCAGTGTTCTGCTATGAGGAAATAGAATATAATTTTGTATAAGAAATGTTATAAATGGTAGTTGATTTCTAGATCATCCCACCAAAATAAACCAAAAGAAACAAAAACCAAAAAACTACCCAAGCAGCAATATAGATGAAGTAAACAGTAGGGTTCTGACTCATTCTGGTTTTCAATACATTTAAAAAACATTGTCCTAAAAGCCTTTGTGGGATGTCTTATTTAACCACCATCTATGAGCAGCGTTTTTATGGAAAAATGCATCCTGAAATAGTTAGCCAAAGAAAATTTGAAACACATTGAGTTCATAAGATGGGATGCCATCTCTTTACAGAGACAGTCTTAGAAGGCACCTTTCAATAGTTTTACCTGTTTCTTGTTTTCATATCGAATTTGCTGCAGGCTAGGTACTAGAGAGAGGTCCCTCTATCATCCACCCCTCCATCAAAAAGGGGATGCTGAGTAAGGCAGCCTCACCTCATACAGCTTTCTGCTTTTCCTATCGCACTTCACATTCGTACAGTATATACTACTTTTAAACTCCTTAAAATGATATTTGCACACCCTTCTCTTTGCCCAGAGGGCCCATCCGTCCCTCTTTTGCCCACCTGGCTAATGGCTGCTCATTCTCCAGCTCCACCTTTGTCTCTCCTGAGAACCCCCTTGACCACCCTGGTGGACATTGGTAATTCCTCTGCCAGGGTTCTGCTACCTTCTGGACATTCTCTCCTTAAGCAGTTACTTGTGATTGTTTCTAAGTCTAAGACCTTAGTAGGCTAAAAGCACCTTGAAAGTATCATGTACTGCCTGACAAAGTAAACATGATCAATGAGTAAATTAATAAGGACTAAATGAATGAATTTGTGAATGATTATTTTGAAAACACCCAACTCCTTTGTTCTAATTACCCCTAATGTTCAACTATTACTTTTTCACCAGGAGATCATGCACAAATATCTTTCTGCCTTTTACAAAAGCAAATGGCTCAAATGGGGCAAAAGAATGAAAGGAAAAAGAAACAGATGTTGAGAGGGGGAAAAAAAATCAAAACAAAAACCTAAAGAACTGACCAAGCTAAAAGCAAAACATATGAAAGATGTTCATTAGATGATCTTTATCTAAATACTGGTTAGTGCAATATGGGGTCAAGGTTGTAAATGGAAACAGTTGCTGCATGCATTTCCCTTATGTACAGAAGTAGGGGCATGTGGGGCCAGGAGAAGTGTTACAAATGAAGTTCTTCACGGGCTGGGGGTGGACCTGTGTCTCTGACTG
Source organism: Cynocephalus volans (assembly GCF_027409185.1). NCBI lineage: Eukaryota > Metazoa > Chordata > Mammalia > Dermoptera > Cynocephalidae > Cynocephalus > Cynocephalus volans. The sequence continues at coordinate 120,788,761 of NC_084467.1, read as the reverse complement.
TAGTACTACACATTAGCCAGCAGAGGGTAGCCATAAACATCATGTGCATTTCTTCCCAGATAAAGTATTCTACTACTCAGCTATAAAAACGAATGAAATACTGCCATTTGCAACAACATGGATGGACCTTGAGAGAATTATATTAAGTGAAACAAGTCAGGCACAGAAAGAAAAATACCACATGTTCTCACTTATTGGTGGGAGCTAAAAATTAATATATAATTCTCTCTCTCACACACACACACACACACACACACACACACACACAAACGGGGGGGGCGGGGAGAAGATATAACAACCACAATTACTTGAAGTTGATACGACAAACAGAGGGGACATTGTTGGGGGGAAGGGGGGAGGGAGGAGGGAGGGAGGTTTTGGTGATGGGCAACAATAATCAGCCACAATGTATATCGACATAATAAAATTTTAAAAAAAAAAAAAAGTATAAAAGGAGCAAACCTTGTCTCCAGAGGTAGAATATGGAAGATGGAGGGTGCAGTAATTCCTTAGTAACTTGTGGGAAATATTTTGGATGTTTCAGTTTGGTGCTTGAATCTAGGGAACACGGGTTGAGTTTGGTTGGAAAAATGACTATACAGTTAGAACTCACTTTGAAGAAGTGGTATTACATGTCCTGTGCTGTGCTAAGTGACTCACACGCATTCGTGTATTTAATCATCACCAAAAATCTCAGGATGTGCTATTTTTCGGTCCTAAGTTTTAGGCACAAAAACTAAACTTTAGATAATTTAAGTAACTTGCCGAGCCTGGAATCAAAGCAAAACTTATTCTTACTCACTATGTTATATAAGCTCCCTCAGCAGAACTTTCCCCATTTTCTCCATAATGCTGTGCTCAACTGAGTTCGATCTGATGTGGTGTGGGAGGGACCCAAAGTGGCTTGTCAGTGAGAGGGTCCCAGGGAAAGAACTGAACCAGAAAGAAATGAAAAGGAAAAGAAACTGCAGAGGTGACTAATTCTAAATCATAGTTTCAAAATCATATTTACTATACTAAAAGAAATTATGATGTGATAATTAGATACAAGTATAATTCAAAAAGTTCATGGAAAGGTTCGAATTATATTTTAATTCTTCTTTTCCATGAACTTTTTGAAGTACCCTCATATGTAGGGAGTTTTTGTAAGTTTACTACAATAGGTTTCCTTATCTTTTTCTTCCTAATATGCATAATTACTGATTTTGTAGGCATTTTATTTACTTAAATTTCCTCATCACTGTCTCCCTATGAATAAATGGGGAAAGCATATTTATTATAGCAAAATTCTATCCTGCCACATTGTGAACCCTATCACAGTTCTTTAATACTTTGGTTATGATTAGTATTGACTGGCAGATAAATGTTAGCAGATTTGTGAGGGACAAAATCAAGATATTTTTAATTCATTTTGGCAAAAGTTTTGAATGTTTACTGTGTTGCCAAACATCGTGCTAGACAGAGGGTTTCAAAGATATTTAAGATTTGATTTCTACCATCAGAGTTCTCATATCCGACTTGGAAAATAGACATAAATCAATAACCCTAGCACAATATGATAAGCCCTATCTTAAATGCACATGTCATGTGCTAATGTGACAGGGAAAGAACAGCTTTTGGAGGCTCCCAATATGCAATAGCTTGTCCTATGGATTAATATTTAATATCCATGTAGTGCTTTTTGAGTTTGGTATCATGATAAAGAGATGGATAGCTTAAGAAGTTAGTTTTTAAACTGAGCTAAGAAGAGTTGCACCCTGTGATGAAAGAGTACCCACAGTTCTGACCTTATCTACTCATTCAGGTGTTGAAGATACAAAAGAGTAAGAAATGCTGCTATGGTCAATCCATTGGCATTAATACGCATCCATTGAGGGCTCCCTGCATGTAAGATACATCAATGGCCATTATGAAGCAATGGGCAAGGGACTGGAAGAGAAAACTTCACGGAGAAATAAACCACCAAGAAGGGATCATTTAATTTTATAGCTGGAAATGGCTCAAGAAAACATCTAGGCTAACTTTGTCATTTTATAAATGAGGAAACTACGCATGGCAGTAAAAATGATTATCTTTTCAAATGTCATACATCTAGTTAATAATGGCTGGGATGAGAGCCCTTGGAAGACTGGTAGACAACGCAGTGAGTAGTTCTCCCTGTGAACCCTAGGCTCAGATGGCTCAGGCTCAGGTCCCATCTGCACCACATACTGGCTGGATTATCTTAAGTAAGTTATTTAAACTCTTTGAAATTCAGTTTCCTCATGTATAAAATGGAAGTAATACTATAGTATCTGTCATCGACATTTAAAACAATAATTAAGATTAAAATGAGATAATTAACTAGAGACATAATAAGAGCTTGGCAAATGTTAATTATTAGAACTCACACATCCCGGTTTCCGCATTAGTACTCTTTCTGCCACAAGAATGAAATAAGTGAAATGGATTTTGTTCATTTTTATTTCTCTGACACAGAAAGAAATCTCTTTTTCAGATCTGTGTGCTCATGCCATGTTCTTGTTCCCCCTTACATCTTTTCGTTCAGGGCCAAGGAGATTAAGATCAAGTTGGGAATTCTTCTCCAGAAGCCAGACTCGGCTGTTGACCTTGTCATTCCATATAATGAGAAGCCGGAGAAACCAGCCAAGACCCAGAAGTGAGTCATGAACATGGATTCCACTCATTTTCCTCCAGAGGATGGCTATTGTTCAAGTGTGCGGTGCCATTCCCCATCTGTAGAACCACCCCCTTCAATTACTCACTGAAGATCCTAAAAGCCCTCAGAGAGCTGGTTTGTAAATGAGCGTTTCTTATTTTCTTTTTTTACTATCCCATGTCTGGAGCATAATATCATCAGAATACTTTAAAAGAGAAGATGGGGCCCTGATTTATCTTTGGGGAGACATACCATGCTTTACAAAATGGCACCAGCAGCCACCTCCTCAGTTATTTATCACACAGAAGTGCAGTCCAAATACCTGTATACCTGTTTGTTTACTACCTTGGGTCAGGTAACCATCCCTTGATGCTTCCCTGCTAAAGAAATATCCAAGGCTGCTTCCTCAGCAGGAAGATGCAAGTGAGAACGTTTCTCTCTGGAAGATACTAAGGACAAAACAGACAATTTAAGTCTAGTAGTTACTTCTCCAAAGTAGTGTCCCTTCAACGTCCAACAGAGGAGTAGAAGACTCACTTAAGGGAGAAATGAATACTTGACAGCTATTTCTATTTAATACACATCAAGTATTTTTCCCAATCCGTAAGTCAATATTCCTGATCGGGTTTCTGCAATCCTCCCTCACGCCTCCCCCACCCCCACCTCTCTATACACACGTCCTCCTGTCAGTTTAGGCATGGTGGGAAACTGTAATTCTAAAGAGTCAAGATGTTATGGCAGTGAGTCCCACTCTCACAATTTACATTTGTCCTGCACTAAATTAATTAACGCTACATTCCCATTGTTTATTATCCTTCCACTAACTACATAGACCATCACTGCCTAAACAGATGCATTCCATCTTCTCTTTAAAACAGAAATGCCCATAAAAATCAAGAAAGTGAGGGGAAAAAAAAAAAAGCAAATGTATCCAGACTCCTTCACTCTGCTACCCTAAAAGCTTTGAGGAGATCACAGAAGTGTGGTAAAAATACAGAAGTCCCTTTTAACCTCCATCTCTCTTTTTAAATTTAACATTTGTATAAATTGGCCAACCTGTCCTTCCCCAAATGACCTTCGACTTAATATAGCTGGATTTGTTGGGAGATAGAGAGATGGGTTATTCTTTTTAAAAATCTTTTCCCATTAGTCTAAGTAGATACTTTTATTCTTCTCTTTTTATTGCTTCAAAGTGATCCCAAACTTGAAGTGAGGCATAATTGAGTTCTCTACATATAAAAAGGGGAAGCCGATTCGATGTGAAGCAGCAGGCATCGAGCACGAGTGAGGAATAAGAGACACATTTTACAGAAGCAACAGATCAAAAAGTCTGTTTTGAAGTAAACAATGTGGTAATTATTGATCTGTTGGAATTAACTTTAAAAAATATAGTACTACATGTCCTGCTTTGATTCTCTGCTTTCATAACCCAATAGACACTTGAACTATGTGGCTTAACAGGGATTCAGAGAGAAGCAGTTTTGAAGGAAAACCTGCAGCTGACATTTATTGGATTATTTGCTTCTCTTGTCTTCCGTCCTCTTTCTTTTTACAGAAGTCTGAATTGTTTTGGAAAAATCCTTCATATCCTGTGTGAATACTTGTGTGTCTCCACTGCATTTTTAAGAGTGACCACTAAAAAAGTCTCCCACTCTCTTCCAAAACCAGGGACCTCATCTCACCTCTTCATGTTTGGCAAATTTTTGTGAATTTACTGGACAGGAAAAGATCGTGTTCTGCGTGAGCTCAATCGATTTTTCTTTGCATTTTTAAAATTTCCCTGTAATTTTTCTCCATGTTCTTCTCTCCGAGGAGAAAATAAACCTTCTCTTGACTGAAGGTATTTTTAAACCCTCTCATCTTCTTTCGGTGATTGACATCAGTAGATCCCTTTTTAAAAAGAACATTTTCTATTTTTTTACATTCTCATTGGAAAAAAAAAATTGGAGCATTGAGAAAAATAGAAAAAAGCTGCCCATATCCCTACTACCCAGAGCCATCTTCTGTTGCCATTCTAGTGGTCTTGATTTTTCTTTTTCCCTCTGGACCCTCTTCCACTGTGAACGAACAAGTACTGAAAAATACTCTCCCAGCTCTTCACCCCTTCTGTTCTGATAGCTTTCGCCTACTTTCTTTGGCTAACTCTAGAAATAGAAGTTGACACTCACTGTTTCCAGTATTTTCCTTATCTCCTTACTGGGTTGAAGCCTCACTACTGCTCTGCAGCTGTTGTCTCTAAGGCCTCGTCTTTGACTCAGCTGTAGAACTTGACTGCTCCTCAGCTGACCTCCTTTTTAAAACTCTCTTCCTCAATTTCTACTCCTATGTTCTCCCCCTGCCTTTCCTTTCCCTTTTCCACTTTTGCCCACCCTCTATATGTGAGCATTCCCTAAGGCTCTGCACCTAATTGCTAGGATTAAATTCCTGAAAATGACATAATTAGTCAACCACATAAGTTTACTTTGTGATAACTGTTGTCGTAGCTTATAATACAATCAGTTGCAAAATGTTAGGAGCTGATATAGATATACGTATAGTTTATTTTATATTCTAAATGTTCCTTTTTCTTCTTGCCTATGTCATCTATTTTTAACTACATTTTTGTTGTTGTGTTTACCATTTTATGGCTCTAAAATGACTTCCACACATAAACAGTACCTAGCCCATGCTAGTGGAGAACAGTTACAGAATGTTTTCATGCACATACTCCTGCCTGGTTCACTGCACAGCGAGCCTCACTGTAAGGATTAAAGATGTATGTACAGTTTTTAGTGCACGTATGAACACCAAAAAGTAACAGTTTTTTAAAATCTGTATCCCTATCCGTGATGCCCATGTCACTGTTGGCCATGGGGTGAGGGCTCAATGAATGTTCATGGACTTGAGCCTGGCCATGAGTCGCCTGCACCCAAGTGCAGAAAGAAAGAGCGGGGCAGGCACTTATAAGTCCAATACATGACTTGAATTTCATTTGCCTTGGCAAGAGCAAGAGCATGTGAGAACATTACCAGGAATGTTTAAATATGTGTCAGGCACTGTATAGATTAAAAACCAAACCAAACCAAACAATAACAACAACAAAAAACCCAACTGCTGGTACTGCGAGAGGTTTAAAACACTTTCTCATGGTTACAGCAAATTAGTGTCAGAGTTGCCAACAGCTATAGTGATGGCTCATGGGACTAGTCATTGAAATCTAAGTCTTGGGTGATTTCAGCTTTCGTCAACCAGGCTAACTCTGGGTAATATGAACCATCATTCATTTACTTGTTAATCTGACTCACATTCCTTGTAGGGTGGATTGATATAGTAGGAGATATGCCATAGGATAGGGAAGAGTGCAAACAGTTCTTTGTGCATGACGGGCTATACCTTATGGCAGTGAGTACATCTGTGCCATGTGAGAGATTCATCGAGTAAATGTGGTAAGAGTACAGTAAAGAGAGAGGGCGCTTCCAGCAAAGATAGTCAGTTCCCCAACCAGGTAGCATTTACACCAGGCATTCTAAAATACACAGTTAATCATCTCTATAAATGTTTATCTTGCCTTTCATTTGAATTGGCTTCCTCTCCCTCCCCCACACACCCACACACAGAGACTTCAAGTCCACCCTGTGTGGTGAGCTATTTGACCTTGCAAACCAGGATGCTTATTGGTTATTTACATCTGCATCTAACTTGCTTTCAGAGAAGTCAGACTTAATAAGGGCTGGCAAATTCTAAGAATCGGGACAGGATGAACCTCCGTTATCCCCTAGGCTGGTAATCAGAACACTGGGCTTCATGCTGTGGGGGATGTGTCCTGCTTGACCGTGCCCTTAAATCAATTTGGACTAATTTCACCCCAAGCGGGCTCTGCACATGTCCTTTTCAGGAATTTAATCTTGGCCGTGGTGTGTTGCTGATATTAACCATTAGTCTGGTCTCACAAGACCCCTTTGGACAAATAAGATCTGGTAACATGCTTAAGTTTGGTGCACCTTCTCGTGTTTCTTCTTCCTGTGCTCCTCTATACTAACCAGAAGAAAATGAGGTCAGGAGGCGATTTCATATTATGAGAATATTTATAAAATCATGAAATTCAGCAAGTGAAGCAGGTCTTGCCTTTGCTCTGAGTCAGTTTTTTTGTTCAGTAACTTAATGTCCTGCTGCTTCTGTCAACAATTAATAGGGACTTGATGTCTGTCTACAATGTGCAAAACATTGAACCTACTGTAGTGAAGAAATTGAGATTTGTAAGGACTTGCACCTATGCAGGTATGAAATAATATGTACATGGAAAGAGTTCTCAATAGGAGGCAATACAGAGGCGACAAAAGGAGTTACTGACCTCTAGAAAATAAGGTTTTTTTTCCTGGTTAAAAGTCAAACACACTTGTAACCCCCTCTTCAGGCCATTTCCCCTTCCTGTGCTCCATTATAGCAGCCAGAGGAAAAAGAGGAGTAGGAAGGCAGCTCACTTGTTAGAACTAAATTTTCGAGGAAGTAGTACGTTTTTAATCTTGTTTCTAGCCAGGAAAACAGATATCATCTTAGATTATTTCACAAGGTTTATTACCCTCATTTTCAGCAAGTTTAACTTTCAGAGAATGAACACATAAAACTTTATGAAAAATCATACAATTAGGACTCAAAATCTGTAAATGTTCTGCAATGAGGAATAGAGAAGTAAGGAACTTATTCACCATATGTTAGCCAAAAAACTTACTGCTGTCTTGGACTCCTTATTACATAAATAAAATAGGGGCTGAATCTGAGCCTGGGGCAGCAAAATGAAAAGGAGAATAAGCAGTTGTCTTATCACTGTCAGTGGCTAACCTGAATAATTAGAAGCCCCCAAATATTATTTTATAAAATACTAGAAGCAGGAATTTTCCTCGATTGTCTGGACATTTGGGAAATAACGTAAGAGCTACGGAAATTCCAGTTTAGGAAAAACACCTCCATTGACCTTAATATTCTGTCAGTCGGTTCTTATTTGACAATGAAGAAGTCACATGGTAATGCAGGAGTTCAAGCAGGGTGAGCCCGGGAGAGCACAGTCAGCCATCTCCCAGACCCAGACCCGACACATCCTGCTGGGAGAGAAAGATCTGCGGTTAAAATGAAATAGCTGCAGGGTTCCTGCATGTATGAATGTTAAAATAAAAACAGCCTAAGGGGAAATTATATGTTGACTATTACCTTCTCATTTTGAGTCAGCATCTCAAGCATTTGTATGCAACATTCTTATTCAGGATATATTAACCACTTTTCGTCTCAGAAACAGTAAATCTTAAAAAATAGTATCCTGTCCTATCTGAGTAGGAAAATGCACTTAGTTTTTTTGTTGTTGTTGTTGTTTGTTTTTTAATGCTGACTTGCTATGATCACCTTCCCAACGTGAGGCAGCATTACACATACATCTTCCACTAGTCTGAATGAGATGGCCTTGGAATGTAAATGTGGAACCAAATGCCCACTGCTGATTAAATCAAGCAGTAAGGCAGGGAACATGAGCACAATCCCTGTAACGGGACAAACAGATTTCATTCACTTATATATTTGGAAGAAAGACCACAGTTGGAACCACTGTCATGGGATATACAAGAATACCAAGACATAGCTTCATGACAAATAAACTCTACTTCTTTTTATTTATTTATTTTTTTTTTCTTTTTTCGTGACCGGCACTCAGCCAGTGAGTGCACTGGCCATTCCTATATAGGATCCGAACCCGCGGCCCCTGGGAGCGTTGCCGCGCTCCCAGCGCAGCACCCTCCCGAATGCGCCACAGGCTCGGCCCCAAATAAACTCTACTTCTAAAAAGGGACAGACCTAACCAAATTGTTCAAAGAGATGAAGATGTTCAATATAGATGTATGATAGCAAACCCAGCTCATTAAACCTGATCATCACAAGGAAAATAACTCAGACTTTCTTATCCTGATGATGAGTCATCGATGGTATCATTTTGATCTAAGAAAAATGGGGACAATTCACTGTTGGTGTATGTGGCTAACTTCCTACTTACACTGTCACCTTTTTTATTCCTTATTCTTGATTTAGACCCTCACTGGACGAGGCCCTGCAGTGGCGTGATTCCCTGGACAAGCTCCTGCAGAACAACTGTAAGTTCGCATTGTTTTTTATAAGGGCCAGGGTAGGGACAGAGACACAGAACACCTCTGTGTTTCTCAAGTCCTTCCCCAATTTTGACACTTCTTCAATTTTTCAAAGTGGTCTCAACAAGGAAAAAGTACCATGGGAACAAGGTTATCCAACTCACAAAAACAGCAAGGACCACGGGACTGTGGGAGAATACAAAAATAAGGTGACCGAAAGACTCATGGTGGCAGGGGTGTTTCCATCTGTCCTGCTTACTAATGTGAGTTAGAACAATTGGCTCAACCTATGTGCTTTGTAATATTCTCATCAGTAAAATAGAGAAACTTTCCCAGTCTAGCCTCATAATGGAGTGATACGAATTGGTTATAGCAGTGTAAGATCACTGGACAAGTCATGGGTAGTATGTCCTACTTCAAACTGCTATTAACCACCCTTGTGACCTGACGTGGGTTGTTATCTCCTCCAGCCTTGGTTTCCTCTTCTGGCAGCATGGCTCTTACATCTTCATTTAAGACATGACAAAGGTGCTGACCAGTGAAAAATTTGTTTCCAAACTAATGCCCAAATACCAATGAGTACCACTTGCCTTTCCCCCAATCCAAAGTCCTTACTCATTCCCAAAACTTACAGTATCAAGTTCAAATTTATAATGTTCATGATTCACCATAACTATATGGTTGGCCTGTAAAAAAATTGAACTGTTCTCTGTTCTATATTGGATTTCTACATGTAATCCTTTTGGCTAGAATACCTTGTATTCATATCTTTATCTGTTGAAATTCTCACTCTCCTACAAGAGCTAATCTAAATATTAACTGCTTAGTCTTCTTTGACCATCCCAAAGACTCTTGGTCTTCTTTTATCCATCCTCTCAATTCCAGAGTCATTTGTCTGCACGTCTTTTATGCCACTTAATACTTAAACTGCCTTGTATTCTATTCATAGTTGTCACCCTTCTATGATAGATTATAAACTCATTGAAATCTAGGGCTTAGTTTTTTCACCTGGATAATTTCACAACAGAAAGTGCAAATATGGGGAAAACAAATATTTGCTGAATAATTCACTCTAAAAGCATGATTCATTTTAAATATATAACCCATGTTTCTCCATCTTCACCACTAGAATGGACCATAAAACATTGTTAGATGCTTTGCAAAAATAAAGATTTAAAAAGTATCTCTCACAAGACCATCATGATTAATGGGCACAGAGGCACAGACTGGGTGACAAAGGATGTATGTTGAATTGTATGTGCACACTTTTTGCTTCTCTTGACCTGTGATAGAATCAATCTCTCTCTTGCTCTCTCTCTCTCTCTCTTTTTTTTTTTGGAGACAGAACACCAAAATTTTTAATTTGGTACTTTCTCAATCTCATTCATTTCTGATTCTCTTTTATTTCTTGGGCTCAACAGAGTACCCTGCCCTGACACATATAAGGTGTTCAACTAATATTTATTGAATGGATGAGTAAACGAATGAATGAATTTCTCCTCTTGGACCTAGAAATTCTATGAGGTCATCTAGTAGAAAAACATTTATCAGTTGACTTACTGTCTTACCCTAGTGGTTTTGGAGTACATAGCAGTTTGACACATGGCCTATTGATAAATTATAAATGCTAAGTACCCTGAGTACAGGTATCTATTGCTATTGTCAAGAAACCTGAAAGTTAGCAAAGCAACTTTCATGTTTTCAAAGCCCTTAAGAAGGCGGGTAAATATTTATGTGCTCATATACAATCCTGTTCAGTCACACTGATCCTCAGGGCCACTGGTTCATATATTGTAGGCTTCTAGAGGACAGAGAGTTTATTGGGATAAGAAAGCTAAGGGTGGGAGTTAAGCCAGAGGCAGTTAGTGTTAACACCTTAGCATTTGTTAAGGGACTGAGGATTTCCATCTTGCAACCAAATGATTACCATGGTGTGAGCTTGAGGCTTGAGATTCTCACAGTAATACTTTCTACTTCTCAGAGGGGAAAATACATATGCACCTGTGTATGTTTGTGATAATATACATTATTTCATTTTATTGTGTATAATATATATTTAAAAAGTATACATAGGTATGAATTTGTGTATGTAGTATGTGTGTTTATGTGTTCTTGTATGTGTGCATGTGTGTATAATTTTAAGTTCGACATAATTATGCTCTGAAGTAAATAATATTTTAAAGACTTGGGCTATTAATATTTCCAAAGCAATAGCTTAAAAACCATTTGATAACTATTCTAGTCAGTTTTTCCCTTAAAAGTGGCACCTATTCATTGAAACTAACTTGAGTAAAAAAAGAAGGTTTATGGTATGGGTATAGACATCTGACAGAAACGAAGGAGAAAGCCGTGCTCTGTGAGACAGGAAGCCATCAGTGAGTAGGGCAGTCTCTCCGTCTCTATTTCACTGTTCTTACTGTCTCTTTGTCTCTCTCTTCTTTATCTTTCATCTTCCCCTCTCTGTGCTTCTCTCTATGACTCTCCTTTCTCTGTGTCTCTCTTGTCACTCTGTCTGCTCTTTGCTTCTCTCTGTCTGGCTATCCTTAGAGAAAAACCAGCGGAATGATAAGCACGCACAAATCATTTTACCCCAACAACACTGACTTGAAGGAAGAACATTTGATCTATCCCCCAAAACATCAGCTGCTGTGCACCACAACTCTAAGCCAAACTTCGGCAACTCAGTTCTTATGAGATGCTCTTATTTGAATTTGCTAAGATTAACAGTCTATAACCAGAAGATATCTAACATTAGCTATAATTGATACAAAATGGGTAATGAAGAAAGGTTCATGTGAGAAATCTATGCATCTAAAGCTTAGCCATCCCTTCTTGCATATTTGATTTGATAAACTTTAACCACTTAATCTTGAGGAACGGCATCTTTGTTGAATTATGAGGGACATTCGGCATTCTCTCGTGCTAATGTAGGACATTGACTCTCACGGTTGGTATAGTCCCCAAGCATTTGTTAAATTCACATCTTAATTTTTCTTGTGTGGAAATAAAATGAATTAGTACCAACCTTCTAAAAAAAATAAGACAGTTAAGCTGCTACTTAATCTTTTCTAGCAAGGTTTCTCCTACCTTTCTTCATTTTTAAAATAGTTGTTAATCATCCAATGTATTTGACTCTGTTCTAAAAGTATATCAACTTCTTACATGTTTTACCTTCTTACATGTTGTGCCTTCAATTCTATAGGAGGCACCATCTGTTTTCATTTAGTAGGTCCATGGGGCACATAACCAGTGTGTCGTTCTTTACACACAAAATTAGATTGCACGTGGGAGTTTAAATAAGACAGTGACATTAAGTAATTCCTCCACATAACTGTTTTTAAGAGTAGAGAAAGAATGAAACACAGTTGAGTAGATGCAAAGTTTTTATGTGGATCCCCTTTCCTTGAGACATCCTAGATATGTGGCTCTTCCACGGGGAACAAAATAGCCTGGATCCAGCTCCACCTTCTTGTTTCTGTCTTTGCACTCTCCTTTTGGTGCTCTCTCTTTGGTTTCCACTTTTCTTTATTTTCTTTTCTGGCTCGTCTTCATCATCATCTTACTCACTGGCAACCACAATTTCCTTTAGAACAATAATTATAATAAAAAAAAAGCAGTGGCTAACATCTGTTATTCACCATGTACCAGGCACTTTTCATATAATAGTTCATTTAATGATCACAATAATTTTAAAACTTGGGTACAGTGACAATCTCTATTTTTCAAAAAAAGGAAACTGAGATACAAAGAGGTTAGGTATCTTGTCCATGAAATAAAACACTACAGCGATAGCAAAATCTTGAAAGTTTGTGTTCTTTGGTTCTGTGACTTGGAATGAAATGCTTCTGTTAGTGTGTCTTATTTAGTACAATGGTAGCCTCTATTACTTATTAGGTGCACAGATTTAGGCTAAGAGGTGGGATGGAAAAAGGGCAAAGGTAAGTGAAACAAACCTCAAACTCAAAGAATTAACAGCCTCATGGAAAAGACAGCTGTGTAAGCAAACAATTCCAGCAAAAAAATGGAAAATGGTCTCTTCTCTCATAATGATAAGAATCCTCAAGAACAAGTTGATGGTAGTGGGTAAAAACTACCCCACAGAGGCAACGTTTGAGTTGGGTTTTGAATGATGGCAAAGGTTAATTTTAAACTTGTTATAAATGGGATGTATTGAGTTACATAATGATAACTATGTACAGCAACAGGTAAGAACTTTATATAAATTATTTAATCCTCATCATAACCCTATCAAGTAAGTTCCATTATTTTCTCTATTTAACATATGAGACAACAGAGGCTCAGGGAGGTTAGGTAAATCCCCCAAGTTGTTGTGGTAATATAGCATGCCAGAGTTCACCCCCAGGCAATTGGGGCTCTAGAGCCCATGCTTGAAACCAATAAGCCATGGAATTCTATTTATCAACTATTAATGACATTTCACTTTTTTCTCCCAGTTGAAGAGATTTGCACTAATCTAGTTTTCAATATTTCTTTTTTTCCTTTTTACCAAACCAACTTGGATTTGTCTAATGCTCTTTTTATTTTCAAAGTGGTTTTATAGGTGGTTTTATTTTGTTCTTAGGTAGGGCTGCTATTTATGTGGATGTCAAAAGTAACACCACTCGGTAGGGCCAGTTCTGGGATTCTAACGTGGATCACAACCTAGAGTGTTCCACAAGACCAGATGATCAGGTGGGTTTCACCTGCTTCCTAGGTAGTGGATCCTGAAGAGGTATGTTGAGAGGTATTATGAGGATCTGCAAAACTCAGAAGAAATGAATGTGGTGAATTCTCAGGGTTGTATGCTGGGGGGTGTACTGGGGTGTGGAGTGGGCAGGGGAATGATGGAAGGCAATAAAGACGTGTGTGTTCCTTGCAGAGAAGAGACATCTGTCCTGGAGTTTTTGATTCTGACCTGTGAGGACTTCCTCAGGAGTAATGGGAATTTAACAGAGAAAGTCTTTGAGGAATGTACCAATTGAAAGCCAGAGACTAAGGTGGAGAAAGTGCCTCAGGAGTGGCTTTGGAGGGTTCCTGTAAGGAACCCTTCAGAGAATGCTCAAAAGCCAGATGAGAGAAAGAATAACTTTAAACATCTCCTAGACCAATACAGTATAAAGCCATTTTACAAATGTTGGTTTAAAGTGTGTACACTGACGAAAAGCCTTGAAATAACATTGTGGGATTCAAAGAGAGTGATGAGACCAGTACCCAGGAAATGGAGCCACTGCACTGGAAAGTTATTTTGCAAGCTCGTTCTTAGATAGTAGTAAATGTTAACATTGCTATGGAATCTGGCATATGTCATCAGGTCATAGATAATGTTTGGAAGGACTTGGATTTTATCTCCACATTTTACAAAGACACAGAATGGGTGATTCAGAGTGCCTGATTGGCTGTGGGGATACTGGACTAATGAGAATACATTTATCGCACGATTTTGTGGAGTTATTTTTTCCTCCACAATCTTAGACATGATTGGGAGCTCATAAGACTTTATCTCCTGGCAGCTGAAAAGTGCCTGAGCATTTTTCTATTTTGACAAAGACTATCTGACATCTTTTGATTAAGAAACAATGAAAACTTTAACCATGACAAAGGAAGAACTAGTCCTATTTCTTCTTTTAGTGTAATGTTGACTCCTGTGTCATAAATTATGACGAATTGTGCTGGAGTTATAGTAGGAAATACATATAGGGAGAGAGAGAAACTACACCTGATTTTATCCAGGTCCAAGTTATCAAATGGTTTTAAAGTAATTCCTCTAGTAAGGTTTCTAGAGAAAATTGTCTGTGATACTTACCACTGTTCCCAGATATATTTCCAGGTGTTGATCAATAAAAAATGTTTTTAGGGTAAGTACAGGGAGAGGAAATTAAATTGCAAAGTGTCTTGTGTGGATCCTGAAATCGATGGTGACCCTAATCCAAATTAATTATCACTCTAGTCGTTCTCTTTTTAGAATTGAATTTGGTTGCAGGGGACTGTGAAAGGCATAAAGACAATAAAAACATATAATAATTGAAAAAAGGATGAATATGTATCTTTGTTTAAATTGTCACATACATTTTGTGCTTGTTGCATGAAATTAGTGTTTTAGGCAATGACTAATGAATGAAATTTAGAGTCTATAAAAAGGAGTAGGGAGAAATATTCAGGGAAAGGGAAATAGATTGAAACTAGGTCAAAGGAAATGAATTTAGAGCATGAACGTGTTCCCTGAGCAGAACTAATGGATTGCAGAAATGTCACCTGGAGGGGACAAGTTAGAGGAAAACCAGATCCTCAAATACTGCCTTCTGCCCTGGTAGACAAAGTGACATGCCAGCGTGTTACTGAGGGTAGGCCTGTGATTTTGACACAGCCTGTGGAAAATTAGAGGTTTTCTCTCTCCTCCCTTTAGAAATCTTTATGTTTCTTAGATAATAGAGTATGGATTCTCTTCCTACAGATAGACATGTGTTAGAATTTTGGTTTAAAAAGTTATATGTGTATAAATGTGTATATATGTATTCAGCCTTATATATAATATATATATATATATTCAGCATTAAAGAGAAGGAAAATATTGGAGATTTAGATTTTTCCTTTATTTATCTCTAATGTCTTCTTAAATCCTCACAGTGCCTCTACTCACTTTGGAGTTTAGTGCTGGAAGGGTAGAAAAAACAAGAAAGAAAAGGATCAGGCCCAAGAATCCTCATATATATGTATAGAGATATATATATATATACACGCACACATACACATACGTGCATTATGTACATATATATTTATACTTTTAAATTATAAACTGAAGTTTATTCTACATGAGCAGTAGTGCAATGAAAACAAAATAGCAACAGTTATAATAGCATTAAATGTATTGTATTTTAGAAACGGAAGTCTAATTGATGGATGTAGAATTCCTCTGTATGTGGTAACTTTATCTGGCCCCTTCCCACTCACCTTTCAGGTCTCAAATTGAAGGTTCCTTCCTGCCCCTCCCCAAGCCTAAAATGAAGTTAGGACCCTCCTAACTTCACTGTCTTCACTTACTAACTTCACTTACTCTGTCACTGTCTTTCATGTAGTTTCCCCTCTATTGTGTAAATGTTTTTTGTATTTCTTTATTTTTTTTTTCTATTTCCCCCAGAATCTATAAGTTCCATCAGGGCAGGAGCCATGTCTGTTTTACTTATCACAGTGACTTATCATAGTGTCTGGAACATAAGAGTTGCTCAAAAATCATGTGTAGAAAGAAAGAAAAAAAAAAGGATTGTAAGTAGTTTACACATGATACTCAACATTAATATTACTTATATTGACAAACCAAGTTTTAAATTCATTCTTTCCTTTTTGATAGCAGAGTTTCCAGACTGGCATCAGTGTTAATAGTGTTCCTTGGTGCCATAGGCAGGTAAACACTCATCATGGAAACATACACTGTGTTCAATTGTTTTAGAAGACAGTGTGGTAAATCCCTCTGTCTGGTCCCAGAGTTCCTTATGACTGTCCGTGATGAGCAGGGCTGAAGCTCCGTGTTCTCTGCTATCTCCCTACGTCTCTGTCCTATACCTCCTCCATCTAAATGAAAGGATAAGGGAAGGTGGACATGAATGAACTAAAACTTGGTGCTTAGGATAGCATAGCTTTCCCATGCTTGTGCCGATATGACATTTGTGCTGGCCTTGTATTTTTCTCTGAGTCCAAGTGCAGTAGAAAGCAGGCAGCCATTATTGGACAGTTTTTATTCCAAGAATCTGAATCATACATCTCTTAAGAAGTAGTGTAAGAGAATGGATAAATGCATGGACTCTTGAGTCAGACTGCCTGGGTTTGCCACTTACCAGATGGTTATCTGTGGGCAAGTCACTTGACCTCTCTGACTTCATTTATAAAATGGGATATTAATAGCACCTGCCTCTTAGGTTTGTAATGAGAATTAAATGTTAACATTTATAAGGTTCTTAAGTAAATGACAGAAACATACAGTGAGTAAGTCTCGGCTATACAGCAGGGTAGAGTGTTTATTAAATTAATTAATAAATTTCCCCAACTGACTTTTTTCCTTGCTAGATGGACTTGCAATTTTCAAAAGTTTCCTGAAGTCTGAATTCAGTGAGGAAAACCTTGAGTTCTGGATTGCCTGTGAGGATTACAAAAAGATCAAGTCCACTGCCAAGATGGCTGAGAAGGCAAAGCAAATTTATGAAGAATTTATTCAAACAGAGGCTCCTAAAGAGGTTGGTCCTGGTGGGTAGGTGGGTGAGTGTGGTCAGTTAAGGGTCAGCTCAACAAGCTCCCAGGAAGCAGGCCTAAAGCTTGGAGCCGATGGCTACTCCTATTTGTGAGAAGGCCGCCTCATTAAGCAAATACTGAGTACAAAGGCAGAGCACTATAGTCAAGCAGATGTGAGCTTGAATCCTGTTTAGACCACTTTTTAGCTATATGGGTCTCACTTCAGTAAGAGAATGATACCAAGGTGTGATCCTGGTGAATTGATGAGTATCTCTGAACCTAGTTTTTTTCTTTGTAAAAATGAGAATAATGGAGAGACTATTTTGCAGAGTTGTTATGAGGATTAAATTAAACAGTGGATGTAAAAATGTATATCTCAGTGTCTGAACTAATTGATGCATAATGAGTATTCCTACCACATGTGTTCTTTTTTCCTCTTTCCTTTCCCTTCCCTTTCCTTTTCTGTCCTTCAAACTCTGATTTTTCCCTCTCTAATCTCCTTTGTTGTTTATCCCCCCCTCCCATCCCCACTCCCAGGCCTTTGCCATTTATACTTTAGTTGGGACAACAGGATTTTCTACTCATGAAAATCAAAATATTACAAGATAACAGTACTAGAGAGGATGAAAGTCAAGATGCCATTACTTGACTACTAAAGACCAGATATGTGTTGATTTCAAAGAAGATTTGGGGAAGTTTATTTGCTCTTTTCTCTGCTATTTATGAAACCGCATTGAAAAGCTTGTTGTGCAATTCAGAATGGCTGCAGCAAAACCTGCCCATTTGTGTTTTGGTCAGGTCACTCTAATTCCACATTGTTCCCCTTAATCCAGTCTGGACATTTCATCAAGGGAAGTCAAGTACAGAGGTATTTGTATCTGAGCAAGCCCTGTGGGTAGGCAGTAATCAACTTAAGATGATTTGAGAGGGGAAAACTCCTGGCATCCTTTTTCTCCCACCAATGCTCTAGCCTCTGAAGTTCCACCATTAGATACTTAATCCTTTGGTGATAAATTCTCCCTCACTGGCCCTTTTTAAAGGGCAAATATGTTTAAGTGGATAGACAAACTATACACCTTTATACCAACAGATATGCTCTCTCCATGAAACAGAGGTGGAAGTTAGGAATACGAGAGTGTAGAGTACCATGGGTCACAGTCAAGAAAATGAAAAGGACTTAGAAGGGAACTAGATTTAGTCTTGCTGTGGACATTAAATTTGTAATTGTCTTGAGCTCTCCCCTTCTACTCCTCAACCTCCCGCCCCAAGCACGTATGTCAGCTCTCTCCTACTTCTGATGGATGCCATCTGTGTTGGGCCATCTCGTCTTCTGTCAGCATGGAATCTCTCAGTCTATGCTAACAAGGAGATTAATTTAGTGTTAAATTGGACACACATTTCCCCATTTCAAGTGGATTTCCAATTTTCAATCTGCCTTTCTATCAACTTCGCTTCTGTCCACAGAATTCTAGGATTTGTTGAAATATCCGCAAATGGTAGAGACCCATCCAGACTATTGTTAGTTGCTCTGAACTGTAAAACAACATTGCTCTCAAGGTTCTTTATTAATACATTGTTGGTTATCATAAAAATATGGGACAACAAAAACAATTTCAAAATAAATAAAACCCTGGCTACCTGAATTACTAGAACAAATAAGTGGTGGGGGCCAATCACAAGGCTCTGATTCACATGGCTGTGACTTCCATCTGAATGATCTATGCTTGGGTAAGGGAACAAATACAGGCAACGCAGGATAGCATAGAATAATGAGCCTGAGCTGAGCATCAGAGGAAGTGAATCCTGCTCCTAGAACATACAAAGCCTTCAGTAAATATTTGTGAGATGAATGAATGCAAGTATCCAATTCCAGGCCTTCTTAATTGTGTGGCCTTAGGAAATCTCTCACTAAAGCTCTCTAATCCTCAGTTCTCTTAACTTTAAACATCTTACATATATATATGTATGTGCACCTGGAGTATGTTTAATAAGTTGTAACCATTGTTACTTAAAAAAATTCAAATCTTATATTTTGACCTAAATATTTACTATTTCATTCTGATGAGATTGAACCATGAAACAAATTCACCCAGGCGAATAGTCATCTTTCTTTTTCTGAATATTCATCTCAGCTCTTTAATACCAAGAACTGACTGAGATACACTGGTAAGGATTGGAACTAAGATTTAAAAAAGAGAAATGGCCATATGCTGTTTGGTAAGTAGATAATTTGTACATTGCAAATTAACCATATTTAAAATTAATAAAATAATATTTTCCTGGCTCAGGAAACAGGTGAACATGTATCACAATGACTCATTAGTGGAGGCCTATGCACATAAAAATAGTAAGAAAAATATCTGCTATTTGCTAGTGGATACTATGTGTTAGAGGGTTTTAAATGCATTATTTCTTTAAAAAAATAAGATTAGAAGATACCTTTATACTTTTTAGAAATTTAACGTTTTGGAGTAAGGCTGCCTTCCTGGCTCAGTGCGGATTTAATATGAGAAAAGGAAGAAGAATGCTTTAGTGTGGAGGGAAGAATAACAGACTGAGAATAGAGAAACCTACATTACAGCCTCCCCTCTGTCCCACAGAGGTGTTTATCGGCATGGAACTTGATCTCGTTGGGCCTCAGAGTCTTCACATGTAAAAGCTGGTGCTTGACCATATCGCCTCTGAGGCTGCTCCCAGTTCTGACAGTTTTGTCTTCCACCATGCCTGCAGAAAGCACACGGCCCCTTTCACCTATGGAAAATCTTACTGTAGCCTCAGCTCACTTTGTCCTGTACTTTCAAGCACAGCTTAGTCCTGCTGTCTGGTCTGGCTCATATTCCCCAATGATGCCTTTGTCTCTAACTCTAACTGACCCCAAATAGCTCTGTTCAGTATCAAAGACTTGTCTCAGCCCAGGGGAGACCCCAAACATTTTCCAATGTTCTAATCCAGAACCATTGGCTGCTTCAGATTCTATTTCTTTCTCTTTTACACTCAGACCCCTCAAGAGTCATTACAGCAGAGTATGAAGTATATATATTCCTTTCAAATCATATTCAGGCAATCTTGTAAGGCTGTACCCTATACAATTCCAGGGGAACCATTCACATAGACACTAATAAGAACGATGTCCGGGAGCTATGCAATGTAGCTCAGCCCTGCACTCAGGACACAGAAGCCACATTGCCTTCCAGTGCTATAATTTACCACTTAAAAGCTCAGGCTTTAGAGCCACATTGCTGGGCTTCTCAATCTTCTCTCTTATGACCTTGGGCAAACCACATCACATTTCTGTGCCTCTGTTTTCTGAACTGTCAAATGTAGATGATAGTGTATGCCTCATAGAGTTATAAGATGAAATGAGTTCATACATGTAAAGTTCTGAACACAGCACCTGGCACAAACTAAGCACTCAATAAATATTAGTGGATATTAGCTGCTGTATTTATAACTCTGTCAGAACTACTGTTTTCTGGTTTGTTTTAGTAAACACCAAGTTTCCTTGCTCTTCTGGAGCCATGCAAAAGGTCCTTGATCCTTGGTCAGAGTTTCTTTCTCCCTCTCCACACCCTCCACTGGTCATGAAACCAAAAGCTGTCTTAGAAAGATTGCAGAATTAGGCGTCAGGACACCTGAATTCAAGTTCTGATTCTGTGGATTCAAATACACTTATCAGCTCTACGATCTGGAGGAAGCCACTTAACCTTCTGGTTAAGAATCATGCTTAGAGCTATTGTCAGGATTAACTAAGACATGTATGTGTTAGCTGCTAGTGGAGGGTCTGACACCCAGTGAGTGTCTACCTGATTGGTTCTTAACCTAAGTCATCCATTTATGACAGCATCAATTGTCTTACCTCATTGCATATAAAATAGAATAATATTTCCACATTTTATGACTTTCCTCTCTTCTCTTTTTTTATTGGTGAGAAATTCCACCTCTCTCCCCACCCCTCATCAAATCCTGCAACCTGGGCTGACTCAGTGACCCTGTTTCCTGGCCCACAGGTGAATATTGACCACTTCACTAAGGACATCACAGTGAAGAACCTGGTGGAACCTTCCCTGAGCAGCTTTGACGTGGCCCAGAAGAGAATCCACGCCCTGATGGAAAAGGATTCGCTGCCTCGCTTTGTGCGCTCTGAGTTTTATCAGGAGTTAATCAAGTAGTAATTTAGTCATGCTGTGAAATCATTCTGAGTTATTTCCTCCATAATATCACTGCATTTTCCAGTAACCTACATATTTTCCCATAGCAGCTGTGCACAAAGAATTTGCTCAAAAGAAAAAAATCCCAGGAAGGCTTGCTTACTCTTTTTGCCCACATTGCTTTGGATGCTTATCTGTTGTCCAAATACCTTCCTTTCCCAGTTTCTTCTTCCTGCTACATTCATAATTAAGCTCTACTCAGTTTGTTGTCAGAACCAACCAGAATCACAGAAAAATTCTTCCTTAGGCAAAGAAATAAAAGACAAGACTATGATATCATTGAATGTGGATTTAGGTAATAGATCACCTAAATTGGTCTGAAAATAAATATAGATATAGAAAGACCAATTTCAAGGGAGCTTATTGTTTTAATTCTAATCCAGGGAGATCACCCTCTATTTTTGAACTTGTTTAGTAAAAGATGGTAAGGTTTTTATGAGGCAGCCACTACTTAATTTTTTAAGCAAATACATTATTTCAAATATTGATCTTTCTCTTAGAGCATCTTCATGTTAGCTGGATATTATAGAGATACAAGCATGAATACATTGTATTTGTACTAAATCAATCTGAATAAAATTCACGTGAATTCTGTCCTTATACCTTTTAGCAACCCCAATCTTCCCTCACTGTTTTGCTTCCTGCAGTGATAGGCCACAGTATTTTTAGTAGGTTTAAACTTTTAATTCTATATTCCATTATTATAAGTATTGCTAGATATTTTTCCTATCGTTAGTAGACTTGATTAAGTAATTATTTACATAATTTAGTAATAAATAGAATCAAACTAAACCATGTATGAGGGAGATCAAGAGAGGATATTGAGTTAATTCCAAAGAAGGAAGGTGGTTTTCAAAGGATTAATAAAATGCTGAAACGTTTAAGTAGAAGACTACATTGTTTAGTATTGTATTTCCTTCCTTTGTTTCTCTTTTTCATTTACACAGTCCGAGTTTCCCATGTGTGTAGCTCATTTATTCAGTTATTTTCATTTATTCAGTTATTTTCTAAGAATATTGAAACTGAAGCAACTATGTTTTTCTATTCTTTGGGTAAACACTGACCATGTTTGTTGGATTTTCCCTGTTTTTTTGATTTCAAAGAATAATATGTGCTTCCTGAATGCTTGCCATTTTGCCTTCTAAAGTGGGTTGGAGTGACTAGATATACTGCCGACAATTGCTAGTGGATTCATTCATATTTGTCTGCATTGCCCACTTTGAGCAAACTCCTTCATCAAGCAGTCCACAGCTTGGCCAGATCAACATTGCAGACACGAGGTTCTCATCGTACGCATTTGTGTAGAGCTGGCAAGAAACGCAGATGAAAATTTCTAGGGTGCACTTCCAGCACCATCTTCCTCACCATCTGTCTGTTGTGCCCCCAAATCAGTAGAAAAAGTACCAGCCTTTACTTTCTAATACAGCTAGAAATGTTAAAAAACCCAAGAATATAGGTGAGGTTTTTTTTTTTTTTTGAATGCCAAAACATTTTAAGAAAAAAAATTTAATTTAATTAAAAATTCAAATATTTTATTGGCATTATTTGAAATATCCATGTTTGAAAATGCCCAGAGAATTAGCTAGATGTTACAGACCTCACCCAGATGGTTGATGTTATGAAAACTCTAACTGACTGTATCCACAAATGATCTGCACACCCTGTGAAAGTGGGTAGACTTGTCAGTAAATCATAAGGACCCTCACCTTTTCATAAGCTGAACCCAGGAGACAGGCGCAGGAAGGGACACCAGGAGGACAGTGCTATGAAGGCTATGAAAACAATGAAAGAAGGAATACCCTTCTTTATATCTACATATAATTAAATGGGACATTATACCTACATATCTATATTTATCTATGTTCATATGTATCTATATATGAGGGTATTTCAAAAAGTTCATAGAAAGATTCGTATTATCTTTTAATTCCATTTTCCATGAGCTTTTTATTTGAATGTCTTTGACAGTTTTCTGAAACTTAGAAAAGAGAAAGAGAGAAAAAAAAAAAAAGAAAGAAAAGAAAAAGGAAAACCTGTGTTACTAGTAGTTTCCATAGTAGCACAAAGAAAATATATTCTTTTAATTCTGGGAAGTTAGAAAAAGCGGGATGATCTTACCAGGGGACAAAAATGTGTAACATCTATTTATCACTTCCTTCCTCTCCTCCCCGCGTCTCCACCTTCCCTAGAGTAAATTGCCTGGGAAAATACTTAGCTTCATGCAAGAGCCCTGTGGTTCTTGCGTTTTCCTTCCTTGTGAAAATGTAGCTACAGTCATAAGTGGATTTGGGATGTAGAAAGGTGGTGGAACCAAACTGTGGTCAATGGAAATAGGAGTATATGTTTCTCTTCTGGAGACAAACCTAAGATTAGCCCAGATAATGGCCCATAACCTAAGTTTTTCTGCCTGGGTTTGACATAGTTTGGCATTGGGATCAGATTAAGACATAAATTAGACCAGGAAAAAGAGACAGATTATCAACTCTAGAGTAAGTTAGAAGGCTATGCTTATGTTCATTTGCTAAAGCAGTGCTTGTTCCTGTGAACGACCCTCCCCCTGCACACACAGACACACACACACACCCACACACACACACACACACAGACACACACACACACACCCATTCTTTCTCCCAGATAGATTCGTTCTGAAATGTAGATCTAACTATGCCATTTTAATAACTTGATTTCAAATAAATAGAGTCAAATGTATGGAAACATTTTGTGCCCCACTTCTCACACCCTGTGTACTCCAATTTTCTACCATATAAATTATACTTTAAGTAGAATTCAGTTTTTAATGCATAAAGAGAAGAACTTGGTAAAATAAATTGTTTTTATTTTCATCTTTTACAAAGCCATGGCTTCTACCTGGTTGTTGTGTTCTCTGCACACAGTCCATTTCAATGGGATGGAGCTATTAATTATGTCTCAAAGAGTAGTAGGTGTCCAGAAGGTTCAGTAAAAACCTGCCCATTAGCTAATCACTTGATGAGCATTCCTTCTAGAGCTTTGCTGAGCTATCTCATCACAAATTTGATAATTTGATAATCATTTAAAAGTCTAGTTATATTTGGGGGAAATGATCTTTACTCCTGACACTGTTCCCTTTAGCAGGCCATTTTCTTTGTTTCTTGGGAATTTAGCAAGTTTGGGAGAGAATGAGTCAAGAGAAGAAAAAGAAAAAAAGGAGAGAAGGAAAGTGGTAAAAATGTGCCCAGACCTATGAAATTAATCCATTTGCTAGGAAACATTTAGGAGCAGTTTAGCTTGACTGAAAAATCAAACTGCTTCTTGCTGTCACCTTTCAGATTTGCAGGAAGGCATTTCTTGACTCACAGTGCAGCTAGAAGAGAAAATGCATTTTAACATCCCACAGAGCCTTCATTACAGAAAAGAACAAATATGGAGGATATCCTTCCACCTCCCATTTGGCTTGCACGTGCCAGAAAGCAGAGAGTGGAGAACTCAGTTTCCAACATCCCAGCATCCAAACCCAAGGACTAGACAACTCTATGCAGGTTTTGGACATAAGGTCTCAGTGCATCTCAGTGCATATCCTGACTGAATTGTCATTAGACCTCTCTAGTCTCTTCCTTGTATTAGAAAGTATGTATTTAACACTTGCTTAGTACAAGGCTTTTTAGTTAACAGTTTAGCAGCTGCTCTTCATGTTACCATCACTTTTCATCAAATAGGTCCAGAGCAGTGGATATCCAAAGAAATCCTTTCCCCAGCAGCATTTAACCATCATGGAACTGAAAAGGTCAATTCTTCCAACTGAAGAGACATTCATGGCTTTGAATGGAAATTTGTAGCAGAGAATGACAGACAAAAAAAAAAAAATATATATATATATATATATATATATATATATCCTCGTACCATTGTCCCTTACCTCATAGTTTAATAATAACCTTATTATTTTCCTAGAAGCTGCAAACCAACTGCTTAACATTCATATCCAGTTTAATAAGCCTCTTCCAAGTTGCTCGTTCTCTCACCTGAGATTTTCCTTCCCACCCATATAGCTTCCTTCCTCTTCTTTCCCTGCAAGAGGAAGTAGTTGGGTCTGTCCACAATTAGGTAATAATGAATACATTAAAAGCATTTGACTGCCTATACAGGAAAGTATACAGGCTAAGGCATAGGCAAAACAAAGGGAAATGCTGAGAAATTTGCCACTGAAGATGAGTAGTCTGGATAATTTTTGCCAGACGTCCTTTTTATATCATTTAGTATCAAGATTTGAGAGAACAGAATTTTTTAAAATGCTGCAACTTACAATTCATCTTCAGGAGACACAGCCAGGAGAATGGAGTAGAAATGAAAGGTTTATAAATCTACTTGTCAGCATTTATCCCATATATTTTTAATTCAGAAACAATTGTGTTTATCTTCTGCTTTTTGTATCCAATATGTTATGTACTGTGTGACTCATGCTTCTTGATAAATAAAGCACCAAATGTATATCTGTAACCACGACCACATATATCATGATTAAATATATATCTATATAACAGCTTCATATGAGTTTTTCTTGACTCCCAGGCATTTTTTTATATTAAACATTCTTAAGATAGGCTTGTTTCTTTACCATGATTCTTATACCAGGTGAGCCCTTGATCAATTGAGAGTATTCTTATTAATAAAGGTCAATTATAATAGAGCCTGACATACAAAATTCAGGGAGATACAAAGTGCTCCAATTTCATACACTCTGGTGACTATTTTCTCGTGGATTCAAGGTGACAATATCTTATTGACCCAGCCATCATCACTGTTAGGAACTGGCTGAGCACATTATTATGATTCGGATCGTGCAATATTCAGTGAATACAAGGGTACTTCAAAAAGTTCATGGAAAAGGCAATATGAATCCTTCCATGAACTTTTTGAAGCACGTCTTGTACAGTAATTCCTTTCTCTTTCTACAGTGGTGACAGATCTGAATTCCAGATGCCTCTGAAAGCAGCTCAATTCTATGAACTTAGATTTGGTCCTCAGCTAGACTGGAGAAAAGGGGAGGGAAAGAAAGCCTGTTTGCAGAAAGAAGCATAAATAGGAGCAGATTTATAGGGAGAAGCAATGATAAGAATCCATGTGGAGAGAGAGAGACAGGAGAGTATCTGTCTTGGTCTCTGACAAGCTCCTTATTTCTCATTCCAGTCCCCATGAGGCTTAGGTATATTTAATATAGATATGATGCCCTGAATCATTTTGATACCACTTATTCTCCTCTTTATTTTAATTATCTTGGATGAGTTTCTGAGAGTTTTCACTGAGAAGTATTGTTGGAGCAAAGAATACCGACATTTCTCTGTCTTCTCCCAGAGAAGAAGTGACATTTTCAAGGTCGCTATGCAAATCAGTGGCAGAACAGAGCTTAAAGATCAGACTGATTAATTACCTTCCAGACTGGTCCACCAGTGATCCCTTAAGACATTCGGGCTATTGGCTCCAACTTGAGCAAAACAAGCAAAATGAACCACTCTCTAAGTGGGTACCGGTTCTATCATCTGTCAAAGGCAGGTAAACCAAGCTTTCCAAGCCATGAGATCTCCAAAGCACATTTTGCTAGTTTTACATTTTCTAAATCACCAGTATCTTGAAAATTATTTTGCCATAAACTACTTTCCAAATATGTTAACTTTTCAAATGGCTTCTCAATGCCCCAGGGCATTCTGCATTTGAATCAGCCTCATCTGGCAAGTTCCTGGTCCACTTTCCATGCTTTTTTCTCTTTTTGGACAAATCCTACCTTCTTAATGCCTTAACTTGTTAAAACAATAAAAGATGTGAATGGAAATGTTATAAAAAAAAAAGTAAAGCTTATGAGGAGGCAGTGTTTGCTCCATCTTTGACAGCCAGGCTTCATAGCCAGATAACGGGGACTCTTTGTTAATGAGGTCACATTCCAAGTCACTCCCACTGCAGGAGAAGGCTGTTGACGGCAGGCAGACAGGGTGCACATGCCTGCAGGCAACTTTAGAAATCTTAGTTGTGTCTTGAAAAGCGGTGCCTTGTGACTGCTGCTGGAAGGAACAGTCTGTGACAAGTGAGAAATTGATGCCTATCTCAGACTCTGCTACTAGATGCCTGAGGCCTCTTTGCTTCCAAGCAGAATTCTTGGAAAACATAAAAGACACTTAAAAAGGAATTGGAACCCAGAGGCTTTAATGAATAAAGATAAATGAAGATTGATGTTCCCTTATTTCTTTTAACTTAACATTTATTTTGACTGCTTTTTAATTTAGCAACTAAAGCCTTAACTTCTACATCTGCTTGAGCTTCTCTAAAAATTTGACTGACAATGAGCTGGAAGGTGATAAAGAAAAAATCCAGATTCAGAAAATGTTGGAGCTGGAATAGACATGACTAATGCTCTCATATAACCATGATGAAAATCCCCATCTCCTCTGCAAAGACTCTCTTCAGCTGAGATGACAGCAGCTGGGGGTGCAGACACTTGAAGCCTGGAGAGCAAAGGAGGCACCTACTTGCCTATCAGATCAGCCAGGTAATAGTCATCACACACCAAAAAACCACTCCCAGGCTAAGAGATTATTCCACCCAATCTCCATTTTACAGATGAGGAAATTGAGGTTCGTAGAGGTGAAATGATTTGTCCAAAGTTGTACATCTGTATTATGGAACAATTCTTACAGATGCTCTGATTCCTAGTGTGGGGTGTTTTTCCCTTGGAACAAAATGCATGTTATGCCACATTCACGTATCTATAATAACATAATAGATGTTCTTAAAGTTGATATCGAAGAACTATGGGATACTATAGAAATGGTAAGGTAGGGTTGGGCCAGAAAAACACTGCTTCTCAGAAATAGATATCTCTCCTCTATCTCTATATAATTTTCCCAATGATATATCCTTTTGGCTTAACAAATCTCTCCTTTAATTAAATGTAAAATATTCTGTCAGAAAGTTATCAGCCTTTCATACTTTAATGTGCATAACTCCAGTAAGATGATACACTTTGCTTATTTCTTAAAATCTTCCTAAAAAGGGGAGACTGTTTTGATTGAGGAAGAGAGAGGTCTGTCTACTGTAGCGCTATTTTTTGAAATTAGTTATTTATATATATTATACATAGCCCGATTCTCTGACAGCACCAGGTAATAAATAAAAGATGTATGGACACAGAACAGTCTTTTATCCTAAATATTGCCCTAGCAACTGTTATGTATTGCTTTACTCTTTACTGAGATTTGAAGGACTGGTGAAGTTCTCATGCTAGATTTCCCAACTACCTACTGCAAACTACCATTTACAATTTATTTCATTTTGTTAAGCATTGCCTATCACTTGATTTCTCCCTTAAATGCAAATTCTCTTAAGAGGGGTAACACTAAAGTCTTGAACAGCTTTTTATCATATGAAAACAGCTTTGAGCATTTGTCTGATCATGTTATTCTTCTGTTTAAAACCTTTCAATGGCTTTCCATGCTTTGCAGCCTCACATAGGCTCCAGACCCAGGGGGCAGAGGGAGTCTTGTGGAGCCTGTTAATCCAAAGGGGCACCCTGCACTATCTATTGATTGAATAACACCTCATGTATTCATGTATTATTTTAAACTCACCCAGGCTATGTGGTTAACAACAAAATACAAATTCACTTTTAAAAATTTTCCAAATTTCTATTAGCTTGTCATTTGGAATATTTTAAATTAATAGATAATTGTATTATAGGTACTCTCATATGGATCCCCTCAAAAATACTCTTCATCTTAAAAGATTGTCTTAATTCTAAAATTTTGATTGCTACTGCCTAGACAATAGCATCCCGAATCCTCAGCCTGATACACCAAGTGTGCTAGAGCAGCTGTGTAAGCAACCTCTCACAGAGCTCCAGCTGCGCTCACACTCCAGGCCATGCGCGGACAGTTCCTTTTGCCATATTCCCAGTTCATCTAGCTAACACCTGCACGTTTTCCAAGAATCAGCATACAGGTATCGTATTTTCCAGAAAGACTTCCTTCACTCCCATCGGACCCCATTTAACCAAAATGGGGGACATCCCTCTAGTTTGGTGTGCTTCCACTAAAGATATATCCCTACCATTTAGACAGGATAAACATGTGGAACAGTTTGGGAATTACCTTTGAAGAGAGTTGGAAAAGCAAAGGTCTGGGCTTTTAACTTCTGATATAGCCTGTGCATAAAAACTTCCAGATGCCCCTCTCCTCCTCAGTTCCTAGGAAGATAAGCCAAGAAAGGAAATAAAAACTACTGTGGCTTCTAACTATACCCTCAGGAACTGATATTCCTCCCACATCCCAATGTTGTCCCATGTGATAAATACCAATTTAGAGAAGAACGGAGGCTGGTAACCAAGGCAGACGGGAGGCTGGTGGAACCATCAATAACCTCAGACCCCTCCAGGCAAACAGCCACCTCCTCCGTCCCTTCAAAGCAGCTGTGTATTGAATTTCTTTGTCTCTGTGGCTTTGCTTCTTTTCTGGATAAGTAGGTCAGACATTTATCAGGTTCTTTACCCTTGCACATCCGCAGCCAATTTTTCTAACCATTAAAAAGAACAGAGAAAATAAGTGAATTATTCTTGATTCTTTTATGGCAGGTAGCTAATGTGACTTTTCATTCTAATGTCATTTCTGTTTCATTTTAGGGGGTGACCAGAGATAGGGAGCTAATCTTACCCCTTTAAAACTGTATTTTCTCTAAAAAGGTTTAATGGCATTTGGGAATTGCATGCCTCTCATCTTGCCAAATCTTCCCAGCTCAGTCTTCCTAGAATGACTAAGAGTAAGTAGAGGAAGCAAAAGAGTACATATTTTTAACTTGTGTGAAGGACCTTCTATTTTATTAGTCAACAGTATATAAAGTGTCTGCATATGAAGATAAAGGCACTTGAAATCCAAATGAAAGCATTTATTTAGATCCTAGCTCCTCAAGACGGGTAACAGACTTGAAAAAGATCTCAAAGTTGCAGATGGTATATTTTGGTAAAAACTAAATCAATGGCTCTTTGAACGGTAAGTATGGATATCAGAAAATAGTATGTGGGTGATATTAGGCTTTATGGCTGGGAGAATGGCTTCTCTAGTTACAACCATCATCTCCCTCTAATTAGCTCAGAATTATGTGGCTTAGAATCATAAAGTTTGAATTGTAGGCAAGGTTCTTCTTTTCTATTGCCTTGGGCAGCACAGATAACTCCCTGAGCTTCTTTTTGCTCATCTAAAAAAATGGGGCCACACAGAGAGGTGATGAGGAGTAAGTGAAATAAAATATATAAAAAGATTTTGTAACCTGTAAATTAAGGCTGTTTTCTCAGATCTTCATCCAGGCCACTTTGCTTCCTTTTATATCTTCCTGGTGTGAATCACTAGAGCATGATCAGAGAAAGTAAGTGCTGTTTAGGTGTCATCAGGAGGGAGAGAGCTGTTTGTATAGTTTTCCCTATCGTATTTCACCTAAAAGGTAGTTAAAGTAGGCAGGATTAAAATGTTCACTTTACACATAAATCTGAAGCTCAGAAAATTTCAGGGAATTTCAAGGTTACACAGTTAATATTAGGAGAGCTGAGCCTAGAGTACAGGTCTTCTGGCTCTAGTTGTAAAGTTCCTTTTCTTCTACCAGACTCTGCAGTGTGCTGCTAACAAACTCAGCATTTTAGCATCCCTTCAGTGTTCGTAATAGAGAATGGAAGACCTTGAATAATGTCTGGGTGCTCTGCGTTGGAGAGCCATTGCATGCATGTGTGTGTGTATAAAATATATATAACTTTTCCTTTTTAAATCCTTCTCATTGGACATTAACACTAAAAGATTCATAGTTCTTCTAAGTGGGTAAGAAAAACGGAAGGATATAGGAGCACATACATACAGATGGTCCTTTAGTCTGCCATCAGGCTTACATACAAAGGCTCTGCCTGGTTCCTTTGTTTAAAAAGGTGTTTGATCTCAGATTTCAGCTGCCTGGGCCATCTGTCACTCTTGTTTCCCTGAAGTGTGGAGCTTTTTACTAATGTCTGAGGTTATGCTTTTATTAGCTCATTCTGCTCACGGTTGTCTTGCTTTAGTCTTTAATGACTTCTTACGTCTGGATGTTTCCTTTAAACGTTCAAATCATTTCTGCATATGTGATTGCATTAGCTTCCCATGTCCAGTTTCTCTTCCCTCAGAGTCTTTGGAGCTACTCTGTCTCTGGTACTCCATAATCCTATTTTGGGGTATGCTTCTATCATTTATTCTTGGGATCAATTCTTTCTATTTTTTTTCCCAAATTTCCTCTTTTTCTCTCTCCTTTGAGTCATTTCTACTACTTCTCTTTAATTTCTATAATAGAACTTACTTCTTTCTCCAAATTTGATTTGCTTCTTCTATTCCTGGTGGATACTATGCCAGGTGTTTCACACACACATGGCTTTATGAGACAAGAATTTTTACTTCATTTTTCTCATGAGGAACTAAGACTCAAAGAGCATCAGCGATGACCCCAAGTTCATGCAGCTGGAAAGGAGCTCAGTTGGGATCCATGGTGGCCATCAACACTGACCTTGTTGTTTTCCCTTTTCTTCCCTCCCTTAAATGTATTTTCCCTCCTTTTTGAACTTCAGAACAGGTTATTTCACTCTGAAGAGGACCTAGATTTGTTCTTTTACTTATTCAGAGGCATGTAATCCCTGTGTGCAGAGTGCCTCTTCTGTTTTCCCTTCCTACTAGCACATCCACTTCTTGTCAATATTTGACACCTCTGTAGAATTCCACTGAATCCTACCCACCTCCACTTCTACTCTCAACCACAGGCTATCACCTACAGGACCCTGAGGAATTCACATATTCTCTAAGCATAAGAAAATAACAGGCTATGCTAATAACCACCAAAGGTTACAGAGATTTTCCAGGACAGTTGCCATTTCAAACATCCTACTCTGTTTTTCCCCTAAGTACACTTGTCAGACTGTGTGTTCTGGTTTTGAGTTTGGAAATATATTTCTTCCAGCTAAGCTGTAACTCAGCCCAGACATACCAAGTTTGTATAACGGTAGTAATGTTAATAAATCAGGAGCTGTAGAAACATGCATTCCTCAACTTCAAAAGATAAACAGCTGAATTTTCTAGATCCTGAGGGATCACTGGAACAAGTCATAATATGCCTAAAAATTTTTCTCTTAGAAAATAGAAGTCTAGTGGGATAAACACAAATATCCCAATTTGATCCTTGCAGATATTACTGCTTATGAAACTTTTTCCAGCATTTGGAAAAGTCAGTGGCTTTCTGCTTCACTGCGCGTTAGCACTTTGTTCTGAACTCTATTATAGCACTCATCATAGCTGTTCAATATGCATACCTTTATTGCGTCCTGACTATGTTCCAGGTGCTATGCTAGTTAGAAATACAGACATAAAGGAGGCCTAATCTCTGCTCTCCAGGGAGCTTAGAATTTGGTTGGGAAGATATGTGTATAAACAGAGTTCCAAAATAAGGTAATAAGTGACATGCTGGAGCTCACAGTTGTAGAATCCTAGGGGAGGGAGCACCCAAATGGCCGCCTCTGTAAAGCACAGCAGATGAATTTGACTATACATCCATACCACACTGTCACTACCATTTATCTCCTACCTGAATGAGTTAACTAACAGGTATTGCACTGCAGAAGACTGCACCCACTCTCCTCGCTCCTAGTGCTGTGACTTCTTACCCGCGTGAACTTCCCCCATCCTCACCCACCTGAGACATTCCTTAAAGACTCAGCTGGAGGGTCACTTATTAATGGAGATATTCTCACCATGCCATCTCCAAAGACTGACTCCTTTTGCTTAGTGCCTTCTCTCTAAAATAATAATAACATTAACAATAGTAATAATAAAATAATTATTTACACTATATGCTAGGCATTTTGCCAAACATTTACTGTCCATTATCACAATAACCTCAAGTCACAAATGTGGGGTAGTTTTTGGCATTCTTATTTTGAAAATGAGAAAAGAGGCTTAGTAACTTGCCCAAAGTTGCAATGTTTCTTATCCATCTAGACTATGAACTCCATGTCTTATTTAGTTGTGTGAACCAAGGAAATAGGACAGAACATGCCTGTGATAAATTATATGATTAAAAGGTATTTGTTAAATGAGAGAATGAATGGATGAATGAATGCCAGACACAAATGAAGTTCACTTGATCTTCATACCCTACAAGGTAGGAAAAACAGATATAATCATCCCCATTTTATAGCTGAAGAAGAAAATCAGGGAGATTAAGTAATCTGCCCAAATCCCACAAGCAGAAAGGAACAGACCTATGTCCCGTGATTCCTAGTCTAAGACTTATATACCACTCAGCCCTCTTGCTGTCAAAGGAGCAGCTTCTCAGTTGTCTTCTCATTCGCCTTTCACATGTCTGGATACAGAGCTGTGTTATGTTTAGTCATGTCAATGCTAAAAACCAAGCTGAGTTCCACGATTTCATTATTTATGATCTCCCCAGAACATTGAATTTTATATTTGTTAATCACAAACATTCAGCAATCATACACTGATCAAAACATCTTTTGGGTGGCTTTTCAGCTCTTGACAACAGGTCACCACTAAAAGGAAGGTTTAGAAATATTTTTACTGCTTTTTATGGAATTTGAAAAGGTCATAATTGGCAACTTGTTACTCAGAGACAACTGGCTCAAGAATTTCTATCATTGTTTACTAATTTTATCTCAAAATTTTCTAGAAATTGTGCTTGAGATTCAAAGCAATTTCACCTGGTAAGTCAAATCCCATTATAAAAAGTTCCTTTCCTATAGAGAATTTCATATATTTTCCTATAGAGAACTATTCAGGAATAAAGTCGTACCAGTCACTCCCTGAAATTAGTACCTCATTTGGCAGATTCTGTTCGTTATCGTTTTTTATTTTTTTGTTGTTGTTGTGAGAAATCAGACTTAGATGTAAAGTGGAGGAGAGCAAGATCAAGCCAATTCCACAAGCAAGAGCTGAAGCCCACAGGGATAGAGTTAAACTCTTGCTTCTAATCTTGCTGGTGTGGGTGTCCTGCAGAAGCCAGGATATTTCATCATAGAGCTAAATACACACGTGTAAAGGTAAAAATAAGCTATTTTTTTCTGTCTTCCTCACAGTCCACACAGAACATTTCTGTGGCCTGATGTGTGTGGATTTTTCTCCGTACACTAACCAGCTCTCCAGTGGACACCAGATGGGTGTCGTATAATGTAACTCAATTACAACACTATCTACCTAGAGGTAGCATCAGATCTCACAGATTAAGAACTCAGATCTGCTAGATTTCCCCTGCTTCAAATGCCAATTGCAAGCAGTAGATTATCACCTACACTCCTGACTAACTGGCTGTAAATTGGGGTTACTACTACCCCATGCTTGGGTTTGATTAATTTGCTAGGACAGTTCACAGAACTCAGGGAAACATAATTACTGGTAAATTAGAAAGGATATTACAAAAGATATAGATGAACAGCCAGA
The DNA here is from genome assembly GCF_027409185.1 of Cynocephalus volans. Lineage (NCBI taxonomy): Eukaryota > Metazoa > Chordata > Mammalia > Dermoptera > Cynocephalidae > Cynocephalus > Cynocephalus volans. The sequence continues at coordinate 120,754,098 of NC_084467.1, read as the reverse complement.
TGGGAGAAATGCATAGGGCAAGGCATAAGAAGGCAGTGAGGAGCTTCCATGCCCTCTTTGGACATGCCACCCTCCCAGCACCTCCACGTGTTCAGTGACCTGAAAACTCTTCAAACCTGGTCCTTCTGTCTTCATTACATAGGCATGATAGATCAAACTACTGGCCATTGGTCATCAACTCAACTTTTAGATCCTCTCCCTTCCCTCGAGGTCAGCAGAGTGGGGGCGAAAGTTCCAGCCCTCTAATCCCATGTCTGGTTCCCCTGGCAATCTGCCCCATCCTGATGCTATGCAGGAGTCTACCAAGAGGTGCCTTTTTAGAACAAAAGATGTGCCTATCACACAGAAAATTCCAAGGGATTTAGGAACTCTGTGTCACATGCTCCTATCACTCAGTAATGAAGGTCAAAGACCAAATATTAGAACAAAAGATTCTTCTAGAGACCATATCTACAAGGGTATTAGGGGCTGTATGTCAGAAATCAAGGGCCAAGACTAATATATATATATATATTTTTTTTTTTTCTTATTATATCGCAATATCGTCACATACATGACTTAGGAGTTGGAGAGAAGCTGCAGGAAGATCCACGTGATGGTGTAGCAGTTTCAGGCCCAACTGCTGCCTCATGCCAATGAAGAGAGCCAGCAAATAAATAGCAATGTGCATGAGTCACAATGGCTGCTGCTTCACTTATACACTTCAAATCTTACACAGAATTTTTCTCATGGCCCACCCTAACCAGAACATACAAGAAAGGGAATTCTGGCAATGTAGTTCATTATGGCCAAGTTGATACATTACAAAGCCACTACAGTCCATCCCTTGTCAACCTGGCCCTTACATACATCTGTTTAGACCATATTTATTGTCCACATAATGCCAATAACAAAGTCACACTTCTCTCTAACATGACAAAACAATTCTATATAAAACAAAAACACACTATCTTTCCCCAGAAGAGAATAAAAGGCCCCTTTTTGTGCTTCAGTAATGTTCATTCCTTTCCTAGCTGATTCATGTACCCTCCTTTAATAACCTGTAATTTATGTATCAAGATATAAGTTAATGACCATTAGCACACCTTATGTTAGATGATAAAGAGATGAGAGAATCCGAGAAAAACAAGAAAATATGTTAGTATTTATACAAACATATATAAAAATAAGGGAAAAATAATTGTAACTATTATGCTCCTCCCTTCTGCAACCAGTCACGTGGTTATAGTTAGTATTTGTAATTACATTCTTACACTATCCATTCCATATTTCCTTTGCTTTCAACAAGCACTTCATTTGGTTGTATTAACTAGCCTGCTGGGATGACCCAAACCTTCATTTCTGAAAGTCTGAACCATTAGCACTCCCACCTGAATTGCATTGTTGTAATTTTCCATTCACTTTAATCATAGGACATGGGAGTACTAAGGGCACTCTAGAAGATCTCTTGCATTCCAGACATACAACTTTATATCCCTATTATATTGCAGCAACCCAATTTCCTCTTGATAGTCAGGACCAATCACTCCAGCCACTATGGTAATACCCTTCTTTATCTATTGATTTGTTGGCAAGAAGAGCTCAACATAGCAATGTAGCAGACTCAACTTCCACTTAAGTGGAATCATTGTTGTGTCTCATGTTGAAAGAATTTCTTTCTCTGAAATTAAGATCTCAAGACCAGCAGAGATCTTACATCCAAAAGTTGTAGGGATGAGAGCAAGATTGCAGAATAGGTTTCAGCTCTTGAATCTCCACAGAAACATTCGACTTAGCAACTATCCATGAACAAAAATATTTATACAAGAGCTCTAGAATTCTGGTGGAATGTTACTGCATCTGGGTGTAGTACAGAAATAGGAAAAGATTCATTGAAGAGGGTAAGAAGAACATTTCCATTTAACCTGTGCCACTCCTCTCACAAGCCCACATAGCACAGCACCAGGTGGGGGCGGGGAGAGAGAGAGATCGCCTCAGCTCATGAGTTCTCTTATGGAAAAGTAAAGAGCAAAGTGAGTTCCAACTTTCCAGTGGATGTTGGCACCGGGGCCACCTGTCTGCTGACAGATCTCTAGCAGCTGGTCCACCAGGAATCTCTGGCTGGGCTAACTGGTGAGGACGTTTTTATTTATTTATTTTTTCTTTCTTTAAAAATTTTTTTTTGCTGAAGTCAGGTGTAAAGACTGAAACAACTAACTACCTCTTCAAATATACAGACATCAACACAAGGCTACAAGAACCACGCAGAAGCAAGGAAACATGACACCACTAAGGGAACAAAAAAAGCTTCAGTAACTGACCCTAAAGAAATGGAGATCTATAAATTGCCTAACAAAGAAATGATCATCTTAAAGAAGCTCACCAAGCTATAGGAGAACACAGATAGACAACTAAACAAAAATCAAAGAAACAATACAAGAACAAAATTAGAAGTTCAACAAGAAATAGGAAATATATGTCTGTGTGTGTGTGTGTGTGTGTGTGTGTGTGTGTGTATTTTGAAGCTAAGGAATGCAGTGACTGAATTGAAAAACTCAATATAGAGTTTCAACAACAGACTCAATTAAGCAGAATCAGTAAGCTTAAAGAAAAGTCATTTAAAATTACCCAGTCAATGGAACAAAAATATAAAAGAACAGAAAAGAGAGAGGAAAGCCTGCAGGACTTACGGATACCATCAATTGAACCAATATGTGTATTATGGAGGTCTTAGAAGGAGAAAAGAGAGAGGCAAAAATTTTATTTATAGAAATAATGTCTGAAAAATTCTCAAGTCCAGGAAAGGAAATGGATGCGTATATACTTATTTCCATACTTATTAAGCTGAATACATTAAATATGTACAGCTTCTTCTATAACAATCATCCCTCAATAAAGTGGTTTTAAAAACCTAAGTGTAAAAAAAATAGTTGTAGAGAGATAAGTAGATATTTTGCTAATGGATCATTTGGGCAGTTGGGGTAATAATTGTAAGAGGCACCATGCCTATTTCTACATTTTGATTTCAGGGCCCATGTATTCCTGGCTATGAGAGATACAGCACCATATATTGGACACTGATTTAGATTATATATTTCAAACTGTGTGACATTCTCCCAGTCTTTTATGTTAAAATGCCAGTTATAACTGAGTGCTATAACTTAATTTTCTAAGGGTTAACCCACAGAGGCAATTTAATCAAGCCAACTACTTCAAAATGATGGGGAACATGGTAAGACCAGTAAATTCCAATAGAATGGGCCCATTGCTATCCTCCATTTGCTGGCAATTCCTTTGTCAGAAGTAATGCTATATGGAATACCATGACAGTAGATAAGGCATCAAGTCCACAGATGGTAGTTTTATCAGAAGCAGTGCATGCAAGAAAGGAAAATCCATATCAACAGTAAGTATCTATTCCAACAAAAACAAAACACTGCCCCTTCTACTGTGGAAACAGCCCAATAAATTCAGTCTACTACTGATTCTTCTAGGGAATGTTGCCATATTGGGGCCCAGTTTTGATCTCTCCTCTTGGCAGATTGGGCACTCAGCAATGGATGTGCTAGATTGGCTTTGATGAATGGAAGTCCATATTGCTGAGCCCAAACATACTCTCCACCTTGGGCACAATGATTACTTTGTCCATGAATTTAATGGGCATGAGTGGCTGGGGATGGAGGCTGATGTACACAGAAAAGTTCATCCTAAGCACCTGATTTTAAAATTCTTCCTCTGTTGGTGCCATCCTTTCATGAAGATTCATAGAGGAGTCAAATATTTCTCCACTCAATGACTGTTTGGAGAAGTATATCCAAGCACTTCTTCTACAGACCTCCTTGTCACCAATTTTTAAACCGTGTGACCTTCAAGTCCCCGACAACCCAGCCAAACCATTAGCAACAGCTCATGAATCAGTACAGACACATACTAACGGCCATCTCTTCTTATAGACAAAATGAACATCCAGATGCATTTCTCGAAATTCTGCTCACTAGAAGATTTTCTTTCATCATTGTCCTTTTCAGTTGTCCCTGACTGGGGCTGTAGTTTTGTGGCTGCTCACTTTTGGGGTGGTGCCTTTATGTTACTCAGAAACATCTGTAAACCAGGCCACAGACTTTTCTTCCTCAGTCAGTCGGCCATAGGTAGTGCCCCTTAAAACCATAAATATGAGCTGTGAGAGAAGCTAGCAGGAGTAGGGGCCATAGACATTTGAGCTACTTCCTTATATAACTTACTTGTGCCATCAGGGTCCACTTGAGCCTTATCTCGTATATTGCTGTCATTTGATGATTAAGTGCTGCTCTGTATACTTAACTTTACCATTTGATGCATCAGATAACTTCCAGTTTACGATGGGCACCTTAGGTCTCATAATAACTTAGCAGCCATGGCCAAGTACTTGGTCTCTACTAAGACCTAGTAGCAAGTCCAAATTTGTTTCTGAAGAGGAATATTTATTGACAGAGGATGGTATGACTTTGTATAAAAATCCTAAGGGTCTTCTCTGGGATTAACCTATAAAGGCCTGGCAAAGACTTTAAAAGCCACCTCTGTCTACCACTGACGTTTCAAGCATCATCATATCTGTTAGGATATATGATCCAAGAGTAGCCAAAGATAGCCAAGTGGCAGACTAGTCACGTGGTTATAGTTGGTATTTATAACTATATTCTTTCACTACCCATTCCACATGCCTTTTTCCTTCAATAGGCACCTCAGTTGGTTATGGCTCCCTGCCAGATAGGATGATTCCAAACCCTCATTCCTGGCATACATAGCAGCCTATACTTATTGCTGAGCCTTCTCTTGTTCTGACTCCCACTTAAAACTGGTAGGTTTGGGGGTTACTCAATGAAAGGATTGGAGTAACATGCTCTAATACAGTATATGTTGCTTCCAGAATACAAAAAGACTCATTAAGCATCGTACTTTTTTCTTAGTGGTAGGATTCCAAATGCAACAACTTGTCCTTAACCCTGAAAAGGATATCTCAACATGTTCCTGTTCGCTAAACTCCTTAAAAGTTCAGTAGGCCTCTGAATTTTGGGTGAATTTATTTCCTACCCTCTGGGACACAAGTGCCCTACTATTGTGTCTAAGGCAAGAATCAGCAAACTTTTTCTATAAAGGGCCAGATAGTAAATAGTGTAGGCTTTGTGGGCCATGTAACTCACTTCATCACAGCTACTTAACTCTCCATTATAGTAAAAGAAACAGCTATAGAAAATATCAAAACAAATGAGTGTAGTTGTGTTCCAATAAAACTTTATTTACAAAAACAGGTGGTGGGAAAAATTTAGCTTGAAGGCCATGGTTTGCTGACTTCTTGTCTAGAGGAGCTGATTTTTCCTAATCAGCAGGTTCAGTTAGCATCATAACATCAACGTAATGGACAAGTATGATGTCCTGTGGAATGAAGACCTCATAAGATCCCTTCAAACAAGATTATGACATATAGCTTGAGAGTTGAGATACCCCCGTGGTATAACCCCTGTGGCAAATGTATATTGCTGGGTTTACCAGCTGAAGGAAAACTGCTTCTAATAGTCTTTGGTAGCAGTTATATAGAAAAAAAAAAAGTATTTGCTAGATCAATAGCTTCATACCAGTTTCCAGAGGATGTATTGATTTCCTCCACCAAAGAAACTACATTTGGAATTGATCTGCAATTTGAGTCACTACTTTATAAATTTATGATAATCTGCTGTTATTCTCCAAGATCCATGCATTTTCTGCACAGACCAAATAGATGAGTTGAACGAGGATGTGTAAGAAATCTCTACCCCTACGTCTTTCAGGTCTTTGATTGTGTCACTAATCTCTGCTATACCTCCAGGAATGCAGTATTGCTTTCAGTTTACTATTTTTGCAAAAAGAGGTAGTTCCAGTGTCTTTAACTTGGTCTTTCCTACCTTACTAGTCCTTAATCTGTGGATCAGGAAACCAATGTGGAGATTCTTCTAGTAGCTGAATATATATTCGAGAACTAGAAAATAAACACAGAGTGGGTACAGAGATCCACTGAGCTGACTGTGAGATGGGTTCTCTGTTTCGGTGACTCAAGTCAAACATTTGTTTACTAGACTTCCATTTATAAGTGTTAATCAAGACTTAAATGGGCAGCCCATTTATTTCAGTTGTCAGCACACCATGATCAACTAGTAAGTTAGGTTTCTGTTTGCTGCTTTAGTTCCACTGTTCATTTTGATAACTTTATCCACCTTTTCTTTGATGATTAAATACCAACACTTGGCCCCTGACGTCCCTGGATTTTGTTATTCTCATTTCATTTAGGGATCCTACTCTGATGGTAGCAGTTTCCACTGTAACTTATGATATACAAAAAAAGAGTCACTACAAAGCTCTTAAAGGACACTGAAGCTCCTCTCACAAATTTGTTTTTCATAACCATGGCGAACAGTGTGTCCCCTCGATGTTCTTTCGGATGGGTGAGCAGTTCTTGCATAATAAATCCACAATAACATTCCAATTTTCCTAAGCTTTAGATAACTTTTTTTAAAATATACCAAGGAAATCCTCACATTTCAACATCATTTAAAGTAGGCCATCTTTGGGTACTTATTTCAGTCAATGAACCAAACAAACTGTTAGAGTTACTTCTTTTTCCATGAGCTAAAATGTTCAATCCAGAATTTCTGTTTAGTGAGCATGTATTAATAAACTTGGCCTGATTTAGCTATATTTCCATCCACTTTAATTCTAAACCTTTAGGAGCCATTTGCACACATACTACCCAGTTTTCTATTGATATAAGTTTGCAAAATCAAGCAATTCTTTTGGTTTATAACTCCTCATGGGTAATACTTTTTACCTTATTCTTTGAGACCTGCTGAGACTTGAGTCTAGTTATAGATCCATAAGCAAGAACAGATGACAGGAGTAGGTCCTGAGAATGATCAGTAGTTCCTTGAAAGGCAGCTGTTTAAGGGAGGGCATTATAGTTTCCTTAGGCAAGAAGAGACTAACCTCTTCAGGCAGGATGGAAGAGCTTCTATTACTAGCACAAAGGCTCAGTGGAATTAGATGTCCAAAGTTTACAGCTTCCTCAATATCTGCCCATATGTCCCCATCCCAATTTTCAAAATTTCATTCCTTCCCAATAAATCCCCTAACTTTAACAAGAAAGACCCTGTGAGATAGGGACTTCAATTTGCTCTGTAATTCAGCCACCTGGAGTATTAGACTGAGTTTAATTTCTAGAAGTCTAGGCCCTTTGGCTATAGGAGGTAAAGGTTTTTCAGGGAAGTCATAAAAATTTTCAGATCTCTTACGTGGATATGCAGCTGGGAATTCGAAGCCCTGAGCTCAAACTTTTCTTTTCCTAGGTTCTCTTGCACAATTAGAAGCAATAATCTAGCCCCATTATATTCCTTATTTTCACTAAAATGTTCTGTAACAGAAAAGGTTTGGTCACCTTTCCTACCATAGGCACTTGGAATGTACAGGTGATGACATGAGTAATTCTTTTGCTGTTGCATGCCATGGACTGCTAGTTTTCCCTTTCCCACTAGAAACAGGGTGAGTAGTACTTTTAAACTAATAATATCAGAGAACAAATTCCAGAAATCCCAGGAATGATTTAGAATTCATCTACAAAATTCTGTTCCTCTGAAGCCATTCTTGAAACAAATTCTTTATCAGTCGTGGTTCAGTCATAAAAGCAGAATCACTAGGATAGGGGGTGGGGGAGAGAGTGATATGTCACAGGGATTGTACATTATGCAATTGTAGGAATTGGTCAAATAGTCTCTGAAAGGCTGCTGTCTTTACATCTGGTACAGGAGCACGAAGTGGTATTGCTGGCTCATATTATAATTTTATCCTATAATTTTCTTTTTAATTTTTCAAAGGAACTTCCATACTGTTTTTCATAATGGCTGCACCAATTTATACTCCCATAAGGGTTCCTTTTTCCCACATCTTCGTCAACATGGTATCTCTTGTCTTTTTGATAATAGTCATTCTAAAAGGTGTGAGGTGATATCTTACTGGGTTTTAATTTTTATTTTCCTGATGAGTAGTGATGTAGAACACCTTTGCAAAACCTGTTGGCTATTTGTTTGTCTTTGGAGAAATGGCTATACAGGTCCTTTGCCCATTTTTAAATTAGCTTTTTGTTTGTTTTATTTTGTTTTGTTTACTGTTGAGTTGTATGGATTTCTTATATATTTTGGATATAACCCCTTATTGGATATAGGTTTGCAAATATTTTCTCCATTCTAAGGCTTGCCTTTTCATTTAATTTTATTGATTGTTTCCTTTGCTGTACAGAAGCTTTTTAGTTTGATGTGGTCCCACTTGTTTATTTTTGCTTTTGTTGCTTGTGCTTTTGGTGTCATAGCCAAAAAGTCATTGCCAAGACCAATGTCCAAGAGTTTTCCCCAATGTGTTCTTCAGAATTTTTAGTTTCATGTCTCACATTTAAGTCTTCAATCCATTTTGAGTTAATTTTTATTTATGGTATGAGATAATGACAGGGTTGTTTACAGGTCTGTATCTGGGACCACAGCCTGCAAGCCTGCCATCTGGGAGTGTAGCTACCTTCTCAAATAGCCCTCCTTGGTTTGGGGCTCCACTGGGGTTTTGCAACTTCCTACCTGGATCCCACAATTCCCACAAAGGCACTTTTGTTTGTGGATGACTGCCAGATTACTGTTGCTGTGGGAGGATATGAGCGGCGGGTGGGGGGGGGACCTATTCCACCATCTTGCTGGAGTACCTCCCTCCTGTATTTTCTGGAAGAGCTTTCATAAATCAGTATTATTTCTTTGTTATTTCTTTGTGAAGTCATCTGGGCATGAGTTTTCCTTGACAGATACAGAGATATTTAATTTTTTTATTTTATCTTATGTTAGTTTTATTAAGTTTTGATTTATAGGGGCTTTTCCTCCATCTAAGTTGTTCATTTTATTGGCTTACAGTTGTTTTTAATATTTACTTTGTATTGTAGGATATATAAAAATGTTTTCTCTTTCATTTCTGATATTAATAATCTGTGTTTTCTTTCTCATTTTATTGATTTGCCTAGTTCATCATTTTAAAAAAAGTAATTCTGTTTTCTAAGAACCAGTTTTTGGTTTTCTTGATTTTCTCTACTGTTTGTCTCTTTTCTATTTTATTGATTTATGGTTTAATTTTTATTACTTCCTTCCGTATACTTGGGTTTAATTTTCTCTTCTTCTCCTAGCTTTTTAAGGTGGAAAGGTGGATCATTGAATTTATATCTTTTTTCTTTTCTAAAATAAAATATTTAAACTGTAACTTTCTTTCTAATCACTGGCTTAGTGGCATACCACAATTTTGATATATTTAGTGCAAAGTATTTTCTAATCTTGCTTGTTTTCTTCTTTGATCTATGTCTCATTTGTAGGTATGTTACTTATTTTTCAAATAGAGATTTCCAAAATAGTTTATTGTTACTGGTTTTCAAATTAATTCTTTTGTTGTTAGAGAACATACTTAGTACTCTTAAATTATTTTAAATTTATTACAACTTTTCTAGCCCAGAATATGACTTATGTTGTGAATATTCTATGTGCACTTGGAAAGAATGGCTTAGGGTGTGGTATTTCATAAGTGTCAATTAGGTTAGGTTACTTGATAATGTGATCCAAATTTTCTATATATTTATAAATTTTTTGTGTGGTTTATTCTATTAGTTACTGAGTGATGAGTGTTAAAACTTCAAACTATGTTTGTGTGTGTTTTGTTCTGTCATTTTTTGCTTTGTCTATTTGAATCTTTGTTATTGGTGTCCACACATTTAGGATTGTGTGTCTTTGTGAAAAATTGACCTTTTTATTACTATGACATGTCTCCTTTTTTTTTTTTAGCAACACCCCTTTGTCTTGAAATCTACTTTGTATTATATCCACTCCAGTTTTCTTATGTTTAAGGTTTGCATTTTATGTTTTTTTCTTGCTTTTACTTTTATATCTGCCCACATATTTACCATTTTCTCTGTTCTTCATTCCTTTATTTAGATATGAGTTATCTGAAGAACTGCCATTAGCATTTCTTGACGTGAATATTTGCTAGTAATAAGTCTGTCAGCTTTTGGCTTCAAATGTCTTTATTTTGCCTTCATTTTTGATGGATATTTTCTCCGGAAATAGAACTCTAGGATCATATATATATATATATTTTTTTTTTTAATTATTTTTTTTCATTGTCTTTTGGTTTAAATTATTCCTTTTAAGAAGCCGGAAGTCAATCTTATATTTGTTCTCCTCTGCATAAATTACAGTTTTTTTCTTTCTGTTATTAATTTATAGCCATTTTTCTATTATGTTTGCTTGTCATTGTGAATGCCACATTTTTGAGAGTCTGAATTATGTTGTCTTTTTAATTTTTATTCACTTATTTATTTGGCAGCTGGCAGGTATGGGTATTTGAATCTTTGACCTTTCTGTTCCCAACACCATGCTCTAACCAGCTGAGCTAACTGGCCTACTATGTTGTCTTTTTTTAAAAAGTGTTGAGATTTTGCTGGTAGACAGCTAATATGATGTCAAATTGGCTTTCTCTTGTGGTGGCTTGTTTTAGGCTTTGTTATGGCCTAACCAATAGTATTTCTTACATTTGAGCTATACTGGGTGTACACCTAAGTCATGGCCCTTCTGCAGTCTAAGCTATGTATCCCACATGTTCCACTAGAATTTTTAATTGTTCAGAACTCTAATAATCCCACCACTGTGAGATCTCAATACATGTTCAGCTCACAGCTCCCCAGTGGTTTTGCTCTACCAGACCTGTAGAGTCTCCTCTTGTGCATTCTCAATTTCAAATTTGACCAAAGATTTCATGAGACTCCTTTGCACATTTCTGGAGCTCTTTCTTTGTGCTCACCTCTTGAGTACCATGGACAGCAAATCACAGTCTCTGTAAAAGTCTTAAACTCTATTTTCTCTTTCTTCCACCTAGCAAAATCATTGCATTCTCTTTTGATTCTACTTGCAGTTTGGAAAAAGCTCTTAAGCAGAAAACTGGGGTAAAAGTGGAGCTCAGTTTGTATGTTTCCATTCTCTCCAGGATCACAGGATCACTATCTGTTTCCAATATCTGAAAACAGTTACTTCATACATTTTTTCCTCTTTTATATTTGTTGGAGACATGGAGGCAAATCTGACACCTGCTATTCCAGAGTGGCATAAACCAGAAGTCCTCTGTTACATTTTTTTTTTTTTTAAATTCTGGTTGAATTTTTTCATAAATTTTCAAACAATAAAGTTCACTCTTCGGGTTGTATTATTTCATGAGTTTTTGACAAATGCATAGTCAGGTGTTCACCACCACATTACCATATAGAACCGTTTCATCACCCTAAAAATTCTAGTGTAGCCCCTTCATAATCAACTCCTTCTCCTTCCTCAGACCCTTGGCAACAATTCATCTATTTTCTATACCTATAGTTTTGCCTTTTCCTAAATGCCAAATACATAATCATATAATATGTAGCCTTTGGTCTTGCTTCTTTCCATTTGAAAAATAAATTTAAGATTTATCCATGCTGTGGCATGGATCAATAGTTTTTTCCTTTTTGTTGTTGACTGGTATTCCATTGTATGGACATACCACAGGTTCTTTATTAATTTGTCTATTGAAAGTCATCTTGATTGTTTCCATTTTTTGGTAATTATGAATAAAATTGATATATACATTCATGTACAGGTTTTTGTATGAATATGTTTTTCATTCACTTGGGTAAATACATAGTAATGGTATTGTTGGGTCCTATGTAAGTGTATATTTAACCTTATAAGAAACAGCCAAACTGTGTTCCATTTTGTATTCTCCACCAGAGATAAATGTGAATTCTTGTTTTCCGCATCTCAAGCAGCATTTGGTACTGTATTTCTTTTTTAATTTAAGCCATTCTAATAAGTGTATAGTGGCACCTCATTGTTGTTTTAATTTGCAGTTTCCATACCTTTTCATATGCTTATTTACCATAAATACATATTGAATGAACTTGGCTTAATTTTCACATACAGGAGCTATGCCACCAAACTGAAGCATATGTATGTTTTTCAAGTGTGCATGGATAATTTAGAAAAATTGACCACATACTTGAACATACATCAAGGCTCAAGTATTTTAAAAATATTAAAACCATGCAGTTATACAGAATTAATTTAATAGTTAGTAATGATAACTATATAATTTTCAAATATTAGAAAATTGAGCAATACAACTTTAAGTAATCTATGTGTCAAAAATAATCTTGTGGAAATTAGAAATATTTCAGCTAAATAATTACAAAACTGACATAAAATTTGTGAGCTGTAGCCAAGTATATGCTTAGAGAATAATTACAGCTTAAGATGCTTATATTAGAATTCAAGAGTGACTAAAAACAACAATGGTCTAAGCAGACATTTCAAAAGGAAAGTAGAGGCATATACTAACCTAATGAAAATAGGTGAAAGTAAGCAAAATAAAAATTAGAACAGTAAATAATTAAGTAGGAAACAAAAGTAAAATAACATCAAGAATGCTAAGGTTGAGAGTAATGAAGTTACCAAAATTAGAAAGGAATAAATGAATACCAACACAAATCATAAAAGGAGCATCAGAGAGTGAAATGACAAGCCATGGACTGGGAGAAAATATTTGCAAATCACATATCTGATATAGGCATTCATCCAGAACACATAAAAAACACTAAAAAACAACAGTAGAGAACAACAGCAAGGAAACAATTAAAAAATGATAAAACTTCTTAGACTGTATTTTTACATTTCTAATTAAAATGGATCTACTATTCTGTAAACAGTGAAAGCTTTGATTGTTGGAAGTTTGTACATGTACAGTGCACATACACACTTTAAAAAAATAATTAGCCAAATCTATCTACCTGTGATTCTGTCTTTTTTAAACGTAATTCTCCTCTCAGGAACATGTTTAGAAAATCATTGCACTAATTCTTCCACATGACATCTGTTTGAAAGTCACTTTCATGTTTTCTCCCAAGCGCTCATTCCTTCAGCCTCAACTATTCTCCATACAGTTTTATTTTTAGATCATTTTCCATTCTGCTTTCAACCTCATTTTTTTGCAGCACTTTGTTTGTGTTCTTCATTCACAGAGGACTGGAACAGGTGGTACCCACTACAAAATTTTCCGGATGGGAATTAGAGAACTAAGCATAGAAATATTGATAGTTCTCCAATTTTGAGACCTGTTTCTCTTAATTTTGCCTGAGCTGCCTTAAGGAAAATATTAAATTTGGGGGCAGTCAAATCTCACTTTGCTCCTTGAAATTATATCCCAACTCTCCTGTCCTGCATTATCAGTTTTTACCTTTGTCTACATCATTTTCATCACTATACAACATGATGCTATATCTCCCATTTTGCAAAACAGCAACTCTAAAAATTAAAACAACTATCCTCCTTTGAGTTATATATAGCAAGTTATCATTTGTATAAATGGGAGGAGAGGACATATGTATTTGCTTATAGCTATATAATCTATCTCTGGAAGGATATTTAGAAAAGATAGCATTTAATGCTCCCAGAGAGGGAGACTATGTAGCAATGACCTACTGTACTGAAAGCGTTCTCAGTCTTCAAAAACTTATTTCCATTCTCTCTTGAAACTGTTCCAGTCAAGCTTTTATCTTAAAAACTCCACTGAAATTGTTCTTCTCACATCATCCCCTACCTCCCACATTGCCAAGTCAAAGTGAACTCTTAGATGTTTTTTTATTCAAAGTCAGCAGCAGCATGTGACTCGATCATTCTGTTTACTTGGCTTCTAGGCCATATTCCCTCCTTTGTTTTCTTCTGTCCTTTTCTCAGTGTCCTTGTCTTGATCTTTCTGCTTCTAATGAAGTGCCCCAAGGCTCAGTTCTTTAACTTCTTCCTTCTCTTCATGATGGATTGTATAGTTTCATGTGGCTTTACAAATTTTTTTTAGCTCCAACCTTTATTTGTTCAAGACACATATATCCAACGGTCTTCTTGATATCTGCACTTACATAATATAATAGACAACTCACACTTTACTTTTAAAATTTAGTTATCTATGTAAATAAACATTTTATCTTATATCATGAACTTATTGGATAAGTGCTAGATTTATATGGTTCTAAATTGAAAATTTTTGTTTCCTTTCTATTCTCCATCCTCTTAGTCCGCCACTTTGGGGGCATTAAATGCTTTTTTAAATATATATTCTTTCAGAGATAGATTATACCTCTACAAGCAAATACATATAGCCTCTCATCTCCATTTATACAAATAACTTGCTATTTTGTACATTTTTTGTAGTTAACTATGTATCACCTTAGACATTATACCATGTCAACATGGGTCTATCTAATTTATCATCTATTATTTTTTCAACTCTATAGTATTTTATTATATAGATATATCTTAATTTGTTTAACCAGTTATCTACTGATTGGCAGTGAGATTGTTTTCATCTTTTGCTATTACTAACAATGTTGCAATAAATAAGTTTACACACATGCTGTTTCTCACCTATACATGTATATCTCTAATATTCTAGAAGTGAAATCTCTGAGTCAAAGTGGAAGCATCTATAATTCCGACAGATTTCTGACAAACTTCCCCTACATGGATTTTACAAATTTATACTCCTCTTAGCAATGTATGAAAGATCCTGTTTTCCCACATTCTTGCTAACGTTGCCCAAAATGTTGCATTAAATATTTTTATTTTGTCAATCTGATGAGTAAAAATATTGTATTTCTCAGTAGTTGTACTTAGCACTTTTCTTATTTTGAGTGCTGCTGGACATCTTTTCCTATGTTGAATTAATACTTCTGCCGTATATTCTTTTCTGTGACCTTTTATATCCATTCTATAAGATTATTGGTTCTTTTCTTATTGATTCACAGGAACTCTTTACAGATGGGGAAAATTTGTCCTCTATGATATGATCCAAACTTTTATCTCTCTTTTGTCTTTGAATTTGCTTGCAGTTTGCAGAAAAGTATTTAGAAATGGATATACAAACTATATGAACGTTCAAAGAATAATAAAATGAACACAAAGAACCTCTCTGCATAATTTCCTACATGCCAATCACTAATGACACATTCTGTTCTCTCACTATTATTCTAAATTTTCTTAATTACCCTTTTCCTTTTCTTTATAAACTTATCACTTAAGTATTTTTAAATATAATATTGTTTAGTTTTATCTGTTGCTAAAATTTACATAAATGGAATAATATATGTTTGTTTTTATGGTTTGCTTTTCTGTTGCTCAAATGATGTTTTTAAGGTCATGCTGATGCATATGTCTTTAGTTTATTAATTTTCATTGCCATATAGCATTGCATTAGGTACAAAGTATTACAATTTTTTAAATCCATTTGAATTTTGACATTAGACATTTGAGTCGTTTTCCTTATTATCTCTGTATGCATTTACTTAGTTTGGTATTCTGAATAATGCTGAAGTGAGCAATCTTTTACATTTCTTGATACACATGTGCAATGATTTGTCTAAGATTGTACCTAAAAATGGAATAGCTAGGTTTTAGACTATGTAAATGTTAAAATTGAATAGAGTATGACAAATTGTCTTACAAAATGGTTTTCCTAGTTTATACTACTGTAAGCGATGTATATGTCCCTTTTCTTCACATCCTTCTCAATGCTTGGTCTTGGGTGAGTTATTTTAATTATTTTTTATTTTTTTATTGTTACAGGTGCTTTTGTTGAAAGACGACTTCTTTCCTGATGTTCCTGAGCATCTTAAGAAGTCTGAATAGCAGGGTTCATGAAGGAGTCCTGAGTGGCACTTTTTCTTACCTAAGTCCCTACGAGGCCAATCAATGTCATCTGCTGAGTATAGAAATGGGGCTAAAGGAGATGTTCAGGGGTGAGAGAGGTTACTCCTGAACAGAGTGGGACTCCCTCCACAGCTTGCTGCCAGCCTCCAGGCCTCTGCCAAGTGAGGACTGTGGATGCAATGGGAGACAGTGTGAGCTGCCTCCAGCCTGGCTGGGCACGTAGGTGAATTGTTAATTCTCGACAGTCTTTAGAGTGGAAAATGTGATTGTACTATGGTTTTAATTTATAGTCCCAGATTATTACTGAGTTTAAGCATCTTTTAATATGCTTTCATGTATCTACGCACTAGTCATGTTTCATCTGTCAGTCTTAGTCCATGTTTTTTCTTGTTTTTTCTTATTAATTTATAGAACTTTATTTTTATTTTTAAAAAGTTTAATTGTCACTAAATACACATAAAATACCATTTACTATACTATCAATCATTTTGTTAAATTTTTTTTATTTTTAATTGAAAAATAATTATTGTATATTTATATATATGGGGTGATGCTTTGATACATGTATACATTGTGGAATGATCAAATCAGGCTAATTAATATTTTTGTTATCTCATATACTTATTATTTCTCTGTGGCGAGAACATTTAAAATTCACTCTTTTAAAATATGCGATACATGATTAGTAACTATAGTTACCATGCTGTTCAAAAAATCACCAGAATTTGTTTCTCTTGTCTAACTGAAACTTTGTACCCCATTTGACTAATGTCACCCCCTTCCCTATCCATTCCCCCATCCCAGCCCCACTGCCAGCCTCTGTGTAACCATCATTCTATGCTTTTTACTTCTATGAGTTCAACTTTTTCATATTCCACATATAAGTGAGGTCATCTGGTATTTGTATTTCTGTGCCTGGCTAATTTCACTTAGCATAATTCCTCTGGATTCATCTATATGTTGCAAATGACAGAATTTCTTTCTTTTCTAAGGCTGAATAGGATTTCATTGTGTATGTATACCACATACCCATTCATTTATTGATAGGCACTTTGGTTGTTTTTATCTATTTGTTATTGTGACATCTTAATCATTTTTTAATGTAAAGTTCAGCAGTTTTCAGTACATTCACATTGTTATACATCCAATGTTCTGAACTTTTCCATCTTGCTAAAGTGAAACTCTATATCCATTAAACAAAAGCTCCCTATGTCCTCCTACCCATAGCCCCTGACAGCCACCATTCTACTTTTTTATGTCCATGTCTAATTTTTATGAGTTTCACTATCCTGGCTACTTCATATAACAGGAATCATACAGTGCTTGTCCTTTTGTAACTGGCTTATTTCACTTAGCATAAGGTCCTCAAGGTTCATCCATGCTGTTATAATTTGTCAAAATTTCCTTCCTTTTTAAGGCTGAATAAAATTTCATTATATGTATATATCACATCTTGACTATCCCTTTATCCAGTGGTGAACAACTGGGTTGCTTCTATCTTTTGGCTATTGTGAACAGTGCTACTATGAATTTTGTACACAAATATCTCTTTGAGACCTTGCTTTCAATTCTTCTGGATATATACAGCAGTAGAATTGCTAAAGCATATGCTAAATCAGTTTTTAATTTTTTGAAGAGCCACCATACTATTTTCCACAGCAGTCGCAACATTTTATATTCCCATTGGAGTATAAGGGTTCCAATTTCTCCACACCCTTGACAACATTTGTTCTTTTCTGTGTATTTTTTGATAGTACTTATCCTAATAGGTATGAGATGATGCCTCATTGCTGGTTTTGCTTGTTTTGCTTGCTATTTATTTTTTATGTGTTTGTTTATTTTTAATTTTTCTATTTTTCTATTGTTTATTTATTTAATTGACATGTAATAATTGTACATGTTTTTAAGGTACAGAATTATATTTCAATACCTGTATACAATGTGTAATGATTGAATCAGGGTAACTAGCATATCCATCATTGCTAAAATTTATCATTTCTTTGTGATGACAACATTTGAGCTCCTCTCTTCTAGCCATTTGAAAACAAACAATAAATTACTGCCAATTATAGATACCTAGCACTACTGGAGACCGCTAGATTGTATTTTTCCTATCTAGCTGTAATTTTGTATACATTAAGCAACCTCTCTCTATCCCACCTCCCCCTACCCTTTCCAGCCTCTAGTAAACACAATTCTACTCTCTACTTATAAAAGTTCAACTTTTTTCTCTTTTTTTTTTAGTTCCCACATATAAGTGAGATCATGAGATACTTTTCTTTCTGTGCCTGGCTTATTTCACGTAACATAATGTCTCCCAGCCTGATTAATTGCCACAAATAAGAGGATTTCATTCTTTTATATGAATGAGTCATATTTCACTGTGTATATATACCACATTTTCTTTATCCATTCATCTATTGATGGATACCTAGGTTGATTCCATATCTTGGCTATTGTGAATAGTGCTGTAATAAACATGGGGGTGTGGATTTCTCTTCAGGGTACTAATTTCCTTTCCTTTTGATAAATACCCAGTGGGGAGATTGCTGGATCATATGGTAGCTATATTTTTAGCTTTTTGAGGAACCTCTATACTGCTTTCCATAACAGATGCATTAATTTACATTCCCACTAAAGTATACTACAATGATACAGTAACCAAAACAGCATGGAACTGGTGTAAAACAGACATGTGGACAAATGAAACAAAATAGAGAATACAAAAATAAGTCCATGTATCTACAGCCAACTGATTTTCAACAAAGGTGCCAAGAACATACGTTGGGGAAAGGGCAGACTCTCCAAAAAATGGTGCTGGGAAAGCTGGAGATCCATATGCACAAAAATAAAACTAGACTCTTATCTCTAACCACATACCCAAATCAACTCAAAATGAATTAAAGACTTAAATGTAAGACCTGAAACTATAAAATTACTAGAAGAAGACATAGGGGACACACTCCAAGACATTGGTTTGGGCAAAAATTTTATGGGGAAGACTTTTAAAGCATGGGCAACAAAAGCAAAAATAGACAAATGAGACTATATCAAACCAAAAAACTTCTGCACATCAAAGGAAATAATCAACAGAGTGAAGAGGCAATCTGCAGAATAGGAGAAAATATTTGCAAACTATTCATTCAACAAGGGATTAATATCCAGAATAAAAAAGGAACTTAAACAATTCAACAGCAAAAAGCAAATAATATGATTTAAAAATGGGCAAATGCATGAGTTCCCCTTTCTCCATATCCTCCCCAGCATTTGTTATTTTCTGTCTTCTTGGTAATAGTCATTCTAGCTAGCATGAGATAATATCTCATTGTGATTTTGATTTGTATTTTTCTGATGATTAGTGATGTTGAGCATTTTTTTCACATATCAGTTGGCCATTTGCACATCTTCTTTTGAGAAATGTCTATTCATCTCATTGACCCATTTTTTTTTTTTTATTGTGGTAAAATATGCATAGCGTAAGGATTGCCATTTTAAGTCATTTTAAACATTACAATTGTGTGGATTTAATTACATTCACAATGCTGTATCAATGACACCTTATTTGGAAACAGGTTATTCGCACATACAATCATGTTAAGATGAGATCATACTCAGTTAGGGTAGGCCCTAATCCAACTGCAGTATCTCTGGGCTGAGGGATAAAAATTGAGGCAGGGCTGGCCAGTCAGCTCAGTAGGTTAGAGTGTGGTGCTCATAACACCAAGGTCCAGGGTTCAATCTCTGTAGCAGGCAGCCACCAAAAAAAAAAAAAAAAAAAAAAGGAAGCAGCCAAGACTCGAAGAGCCAATATCACTGAAAGGGGAAGGAAACTGCTGAGAAATGAGCCTAGAGTTCTGAATACAATTTCTCCCACGTCACTGATAGATTCCTATTCCGTCCCATGTCAGTGATAGATCCCTATGCTGCATATACATGGAATGGAGACTAAGAAGCCAAGCAGAATGCACCTTGCATCTGCCAATGCAGAGATTTTTGACAGCATAGGGAATTTATAAATAAAACTGTCATAGTCAGCAAAACTTAGTCTAAATTAAGATTATGGTATAATTTTCTGATGTTTTTTTCCTCACATTTTATGTTTTAATTTGCATTAAAACTCTGATTCATTTGGCAATTATCCTGGCATAAGGTCCACATAGACTTTATTTTTTGCCATAGGGCTGTCCATTTGTTTCCCAACCACTTATTTAATAAATGTTTTTTCTACTCATTTGAAATGTTGCCTTTGTCATCTATAAAACTGGTGTCATGGGGGCTGGCTGGTTAGCTCACTTGGTTAGAGCATGGTGCTGATAACACCGGAGTCAAGGGTTTGAATCCCCTTATCAGCCAGCCTCCCCACCACCACAAACGTTTCATGAAGGTAAAATTGATGTCTTAAAATAAATATAACCAAAATCAGAGTCAGACATTTTGTTCTCAAATTCACCTCTTGTGACTCTCCTCCAGGGTTTCCCATTTCAGTGAATGAAGCCAGTGTTCACCGGCTTACTTAAACCAGAACCTTCAACTCATCCTTTCCTCCGCTTTCCCCTCTCCCTCACATCCATTCCTTCTACAAATCCTGTTGTGTTGGCTTCAAAAATATAAACAGGATTTTTTTTTTTTTTTTCTTTCCTTCCAGACATTCACATGGCTGCATCCTCAGGTCAATTCAAGTTTTTGTTTAAATGTTCCTTTCTCAGACAGAATATGTCCTGTTACTCTATCTAAAAGATTACTATCGTCACTCTCTATTCATTTACTCTGCTTTATTTTTCTTTACTCTTGCAGGAAATTATATTTTATTTTATATATATATATTTGCTGTTCGATTAGCTACACATTTACTTAACACGTTTGTTCCACATTTTTCCATCCGATATCCAAAGATAATTTAAAATATAATAATAAACATTCTACTGAAATCCAAATATATTGTCCTTGACATTCTCAGATACACTTTCCAGTTAATCTATCCAAAAAAAGATGAGGCCCACATGCAATGATTTGTTTCTTATGAACCCATACTGTCTTCCAGTGAGGACAACTTTCTTTACTACATGGTTTTGCCAAGCAATCTGCTTAATCAACTTCTTTAAATTGTTTTAGGATTAATATCAAGCTCATTAGTCCCTAGTATGGATAAAGCCTCTTTTTCTTTTATTTAGATAATGTAAAAATTTAAGAATATTAAGTTTTTGGTACGTCTCCCATCCCATCTGATTTTTCAAAATTATTAGCTGTTGTTCTGGTCTTTTCAGTATTCTAAAATATAATTTCTTTAAACATGAAGACTTGAACCCATTTGGGAGAATGCCATTAAAATGATAGAAGCATAGAGTAAGAAGAATATTAGAGGTAGTTGTAAGCAGATCTCATAAGCAATGGCCAGGTGAGGAGAGCTTCGTCATGGCAGTGTCTAAGTGTGTGTGTCAGACAAAACCCAATAATCTCTTGAAAATACAAATAACCTCCTCATGTTGATTCCATGCTGACCATGAAACTTACTGATTATTACGAGGCTTCAAATCTATCCTTAGAGCTGGCACTAGTTTCTCTTTATTGCTGCTGTTATTGTTTGGAAAACACCTTGATAAGGTAAAGTTTGTAGGTGAGATCCTGAAAGTTATTGGTTGACAAAAAACAAGCTCAAGAAATAAAGAGCAAATTACATGTTGTTGGGGCAGGGGATTCTCTTTAGTGCCAATATTCTGCGTTGCTGTTTTT
The DNA here is from genome assembly GCF_027409185.1 of Cynocephalus volans. Classification (NCBI taxonomy): domain Eukaryota; kingdom Metazoa; phylum Chordata; class Mammalia; order Dermoptera; family Cynocephalidae; genus Cynocephalus; species Cynocephalus volans. The sequence goes on along the minus strand of NC_084467.1, from coordinate 120,732,595 downwards.
GCAGCTAAATGTATTAGTATGTCACTTGTGTATAATTAAAAATTTATAAAAATTAGCATCAACAAAGACAGAGAACTAAAATTTCAGCACTGAGAGTATTGCACAGGAGAGAGTATTATTGGGTAGCTTGGCAGAGTGGCTAAAGGATTAAGAACAGGTATACCTAATACAGAATTTAAAATTTTGTATATTCTTGAACTGAAACCTTTATGCCTCCCAACATCTTTAGTATTTTTTTTGATAATACCAAACATTTTTATTTTCTTTTTAAATCAAATTATAAGCCACCTGCTTTGTTTTTTCAAAATTCCTCTCTTCTTTAAAAATTCCTTTTACTTTTAAACAAAGTAGTACTCCTACATTTGGTTTAACCTTAAATTTCCAAATTATACTTTTTAAATATAATTATTTAATTATTATTATTATTATTGGCCATAAAATGAGTCATAATACATTTAAAAAGACTAAGATCATAGAAAATATGTTCTCCAACCACAATAACAGAAGGAAATTTAGAAAATTAATAAATGTGTGGAAATTAAACAATGCTCTCCTAAATAAACAATAGGCAAAAAGAAAAATCACAGGGAAATTAGAGAGTACCTTGAGATAAAAATCAAAGTGCAACATATCAAAATTTACAGGATGCAGAGCTCATGCAGTACTTAGAGGAAAATTTATACTTGTAAACACCTATATTAAAAATAAGAAAAATCTCAAATCAGTAATGTAAACTTCTACTTAAGAAAATAGAAAAAGAAGAACAAACTAAACCAAAAGCAAAGATTACAACAGAAATATATGAAACAGGAGATTAGAAAACAATAGAGAAAATCAACAACACAAAAAGTTGATTCTTTAAAAAGATCAACAAAATTTGTAAATCTTTATGTAGACTGACCAAGAAAAAAAGACAGAAGACCAAAATTACTAAAATCAGAAATAAAGTTGGGGCATTATAACATTGTCGTTATGGTTTTTGGTAGCGGTAAGATTTAGTTTCTTTTCCTTGTTTGCATTTTTGTTCTACCAGTGGGTTTTGCTCTTTCTTGTGTATCCATGGTACTGATTATTGTTTTTCAGATTCCAGATGCAGGACTTCCTTGAGGATTTCTCATACGGTTGGTCGTGTGGTGGTGAACTCCCACAGTTTTGTTTGTCTGGAAAATACACTATTTTCCCCTCATTTCTGAAGGATAGCCTTGTTGGGTATAATATTCTTGTCTGGCAGTTTTTTTCTTTCAGTATTTTGAATATATCATCACATTTTCTTCTGGCCTGTAGACATTCAATTGAGAATTCTGCTGTTAGTTTGATAGGGGCTCCCTTACAGGTGATGTGACACTTTTCTCTTGCTTCTTTAAGATACTTTCTTTGTCTTCGAGCTTTGCCAGTTTGATTATGATGTGTTTTCGAAAGCATATTTTTAGGTTGAATTTTTGGGGGGATCTTTGAGCCTCCTCGATCTGAAGGTCTGTGTCTTTCCCTATACCTGGGAAGTTTTCCATTATATTTCATTGAATAGGTTTTCCATGCCTTTCCTTTCCCTTTCCCTTCTGGAACACTCATGATTTGAATGTTTGTGTGTTTAAGGTTGTCTGCTAGCTCTCTTAGATTTTCTTCCTTTTTTAAAGTTCTTTTTTCCTTTTTTTTTTTGCCTGCCTGGGTTATTTCAAAAAGACTGTCTTCAAGATCAGAAATTCTTCTGCTTGTTCTAGCCTGCTGCTTAAACTATCAGTTGTGGTTTTTGTGTTTGTTTGTTTTGTTTTTTTTTACTGAGTGAATCTTTCAGTTCTGTGAGTTCTGCTACATTCTTTTCTAAGGTATTAATCTCCTTATAGATTTCATCCTTCATATCCTGGATTTTTTGTTCTTGTTTCATTATGTTGTTTGAGTCTTCTTGTACCTCAGTGAGTTTCCTTAAGATTGTTGCTCAGAATTCTTTTTCAGTCATTTCAAGAGTTTCCTGCTCTTCAGGGTCTGGAATTTGAGAATTACTGTACTCTTTTGGTGGTGTCATATTTTCTTGGGATTCCATATTCTAGTATCTCTACATTGATGTGTGGTCATCTGGTAGAGCAGTTATTTCTTCTATCACTCTAGAGTAGGCTTTGAGGAAAGAGATGTCCTCTTCTTTTTCTGGTCTCTGATGGTGACTCTCCTTGTGTCAATACAGTTGAGTGTTTGGTGGGCCACCTGTATGGTGGCTGGGGCTACTGCTGTAGCATCAAGATGCTTTTGCAGCAACTGTGGTTGTGGCTATGGCTGTTGTGGGTTATCCACATGGTGTTTCCAGCATGCTACTTGTCTACCTCTGGGCAGAGGATGCTGCCCTCAGCTCCTGCCTAGGACCCTGGGCATGTTCTCTAATAAAGTCTTATATACACATTTTTCCCCTTTAGTTTGTGTGTGTGTGTGTGTGTGTGTGTGTGTGTGTGCATGTGTGTGTGTTTGTGTGTATGTAACCCAAGAATAAAAGACTGTGTTCCATTCTGATTGTGTTGTGCAGTGAGAAAAAAAAAGCTGCAAGGGTTGTATGTAAATAACCAGTGAAAAAAGAAACCACAAGACAGGACTGACTATACACTGTAAGCACATTAGAATGCACAGAAAAATGAAGATGGGGGCAATAGAAGATTTGAGCTTCTATCTTGGTTTCATGATATTTTGATCTTTTGATTTTTTCCTTGACTATATGAGGAGAATGCTCCAATCAGGTGAGCATAAATGCTTACTCCAATGAGCATCCTCATGTATTAACTGGAATTCTCCTTATAAATGTAAGCCTCATGTGCATTCTATCAATGTGCATTAGCCTTTTTGAATTGAACTGACTCATGTCATTTACCTGTCTTCTTTGAACCTATAAAGCTGAGATTCACCTTCTAATTCATGTTGAATTCACCATGGGAGCTTTTAACATTCAGTCATTCTTTCCTAGAAAACCCTGTCATATGCTATGCTTTATATTAATAAACTTTTACACTGCTAGTTTTCATTTGCTTTCCCTCTCTTTTGAGTTATTTTCCATTTAAAAAATTTCCAGGTCATCAAATTATACTGACTTTTCCTTTGAAGCACATACAATATTCTGTCTTTGTACAGACCACATATCTGACTATACTCAGGATTGTCCTATTGCCTTTGACCTTAGTTAAGTTATTTAGTCCTTCTGAGCCTCAGTTTAAACTTCTGTAAAGTGGAGATAATAATAATAACTTTATTAAGGTGGCAATAATTAAATGAGATCATACTTGCCAAAGTGCTTAGCACTTTTTCAGGTGTATAGTAAGGGCTTAAAGTAATTGCAGCTTATCTTATTATTTAAAGATTCCGATGATTTTAATCACCAACAAGTTCATTCTTAACTGCAGGGTAACATTTTTCTCCAGTGGGATTGCTATCAGGGCAAAGTGAGAAATTGCTAACCCTGCTGCTTCTGGCTAAATGACACTTCTCTGCTGATTTCTCCTCAGACTTTAGGACTCTTGGCTCAAATAACAGGTTGGTTTTCCACAGAAATCTTATAATCTATTAATTACATTAGTGGGAATTATAAGTACCCTGAAGGGAAGATTTTTATCCTCTATGTTTAGCTCTTTGTACAGGATGAGGTTATGGAAATTGGCTGACCAACATTCATACTAGGCTGTGAATGGCATTAAGCCAGGAAGGGAGACAGAAAACAGAAAAGCCTTTAGTTTTGTAGTAATATCTTATAGATTTCTAGATATTAGCCAGGGTTTAAGCTGGCTTCAATTATGTTGAATTCACCAAGATAAATGCCACCATAAGGAACCTTTTAGAAAGCAGTCATTTTTTTTTTTCCTAGAAAAACCCTATCATGTGTGTTATATTACTGAACTTTCAAATTTTTGGCATTCATTTTTTGGAACTTCTTATCTCTTTTGAGTCATTTTGATTTTCAAAAATTTGAGTCAACTTAACATACCTATCTTTTCTTTCATATACTTTTCTCCTAAGTATAGATTACAAATCTGACTATGACCAGGGTTCACCGCTTGCTAGCTGAAGCTCTGCCTAATATCTGGAAATCAATAAAATGTGCTGCTGAAAATATTATACATTTAAAATAAAGAATGTATTGCTACAAAACTAACAATTAAAATTCAATGAAAACTTTAGGTGCAAAGTAATGCTCTACAAATGCCTAAATTCACTGTTCTAGAATAGAATTATACTAAACAAGTCAGACAAATGAAATAACCTCTGAACCATTGTTTCCTTTTCAAAAAAATGGTAGGATAATGCTATATGATCTACTAACCTTCCAGAAAAAAAAAAAGCCTACATAAGTATGAGCTTTATTATTATTAGCCATATTCTGGCTCTCTTTAGACCCTTGGTTCAGGTTTGCTGAAATAAAGCTCAGAACAGACAAAACAATTTGGACAAAGGAAAACTGTACTTCAGTGGAAATTGTATCTATTACATTTGCCAGAATATCAAGTGATAAGATAAACCAGGACTTGATTTCTCATTAGATAAAGCAGATCCCTCAAATTAATGTTTTATTTGAATAAAGATAAGTAAAAAATTCCTGTTTATCATAAAGAAAACATGCAAATCTGCTGTTCCTTTCCAACTTAGGGAATTTAGCATAAGTTCAGGCAGAGTAAATTAAGAACGTTAAGTTTTTACATAATAAGTGTTATTTGTTATAGAAAAAGTGATTCCTATCTAAAATTTTCTGTCTCCAACAAGAATTGTTGCTTATCATCACCAAAATGCCCACTTACATTTAGTTTTCTATGAGTATTATGTTTTCTTAAATGTTTCATATATCCTGCCTTTTTTTTTTTTAAAAAAAAAAAGCATGTTTGAGAGGCATGCAAGAAAGGATATAAATAAATTTCCTTCCTTCTCTCCCTCCCTTCATTTCTTCCATCTCTCAGTGTGTCAACAAACAGTTTTGTCAAGCATTGGGAACAAATATGAATGATAATAAAAAAGTAATTAGGAAGCAAATATGAATGAGAGATAAACATGTCTTGGGGAGCTTATAGCCTAGTGGGAGAGATGGGAAAAACTGTTAAGTGTAACAAAAAAGATAAGAAAATGCTGTGAGAGCAGAGAGCAGAGCTGATCAACTCTGTCCTGGGGAATCAGAGAAGCCTTCCCTGAGAAGGCGGCACTGAAGTGAGGTCTTAATAATTTTAAAAAGCAGAATAAAAAAGACTTTGCCCGGCAAAGAGTGGGTAGGTCAGCTCAGACAGAAGAAACACCAGGGGCAGAAGAATGGCTTCACATAAAGGTCTGGCAAGAGAGGCAAGGCAAGGAGACATCTGGGTTGGCTCTGCATCAGAGATGGAATTCAGAGAAGTCAGTTGACTTCAGCAGAGCAGCTGATAAATTACTTTTCTCTCATGCTGCAAATAGTTGTCAAAGCTGTTCTCTTGTGAAGTGTCAGAATGTAAGCCCAGAGGATGACATCAACTTCTTTTAATTTTTTACGTTTATTCTAATTTCCTTTCTCTTTATACAACCTCATGTTTACTGGGTTGTTGAAGATTGGTCTGCTCTAGGGACAATAGATTGGTAGTCTGTGGAGATGAGTAATATTTTTTATAGTTTCCTAGAGAGAAGTGGAGAATACAAAGGAAGGAAAAAAAAAATCTGCAGTTGACCTACTAAGTTGATCTTATACCGTAGTAATTAAACTTACTTTGTTCAGGGAAGAAAAAGGAATTCTAATGCTCCAGGCTAAGGGAGGTACATGTTATATCTTATTTTCAACTTCAGTAAAATATAAAGGCCTTTCAATGGCCTGAGAACCACAGTCTGGTTCCCTGCTCCCACTGGCTTCCTTGCCAACCATTCTTCCCTTTACTTACTGGCCTTCCTACGGGTCTTTCAATGTGCAAAGCACTTTCCCTCCTTTAAGTCTCAGCTCAAAGAAGCCTTCCCCGACCACATGACATGACAAAGTATCCACCTGCCTCCCTCTCCCCACAACATATTCTAACCTCTCCCCTGACTTACTTTTTTCTCTAAGTACTTATTCCCACTTGACATATTATATACATTTATTTTCTATATTTTATTGTCATCCTCTTCTTTCTAGAGTAGGAATTAGTTTATTTTGTTCAATATGTGCCCAGAAGAGTTGGCATTTAGTAAATGGTTAATAAATATTTTTAATAAAAGGAAAATTCTTTATATTGATGTTTTAACAACATTTTACAGATGAGTAGCTTGAATTTCAGATATGTGAATACCTTTCTGATGTTCCGTGACTCATAAGGCATCTGAATTTGAATTTATGATGTCCCCAAAGCCATAATTTTTCCATTATACTGAACTTTATTCCCTAAAAGGATGTCTTCCAAGAGACATATCATCAGATATAACTAACATTTTTAGTGCTTGTTATATTCGTCATGGTTCCTAATTGTAGAAACAAAATCCACCAAAGCTAGTTTAAGCAAAAATGGGTTTACTAACAGTTACACATACTTCACAGAGTCAGTGGCAGGGCTGAAGAAACAGTCTTGGGCTGCACTTCCAGAAATGATTTCAACAACACACCAAAGAACTGTCCTGTCAAAGAGCTGCTCCCCCACCCCCCGCCCCAACTTTCAAGGAACTGCAGAATGAGGAAAACAGTTCCCATGGCTTCCAGCTTCAGGGGCAAGACTGCCTCTGCCACGGACATGAAGCTGCTGAATCAGGAAAGTCACCACTACAGGTGCTGGAACCAGAATTTTACCTCCACTGCCATGATCCTTGCCAGCAAAATGGCTGTGTCATATTGTTGCTTTCTAACTCCATTCTGTACCAGACTCACATAATTCCATCTGATTAATAGAGCCCAACTCACATTTAGAAATTTTGCAGCAAAGGATAAGGAGAAATGCAGTTCTTTAGTTTTCCGGGCTAGCACGACTGGAAGGCAGCTTATAAGGGGCTCGGGACTGCTGTCGACAGAGCAAATCTACTGTACTATGTTAGGCACCTCTTAGTGCACAACCTTACTCAATCTTCACAGCAGCTCTGTAGAGTATGTACCATTTTGCTCAATGAATTGAAGAAATGAAGGCTCAGAAAGTGACTTGCCTAGAGTTATTAATGGTCATCTAATGAGGCATTCTTGTGCCTTCTTTCTAGAATTTATCAGTATCCCTTTTCAGTCACACAAATCAGCAGCCATTTGCTGTGTTCAGGGTTGAACACCATAGTTTTAAGTGTAGTCTCATGACTCTACTTTCCAAATGTAAAATCAGAGAAGGCACAAAAATGCAGATCTTCTATGAAACTACTCCATAAATATCTTTCTGACTTTTTACAGTGTTATAACTTATGGGGTAGGTAGTTTGGGACTTTCCTCATGTAAAGGTGGCACCGTGGTGCACTTTCATAATACTGCCCTAATTCTCAGCTCTACAGATACAAATTTTTGATTTTTATCAACTCTCTTGGGTGACTAGATTCTAAGCAACATTTTGTTTGGGGCATGTCTGTTAACATTTAAAACCAGATAAAATAAGAATGAGCTGCTGAGTCATATTTATGAAGCATCTTATTGTGTGCCATGCACTGTGGTAGATATTTACTTGTAGGATTTTATCACCCTACCTTCAAAGCTGCCACTATTTCAGAAATGATGCAACTAAGGTTCAGTCATTGAAAAAAGGGACACATTAAAAGAAAAATGGCATGGTGCCACAGCAGTGTGATGTACCTAAAGTACCAGGAATTAAGCCCAGACATGGGGCCTGTCTAAACAGGAATTGTGGGTGTGGCTTTTGCTACCTTGGAGTTAGCATGAATATAGTACATAGAAAATCTGCAAAATTTTAAAAGTACTGCCGACCCAGAATAAAAAGATGCTGGCATTGTTTAATATGCAACATAACCTCGGTGTTCCCAACCTTCTACAGGCAGAAGGTGGGCAGAAAAAGCTGCTCAGTGACAAGAAAGGTCGACACCATCTTCAGAAACAGCCAAGGAGCGTGATGGAAAAAGCAGCAGCTCCCACAAGTTGCACTGGAGAGCTGTGGAGGACAATGAACTACTGTCTAATAAGAGAACTTTTCTACCCTCAGTGGAGAAAGACTTGGCAACATTTGCTCAGCATGATTTCAGAATTGCTCTGGGCCAGTGACTTCTATTGGCCTCCCATTCTTTCCCTTTCCAAATAGGAATACATATTGCAGTTACTCTGTCCCTATTCTGTGGAGTACTGAGTGTGTGGAGGGTAGATTGTCTTGTAACTTTTCAGCTTTATGGAATAAGATGAGCCTTATCTAAATGTGATACAGATCATGAGATTCTGAACTTTGACCTTGAGGCTGAAATTAAATGAGATTATTTTACAGCAAGTATTTACTCCCCTCTCCCTTCCACTAAAGGCAAAATATGCTTCCTAGTATGGCTTGGACTTTCACCATGTGACTTTTGGGCAAATGTGATGTTAGTGGATGAAATGTTAGGAAAGACTTGAAATATGTTTGCACAATGGGTATTGTTATCTAGTACTTCTGCCATCTCCATGAGAAGAATCTAATATAGATAGCCTGCTGGCCAAGAATAGGAGGTTGATAATATGGAGAAGACCTAGGCACAACTTGCAGCCAGAGGGCAAGTCCAGCTATGCCTGGTTTAGATCAGAGGACCTGCAGCAATTCCACAGGCACCCAAGTGAGAACAAATAATTGTTATTTTAAGACATCAGGTTTCAAATTTTGGAATGTTTGCTATATAGCATGAGCTAACTGATATAGAAATAAATGGAATTTTTTAATGTTCTGGAGAGCTGCCGCCGAGGATCAGAAAACAACAAAACTAAATTAGTAGTCAGAAGGGTGCTTGGAGTATGTACATGAAATCTAAATAAAGAGGGTTTGAGAATCCAATGATATTTCCACCTGCCAGAACACAGTTCTGCCAGTGACAGGGTTATCATCAGTAGTGGCCTCTGGTTTTAAACATTAGAAATCAACTTTGGTGAACTTAAAGAAACTCAAAAAGAATGTATCAAAAGTACCATGCAATTTAAAGAATTAAAGGAATAGTTGAATAATCAGACTTTGAGAAGTTCAGAACTAGGGAAGATTCACAGATCCCAGCAGCAGGAACTCATGGATAGTTTTGTGCTTAAATTCAAGACTCGAATGACCAGCATCTGATTAGCCTTGCTTATTTCATATGTGTAATTTCTGAAGGAGAGGAGGGGCCAGACTACTGTGATTGATAATTCCACCAGGAACACACACAATGAAGAAAAGACAATTAATCATTAACAGTCTTCTCACCCCTTAATGGCCCCTGAATTCTCTTTCCCTTATTCTCAACATTTTCTATTACCTAGTTATCCAACTTGCTCTAAAGTTATATCAAATCAGGAGGTGCCTGATTTTCTGTCTTTGAGAAACTATTTCTAAATCATAGTAAAAGATGACTTAGGACTGCATAAATTCATTGTACACTGAATGTTGCTAGCGTCTACTCTATAAATAACACTTCCACATTTTATCCTCCAAAATACCTTTATCTGGACCATCCAGCACTGTATCCATTTATTTGCAGGCCTATCGGTAGCATTTTACATAGGTAAATCATACAATGCATTTTAAAGGTTTCACGGCCAACATGTAATTCTCAAGGTATCTCACTAAGTTCCAACCTGCCTTCTTTGATTCCACTCTAGACAGCTATTTTTGAAAAAGTCCTTAAAACTACTTCTGCCCATCTCTGAATCTTTTTCTTAATAAATTGTTATCAGTCTCTGGAAAATATACATTGCATTATCTGTTATTTTTCTTTCTGTTCCCTTAGGAGGCAGATAAAGGGGGTCTTCATACTTGGGGGGTAAGAATATAAATATCCACCTTGGGCCTCTGTGACATTGTCTTCACTTTATTATTTTGTAGATACAAATTTCAGGAAGTTTTTTTCTTCTATTCAACGGACTGAAGGAGAAATTGAGAAGTACCGATAACAAGAAAGGATGATGATTTTTTTTCTGGGTCATGGCTAAGTGACCAGATAGCAGGCATTTTTCATACACATGACTCATTGGAGATTAAACAAGGTCTGCTTATCAACATTCCATCACTGGCCCCATCCCATTCCAAATTAAAACTGTTGAACTATGAGCAATAAAAGAGATTTATTAGACTATGGTTCCAATTTCAGCTTGAAAAGGTAGTAACCTCCCCTTCTCTCCTCGCTCTGTTTCCCTGGCTCTCATCCCATCTTGCATGCTGATGGATGGGAGAAAAGGTACATTTTATTGCCTCAAGATCTTAAAGAGAATCATCTTGGTGATAGATACATCTAAGTCTTTGTGGTAACAATACTTGCTTCATCATTGTCATTGCTGATGAGAGACTGAAATTTATCTGAGTGAATTCAGCAGCTTTTTGCTGGTAAGGATTCTGTTCCCGAGTGGGTTTATTCCCACTATGGAGTCAGAAGACCTCACTGAGGGAAAAAACTGATTAAAGGACAACCCGTCACCTGAAAGAAATGATCTAACTGCCCAGGGTGCCTAAAAATTATTTGGAATGGCCCAGGTCCTAGAAGCTAATCCAAATAAAGAAGGATTAAATGCAAAGAAGACTGTTGCACATCAAGGTACATCTGCTTGACTGGAACCATTGGAATGGCTTTTCTCCCAGTGATCCATGAAAGGAAAATTCAGCTGATAAATTCGCCTTTTGTAGTAGAGCAGGCTATCTGACAACACTCTTAACTGAACTGTGTCTAATGTGCATTTAACTGACTGGGCAATCAGTGTGTTCTTTTGAACACCAAATAGTTGCCAAGCACATTATGATTCTGATTTAAACATGCTCTCCTAATATATCCTCATTCTCTTATGCTGCCTTTCTTATTCCCTAATTTGCCTTTCTTTTCCCTGGAACACTGTTGTTACAAACCTATCCCAGATTAAATCAATCGATTTTTCTTCTTTCTCAGTTTATCTTTCTCTCTTCCTTTCTTTCTTTCTATCTTTCTTTCTCTTGCCCACCTGCTCTCCCTCCCTTCCTTCTTTCCTTCCTTTATCTTTCTCTTTCTTTTTCTCTCTTGTTCTCCTTTGCTATTTCATTTTATTTTTTCACATTCAATTTCCCTGTATTCAGCAAGCAAACATTTATTGAACACCTCATTTAATCTAAGGTTGGATTTTCCAGAAAACAATATGACTCAGCTCCAAGAACTTAAAGAGCCCAGAAGCATGAGGAGATAAGTCTCTGATGAGCTCTGGTACTTGCATGGGGAACACCTTAATTAACATCACATTTTAAGCTTATCTGTTTGTGAATCAGTGTCATTACATTTGCAAGCATTTCCTGAGCACTAGTCTCTATGCTTACCACTGTTCTAGAGCTATCGAGTATGCAGAAGAAGCCTTCATGTGGGGTCTGTCTTCAAAGGCCTTACCCTTTTTTGAAGACAATAAACGTGAATGTAGGAAAATATCAAAAATAACAAAAGTACAGAACTGAGTTTTACTGAAGCTGTGCATGTTGGGAGTACAGAAGTGAAATATTGAAAACAGTAGGGAGCATTAATATTTTCCTAGAAAAGTGAGACATCACTTGGATTAGAAAATACAGATAGGACTTTGAAAAAGAAAAATGAAGGAGGGTGTAACCAGTCTGAGAAGGGGGAATATAATGATCAAGACAGCAAAAAGAAAATGACCTTACTTTCAATTTGCTTTCTCCTCCAACTCTGGGTCTCTCTGGATTTAAAATTTTAGGGTAATTTTTCATCACTTTCACTGTACTAAGTAACATTCACTAATTTTTATTCATATCAAAGACTCATTTATATATTTTCAATATATATTCATAGCCTTTTCATCATTGATATGTTGAGCATACTCAACTGGTGTTAATTAGCACATGTTCTTACACCATTCTTTATCTTGATCTTTGATTTAATAGATAAATCATATGAACATTTGATAAAGAAAAATCTCAGCCCAGCATTTTCCACTGCACTGGTGCTCTTTGCTGCAAGCACACTGCTTTATGTCCGTTTCTTTAACGGTTTTGCACTGAACACTCTAAAGCCCACAAGCCCCCATGAAAAGTCATAGATGTCTTCTCCTACGCTGAACCAGATATGCTGAAAAAGCCTTTCAAGAAACAACAAGTGCTGGATAAAATACAAAATAAATTGTACAAAAGGAAACAGTGAGTTGGCATGAAAATATGATATTTACTCAAAAGTCAATGAACAGTGTAAATATGTAAATTCAGAAAAGCCTCAGCAAGTACTGAAACAGACTTTCCTGAGAGCATTGCTAAACCCTAGTGCTCTTGAGCTTTCATTTTGACTGCAAAGTGAGTTGTAGAATGAGTAACCAGTTGTAATATTGCCACTTATTAAAATAATTCGTCCTTTTTCTATTGAAATGAATATACTATAAACATTTTTATGTAAATTAACTACATATTGGAGTTTAATTCAATATCTTGTGCTATGCTCTATTGTCCTTTTTTTATTTTTAAAGTTATATTAGTTGTTATTGACATGAAATACAGTTACATCATATCTGATGTTTGGTAGGACAAGTCTGTTTCTACTGTTCTTGTTTTTCATATTTCTTCTTGGCAATTTTTGGGTTTTTATGGCATTTCTTTTCCCATAGGACAGTCAGAAACATTTTATGGAATTCCAAAAACTTTGTTGTGATTATAATTGCAGTTGCATTATATTTCTTGATTAACTTGGGGAAAATTGATTTTCGAATGATATTGAGAGTTCTCATCCACTAATATAAATCCCTTTCTAGTTGTTCAGGTTCTTGTTTTGTGTGTTTGATAAAATTTTATAGTTTTCTCTATATGTGTCAGATAATATTTTTATTAAATGTATTCTTATCAAATTAATTTTTAACTATAATATAGTAAATGAAATATTTTTTATTTCCATCTATAGGCATTTTGATAAAGAAAGGAAAAGCTATTGATATTTGAAGTACTAAACAGATTATCTGGCCAAATTTTATTAGTTCCAATAGATTTTACTGTGTGTTTGGGATCCTGAATATTCAGTTTGATCATTAAGTAAAAAGATTCCATTATTTCTTTTTCTCAGTACATTACATATAAAAATAATTGTGTATGTTCAATGTAAATGCAAAAATATTAAATAGTTTTATAAGAAAAATTTTGAACAAATTGGCTTAAACAATTTTCAGACACTTCTGGAAAGAAGAAGTGATTAATAAGCTGAAAGACAGATCTGAAGATATTATTCAGAATGTCAGACAGAGAGTTGAGGCATAGAATATAGGATATAAACATCAGTATGTCTAAGGAGTTCCAGAAGGAGATAAAATGCGTTATAGGGAGAGAATTAATAATTAAATACATCACTGAGAATTTTCCAGAATTAATTAAAGATTTACTCTACAATTGAACAAATTCAACTAACTTCTTACAGAAAAAATAGATCTACAACCACAAAAAAAAAAAAAAAATGTAGACAAGAGAATTGTAAGAGCAGAAAGGAAAAAGACAGATTATTCACAAAGGAAAAAACTATTAGGCTTACAGACAACTTTCTAACAGTAACAATAGACTCCAGAAGATTATGGAAGATTACCTTTCATGGGTTAAGGAGAAATAAGCTTATAATTAAAATTATGTACTGAGTGAAATCACCTTTGAAGAATGAGAGTAAAATAAAAATACTTTCAGACCAAAAAAAATTTTTTTGAGAATTTACCACTCACAGATTTTTCCTAAAGGAGATCTGAGGGCTTTATACTGAGCGTAAGCCAAATAGTACCAGAAAGAAGAAATGATGAATAAAAAACCTGGTACACAATATTGACTGTATAAGGAAATAATAACATTCAATTTGAAGTATTGGAAAAAAATAAAATTAAAGAAATGGATAGCAATGCTGTATAAGTTGGGGTGGGGATAATCATAATTAAAATATTATAAGGTCCTTTAAATATTCAGTTAAAGGTAAATACTAATTAATATTTGTCTTGATTAAATATACATGTTAAAGTATACAGAGTAAACTTGAAAATATTTAGGATAGAAAATTTACCTTGCAAAATAATAAGGGGAAAATAAGTAAAATGAGAACAAAGAAGCAAAGGGGAAATAGTGAGGTAGAATATACCCCCCCCCAAAAAATGTTAAAAATTAATTCAAACATATTGGCAACAAGAATCCATCTATATTCTACTAGAATAATTAAAAAGAAAATATATTATCAAACTAGACATAAAATCCAATTTTAACTGTATTTAAAAGCACATCTACAATATGTAAGATGATGGATATAATAATTATACATTATGTAATGATCAAATCAGGATCATTACACACTGTATAATGAGAGCATACATATATTGAAATATGTTGTACCCCATAAATAGGTACAATTATTGTCAGTTATAAATTTAAAAAACAGATCTACAATATATGAATACAAAACAGTTAAAATTAAAAGAATATAAATATGTATGTGTGTATATACACACACACTAGGCAAGTAATAACCAGAAAAGAGCCTGTATAGATAAGTTAATATCAGATAAATAGGCTTTACAGGAAAAAGCATAACTGACCATATGAGTTATTACATAAATATAAACTATTTAGATCTTAGGAAGATAAAAATTATTCTAAAGTTGTGAACACCAAATAATATAGACTCAAATATACAAAGCAAAAATGGACAGAACTAAATCATCTAAATAGATTCAGGAAATCATCCACTAACATTCAACATTCATTTATGGATCTATTGAAAATCTTGGAATAGAAGGGAACTTCATTAACTTGATAAGGAGTACCTTCAAAAAGCCTAAAGCAAGCATCAAGGTTGCATTTCCTTTAAGATTAGGAACAAGGCAAAGATATGACCGCTATCACCACTTTCATTCAACCTGGAGTAAGAAAAGAAAAAACAAATACTGTATATCAACATTGTTACAGAAGAAGATTAACTGTCAGTATTTGCAAATGATTTGATTATAATTGGAGAAAACCAAAATGAATCCTCAAAAAAATTATTAAAATTAATGAAAGAATTCAGGGATAACACTAAATGTAAATTGATGCTTAAAATTTAAATACACTTCTTATCAGTAATAAACAACTAAAATGTAATTATAAAGTGCTTTTAAATTAGCAGTAAAAGTAGGCAATGTCAAGGAATACATCTTTAAAAAGTATGAAATTGTTTAGAGGAAAAATTATAAACTTTCTAAAAAGTGTTAAGAAGACATAAACAAAGAGAAATATCATGCTTGCAAACAGAGATGGCAAATATTAAATATGATAACTAGCTTCAAATCAATATGTAAATATGATTCAATTCCAGTTAAAATTCCAGTCAAATTATTTAGAGCTGTTTTATCAAATTTTTTGGAAGAATTTGCCAAACTCATTCCAAGAGCTAATAGAAGAACAAAAGCTTAAGAATAACCAAGACATTACTGGGGGAAAAAAATGCTGGGAGGAGTGGGGTTAGGAAGGGTGAATAGGCAAAAGCCTGATGGTACATGATATTTCCAGATAGAAACCCATACTTGTATGGAAATTTAATTTATGACAGACTTAGTGTTACATATAGTATGTAATGAATTGATTTTTCAGTAAATGATACCTGGATAAATGTATATGAAAAAATTATTCATCAACTCACACTTTTGGCAAAAATCAATTTTTTATGGATTAAAGCTGTATATATGAAAGGTATAGTTATAAAATTTTGGAAAACAATGTATATAGGAAAGTATATTTATAACCTTAGTATTATAGATAAACCTTAAAGGAAAAACTGATGTATTCAGCTACTAAATATTGGGGGGAAAAAAAACAAGAAAAAAACTGGGAGAAAATGTGTGCAACATTTACAATTGATAATGAATTAGCATCTACAATATGTAAAAATTCCTTAAAATTAACATGAAAGAACAAACTCAATATAAACAAATGGTCAAAAACTTGAACAGCTGCCTTACAGAAGAAAAATCATACACGGCAAGAAAGCAAAAAGATGTGATAACCTTTGTTATCAGGACAGTGAAACTTAAAATCATAATGAGCTATCACTTTGAATTTTCCAGACTGGCAAACACTGAAATATCTAATCATATTAAATGATGGCAAAGAAGCGAACCAAAGGAAACTCTTGTACACTGCTGTTGGGAGTACAACTTGGAAGCAAATGCCAGCCTTTCAGAACATGCATTTGCTTGTTGGCATCCTCTGGGCCGTTTTCCTAGCACTGCTATGGAACTGGTGGATCCTGACTTACACACTCTCTACATCAATCTGTTCTAGACGTCAGTAAACACCATACAAAAGCAGCTTTAATGATGCAATGGATTACATTGTGGAAAAAGATGAGAAGAAATGCATCAACTAGGACATAAAGAATGGTCATTATGGAATGGCAAGGAGTAATAATTTGTCAGTTGCTCTCTAAAGTTTGAACTTTGTAAAGAATGGGGTCTTCAGATGTAATAATAATAACAATCATAATAATTGGTATTGTAATTGACAATGTTTATTGAACAATTATTATGTGCCAGGCATTATCTTAAATTTTCTAAATAACCTCCAGGCAGATATAGTCCTCTACGGAGAACAGTTAGCCAACTCAAGGAAATGCTGTCTTCAACTAAATTCCTTCCCCTCTGATTCAATATTCAGGAAGAGACTTTATTATCATTCACTAGGGGCTCTAGATTGTCCTAATAGGAAGAAATAGATACTCTGAGTAGTTTCACATGCCCTCTTTACACTCGTTATTTTCAAACATGTCTCTTGAAGACGCATGATATAAGCCTGTAATTTTTGGACCTGTTGACTCCTAACGATTAATGACTTTTGAACAATTTTTCATCGCAATTTGCTGTCATATATTTGCCCGATCAAATTTTCCTTCTTTTATTTATTGTTTTCTTCATCCAGGAAATAATAATTATAATTTAGAAAGCAATGTGCTGACATTTGAAGAACACAGAAGTAGGTGAATGAACGCTCTACCCCTTATTAGTTATGTGAATTTCTGTTTTCTCATCTGAAAAATGGAGATCATAATAATATCTACTTCACAGGTTGCTGTGAATGTCGAATGAGCCAATGTGCTTTGTGACTTCTAATATGTTATGCTTGGTAGACATTATCAATGTAAATTAGTGGGCAAAGAGCCCTTTCCCTCAAGTAATCCATGCACTGCTTTGCCCTGCATACCTTCTGTGTGCAGATCATATGGTGGGGTTGTTAGTAAGTTCATTTTGCCAATGGGGAAAATTAAGATACAAAGAGTGGTAGCAATCTACCTGTATGAAAGGATATACAACCTCAGTTTTCTGGTTCTGGGCTGGGTCCTGTAAATCAACAGTTTCTAAACTGATTAGAGAGATAGTTAAACATAGTTTTGTTTTATTTTAGGTACTCATACACAAAACACCAAATCTCTGAATCTGGGGCCTGGGAACCTGTCATTTATCTAAAGCTTCCCCAATTTCTGCATCAGATAAATGTTTTCTCTTGCCCCAGATCAGTTATCTAGGAGTAAACAAGTAATAGTTTACATAAAATCATCCTCAAATGCTCACTTATATGAAAGGCCATTTTGAGGTGATCACTGAAAGCAGTATAATTTCGAGGGGTGGGGACAGGGATTATTAAGAGTCATTAAGATACAAAGAGCTCTGGATTCAAATTGACCATACTTTAATCCCAAATCTTGTTCTTTGCTTGTAAGATCTTTGGCTAATAACTCGACCTTGCTCAACTCTAAATAGCTTTATTAATCTGCAAAGTGGAAATATTGGAAAAAATGAATGGGATAATATATAAGGGTACTTCAAAAAGCTCATGGGAAAATAGGATTAAAGGATAATATGAATCTTTCTATAAACTTTTTGAAGTACCCTCGTATGTAAAGCACAAGTCCAGTGACAGGTTTAATGGAAGCCTCCCCCCCCCCAAAAAAAATGAAAACAATTATTATTACCTAAAAAATATAGACTTAAACATTTACCTTTAATTGTTCCCCCATTTTCCTTTGCTTCATCTGAGGCTTTTGATTTATACTTAAAGTTATTCATCTGGCTCAAATTTTTTGTAGTATTTTATCCTGAAAAATAAATAATGCTGGGAGCCTATTTTCAAAATTAGTGGTGAGGTCACAAAATTTTCAACTTATTTTCTCAATTAATAGTGTGCTGAAGAGCCCTAAATCAGGGAGTAGAGTTGGAGGAGGTGTGGAGACTTCCTCACCTGCCATCCATGATTACTCCCCGGATGAGTCCAGATGTCACCGGGGATGTACAAATTCAGGAGGAAGCTCAGTGAGCTGGCTGTTATGGGGGTGCCAGTACAGCACTGGTCTAGATTGAGTCTGGTTTTAGAAGTCCTAATGATCACTGCAATGACAAGAATATCTTGCAAAGATCAGGAGAGGGGGGTTGAAGGAAACATGAAGTAGAGTTTTAGGAGAGATAGTCTGAAGCAAGCTGTATAAGATTTACAAGAAATACAGGACATGAACAAAAATAGGAGCATACCAAGAAATGAGTGTGGTACAAGATGAGCAGAAGACACTTTCAGAGAAATGTTTTTTGAGGAAAGAGTCAGTTAATCTGCTCGCTCATTTTCTGAGTGGTGGTAATATGGACAGAACTCTGGTCTTCTGTGAGACGCAGCATTGCAAAGAGTATGGGCTCAGGGGCCACACTGCTTTAGGGCCAGGTTCTGACTTATTTGTGTATAAGCTCCATGATTTGGGTCAAGGTGCTTGTCTCTCCATGCCTTAGTTTCTTACCTGTAAAAGGGAGGTGATAAACTTTAGTGCCCCTTCATCACAGGGTTGTTACATGTACTGAATCAGTTTGTACAAATAGAATGGTATTAGTAGAGAGTAAACAATAAATGTCAGCACTTTTATGCAATGGATATAAATTAGAAGGTTGTGTATATAAAGGAGCATAACAATTTTAGTTATATATACATATAATTACATAAAATATATGTAAACATTAATTATATGTATCAAATAGATATATGAACACACTGCAGTCTTATGACTTATTCTTTAAAATCTTTTTTCTGTAAAGTGGCTCCAACCAGATCTTCCTTACTCTGATTATTTTACTCTCAGCTCCCAGCACAAAGCTGGGAGAAACATCCTTGTATTCTCCAAGAGGGATATAGCAAAAAGTAGTAAACTCTGAAAGGATTATGTCACATCAACACTGAGTATACAGTAAGCACTCAAGAAGTGTGAGGAGCTAGCTGGATTGCTTCCTATCCAGGAGCAGGTAAAACTAATGTCAGTCACTCAGTCAACAAATAGTCATCTAATTTGTACTAGGCTACTCCGTTGGTGCAGGGATTATAAAATCAAATGAACATTGTTCACAACCTTGAGGAATCGGCAGTGTAGTTTGGGAGACACACTTATAAATTAGTGGTTATAGGACAGTGTAGTAACAGTAAAAGCACACCAAATTATTAAGGAAACCCCACAGAGGAACATTTAATTTATGCCAGAAAGTGGGGGAAGGCTTCTTAATGTGGGTAGGTCATGAGTAGAGTTGAAAATAAAGAGTAGGAGTTAGCTAGATAAAGGAGAGTCACGGAACCCAGACTTGGACAGTGACAGAGACACAGGAGGAACTGGGATGACCCTGTGGTTTCTGGTTGGAGTGACTCCATTTAAGGTCAGGCCTTCACCAAGGTGGAAAACAGAGAAGGAAGAACAACATCTGATCTGGAATTTGCCAACAGTCTTGACAGTTGTTCTTTCTAACACTTCAAAGTCATGAAAATATTAGCTGGATAGCAAGGGTAGCAAACATACGAAGTCATACAGAGGAGAACCAGGAAGAGGAGAAGGAGGGCAGATCTTCCAGGCATGGTGGTAAAAGAAATAATGAACAGGCCTTGTCTTGAACTAGACTGAGATTTAACTAGAATTTGTTTCCCACAATTTGTTGTTCAACAGATACCTCAGGGATATATTGTTCTGGGAGATGACAGCTCCAGAAAGTCCAAATGGATTAATGAGTAATCTGGGAATTTCACAAATGATACCTGAAAAAACCAACAAAACTCTTGTTTTACCTTGTTTTACTTGCTTCAGAAGAAATGCCCCCAAAGTCAGCCCTGCAGATGCACTCTCAAGAGGTCACCACTCACTAATCCCCACGGTCTAATTCATGACTAATTTGTGCACATTGCTGCCTTGACCAGACTCTTGTGCTGTCTTGGGGGTTGGGAGACAATTCGTTTTAACCCAGGCCCTGTGGTCACTGCCGTCTTCCCTCCCAGAGGGAAGGCAGGAGTAACTGGGACCATGTGCTAAATGCCTGTTTCCAGCTGGGGTCCTGGTTGCACGTGATTCCTACAGTGGCTGAATGACTTGGGTTCCCTGTGCACTGCCTCCCCATGCAGTGGTAAACAAACCAAGGAGACTTTCAGTATTCCCTCTTATTCTTTTTTCTTCTTTTTTGAGGTATTAAAAAAAAAGAGAGCATCAATTCTGCAAATAGTTCAGGATCTGGCAAATTTGGAGAAAGGAAAGGAAACAGAAAAGTGATTCTTAGAGAGAAACCTGGCCTTGTTATCAATCCCTTGCTTCCAAAACTCAATTTTCACTAGTTTTGGGAGACTTCCCGCCTGCCCCATCCTGGGCAGGACATGAAGACATGCCCGTGGTAGCAACGTGCTCTAGGATGGGCACAGCCAACTTCTGACAGGAAGACTGATGAGTGTTTGACATTCTTTCCTTCGTCACAACAAGCATCTCTATTTCCTTTTCTTCTTCTCTTTTACGTTCTTTTCTTCCATATTTTTTCTTGTGTTTCTATTCTCTCCTTCCCCTCTTTTCTCTATTCTTTCTACCTTTTTATCCCTTCTCTCTACTTCCATTTCTTCCTCTTATTTTTTCCTTGCTTGCTTTGGTTCCTTCTTCCTTTTCTTCTCTCATTTCTTCTTTCTTGGCTACAGTGATCAAACGTGGACTCTGGGGATACATTTCTGGGTTTGACCCAAGCTCTACCACTTCTTTGATACATGATCTTGGGTAAACTTCTGAACTCTCCTATATCAAAGTTTTTCATCTACAATGGAAAGATATTAATACCATCTACTTCAGAGTTTTGTTCTAGCGGTTAAACAAGATAATGTGCAGCACTCAGCATAGACTTGGCACTAAAACACGTGACATAAACATAAGATACTACTATGAAATTTAAGTCGTTTTTAGAAATCAAATTCTCTCTCCAGACATTTTTCACCTCCACTGGTTGGTATGCCTGAGAAATAGTGCAGTCGTTGACCCCAGCTCTCCCAGTTATCTCTTTGCATGTGCAATTTTTTAAAAAAAATTCTAATTCTAAATGAATCCTGACTAAGTTATCTAACCCAATTTTTCCTCTATTCTGTATCATAAAAAGGAAAAAGAACCAGCAGTTTTCTTTCTCATGTTACGTTTCCATGTGACCTCAAATGTTAAAGAATCAAAGAAATGCATACTTAAAACAGGTAATTTAGTTGATCATCTCGGAGTTTAATGGCCTAAGCAGATTTATGTTCTGAATTTAGCTTCTGAATTAAATGAATAGAGCTGTTTAGTTTTTATACTGTGCTTTTGAGTCTGTCTTGTCACATGAGCCAATTTATTTGATTGGCTTTCTTTGATGATTTTTTTGTCCATACGTTTGGCCTGGACAAACCCTTGAAGATAGTTTTTTTTTAAAATTTATTTTCCTCTTTCCTCCTCTTTCATTTTTCTGTCATCTTATTTATAACTTTAAAAATCTAGGCACTAATAATATGGAGTGCCAGAACATAGCCTGAGGCATCTTGGGTTGTGGAGTATCTCCCAACGGAGTCATTTTTGTTTTCAAACAGCTATTAATGTGAATGAGTCCTCTTAGTTTGTACCCTAGTGTCTGCTCCACACACAAACAAATGGCAACAGTGTGGTACAAGGGCTAAGAGCACAGTATACACATTACTCAGAGTAAGAAATATTTTGCTGCAGTACCAGACAAACCTACAAAAAATTACTTAAATTAGCAATGATTTATTTTTTATTAACTTCATATTCTGAAGTTGGTCATAAAATCCTTCTCCATTTTGTAGCTGCACCATCTGGAACACATAACCCCCAAGTTGCCACAGAAGGAGAAGAGAAAGATAAAGAATGTATTTGGGCCCTATTCTTGACTACATAGGTCTGAAAGTGACTGTCTGCTCTTAGTCCATTGACATGTGGGTATTCGGTGATCACTGCACATCTCTGCCGTGCTCTCTGGAGGCAAGGCTGCCTCAGTTCAAGTCCTAGCTCTGCTACTTGAGGGCATTTTGGCCTTGGCAAGTTACTTCTCTGTGCCTCAGTTCCCTCGTCTGTAAAAATCTGCAGAGGCAAAGCTTATGATTGGCATTTATATCTTAGGTTTGTTCTGAGAATTAAGTGTGCTATTTACATAAAATACTTAGGACAGTACCTGGCACATAGAAAGCAATAAGTGTTTTTCAAAACATGGGCCTTGGTATATATCACCTTCAGAAAAAGAGACAGCACATATTTGTTACCTCTTTAATGGCCAACCATAAGGAAGAAAGAAAGGATGAGGGAGGTAGAGACTGGAGAAAAGAACACTGCTTACACTTGCTAATAGCGTTGACTTTAAATTGCCCTGCAATCCTTGGAAGACACTGTTATATACAGGGAACAGTAAGTGCACACTCTCTGTGAGAGTCTCACACACCTATAATGAAAGAGAGGAATGATAGTCTTGTGTGTTCGAAAGGTGACTGAAAAATTTCCTCTAAACCTTTATGAGAAGTTTGGATTCCTTTGTGTATTTTTCTCAGGAGATGATCTGTAGTTTTCACCAGATCCTTAAAAGGATCTATAACTTCTGTTCCTAACACCTTGTAAACGTGACTCTTACAATGCAAAAGGAAGAATTCAGGAAATGGGGCATTTCATAACAAAACAGACACAGTGCCCATGACTGCGGCTGTCAGTGTTCTGTGACCTCTTTTCCAGGCAAGAGAATCAGCAACAGTGAGGAAAAGATTTTGAGCAGTCTGGGCAGTAATCTCCCTCCCCGAAGTCTATACCTCCTTCAATCCCTTGATGTCTCACTGCTCCATCTCCCCTCAATCAGGCAGGAAACTGGAAGTAGAAGAAGAGCTGCACTGGAGGGTCAACCCTATCCCTTGAAAACCTACTGAGGACCTGCAAGCAAACTCTAAATCTGTAGAGCAAAGTCTCTGAAGCCAAGCCTGCCTTGGTTCTGTGAGCTGTGGCAGGAACTGAAGAATCAACAGTATTCAATTTCTGCTTTCTTTCCCAGAGTTTGTTGGCATGGGAGGGATGAAAGACCTGCTATGAGTCATTTTCTAAAGTCACTCTATACCCTGCTGTTTCTCATAACATGTCTCTGTGAATCATTAATGTGTTTCCAAGCAGATAATTTTGTATGAAGCATTTATTTACCCTTTTAATAAGATGGGTGTGATTCACTGGAAGTATCAGCTTTGAGACCTATAAAGCACATGATAAAAACAGGCGTGCATATAGAGGGAGTATTGTGTCCACGGACCAGGAGCAGGTAAGCTCATCTTATCATATGGTGATAAAATAACAGGAAAATACAACTGAAAAACACACTCAAAACTATATTACATAAAATAATTTACTTCTTATTCAGAATGACCTTCCAGACTCATTTGTGAGAAAGCAGTCTGTGAGTACAGATACAATCTGAATGTCATGACAATTATAATAGGGCAAGACCAATAGATTTATATGTTTGGAGTCAACTAGAGACAAAATTGTGAAACTATGTATAACAGAAAGGGACACTGATGAGGAACTCTGGGGATATTATGAGTAAAACTGTCAGAAATGAAAAAGGTACAATTCGAAAACCTACATCTTTCATATCACAGGACTTATACAGACACTCCAGTGTCTTCAGTTTGCAGCCCAGCACATTGGCTTAAAAGCCACAAAGGTGCTCATGCATGTAACTTATACTGGAGCAATGGATGCAGTGTGCGTATGTGTGCACTTTCAAAGGCAGTAGTTTTCAAAGAATGAGAATTACTTCCTGGGCATTCATGAATAATTCGGGTGATATCCTGCACCTCCATTTATAAAACAATACAATAATAAAAACATTGTACAAAAAAATCATAAATAACAAAAATGAGACATTTTCAAGTATTTCATGTACCTTGAAAAGTTGCAAACAGTAGTTCTAACAATTGGAATCCCTTCTTTCTCTTTCTTTCTTTTCCCTCTCATTTAGTCTCAGCCTAGAAAGAAGTGCATTCATGTCTCTGTTTGCCCTAATGTTTGGGATAAAGTGAACAAGGTTCTTCCTTGAAAGAAAAAACTTATGAGAGCTTTTCAATTTGTGAAAAATTGTTTCCCCCTTTTAAAATATAATCTTTCCCCTCTGCTTCTGGTTTAGAAATGTAGCATATAGCCTACAGCCAGTATGGGGAAAAAACCCACCAACCAACGATGAGATAAGGAGCCTCATCTGATGGCTAAGGTTCCCAAGGGAAAAAAAATGACAAAAGCACCTTGATCAGGAGAGGGAAAAAGGATAAAAGATAAGAATAATAACCTTTAAATTCTGTGCTCAGCCAATGACTTATAGGTATAGCTAGCAAGGTCGTAACTACATTTCTTCACTCAGCTCAAGCCTCCCATCTCCCAACTCTACACCAACCCAGCTGCAAATAAGCTTGCCCTGAGCACCCAGGCAAAGACAGGGAGGCCAGCAGCTTAGGGACTCGAAAGTGCCATTGAGTGATAACCAGCCCAGTACAGCTCTGTGTCAGCCAGGTGTATGCTGCTTTATGGTATTTACTCCTTAGAATAGTACTCAGTGATGTCAGTGGTTAAATTAAGCATGAAGTCTGTTGGTTGTTTCTCTAGCAAGACCCACGGGATTTACACAGCCAACTTTCCACAAGTTAGCATTCCTTTCTCAGCCTGCATGGCAGTTAGTTCAGTTTGGCCTATTTAATCACAGTGTGAAAAACCAGAGATCAGAACATGCATGTGAGTACATACACACACTCTAGTTATAAGCACCTAGGGTCTTTCCCATCCACTCTTGCAGAAATGTGTGTGTGTGCACACAATGTATACATAGACACACATATACATATATGTGTATGCATATGTTTGTGTATATATAATATATACATACATGCTACACGTACATATCATAAATCAACCTCATCTAAACATCTCTAGAGTCCGGAGAAAATGCTGGCTAACAGAATACACATGCGTGTGGATGTCACATGAAGTGTACCAACCAGCCAACCTGAGGTCAAACCATTGAGAGGAGAGAACTGCCAGCAATCTTTGAAAACCCAGATCTATAAGGCCATTATGTGGATACTTGCTCACCCTAAGAGAAATGTGAGAAAATTGAACTGGATTGGGGTCCCACCCTGATGAACACCCAGACACCAAAACTAAATCTAGTTTTTACATGGAAGTCTCACACATGGCAGGCAGCATGAATACTAGACTACAATGTGGATAAAGCACTGGAGCTTAATACAGATCAATATTTGGCCTCAGGTTTTCCAGAGCATAGAGTCTTAGTATTTCAGCTCTTGCCTCTGAGTCAGAATTAGGCACATTGGGGGACCGGAGAAGCACAGTCTGCAGAATTCTTGGCTCCTTTTTGCTTCTCTGGCCCACAGCTGGAAGGGCTGGCCAAATCAAGATAAAATCGGGACTTGAGGAAGCGGCGGTATGAATCCTTCTCCATAAGATTGAAAATTTTCTTCTGTGCCTCATCAAAGCAGGTTATCGTAGGCTCTAGCATGTTCCGGCTTGTCTCCTCCCTGGTACAAGAATCCAGATTTACCTGAGCGACAAAGGACAAGGCTCCATTAGACTTATAACCCTGTTGAGGATGAGAAACTACGTGCTTTGTGCTGGATAATAAGTGACTGTACACACTCCATATCCCAAGAGTAAAAAAAGGACATTTGGCTCCACCCTTGCACATGTTAGAGAGTATAAAAGACTCATTCCACTTCAGGGTGGTCAGGGCACTATCTCCTATCCTTTCTCACAAATTGGGGAGATTCACCAGAAATATTCATTGAGAGGTCATCTAAGTCACATGGATAGAAGAGCTATTTTTTCAACTGATTTATTTGAGGTTGTCAGGATTAAAATAGCCTGCTCCTCTGTTAGACATTTTGCTTAACTCACATGATCTAAAGATCCATGCCAACGAAAACCACTTCTAGGAATCTTCACTAAGTTCCACAGAGTTCTCTGCCATGAACACCTACCTCTTTGGTTGCCTGGACTGAGATGAATTCGTTATAAATCTTTTTGGCCTTGGGACTTAGTTTAGATGGTGATTTGATTTTCTTGTACTCTTCACAGCTGATCCAGAAGTCAATGTTCTCCTCACTGTATTCAGACTTCAAGAAAGCTTTGAAGGCTGCCAGCCCACCTGTAATAAAGGAGAAAAAACCACAGTTGTCATCACACTGGCTGGCCTCTTGGATATTGTATTTTAGATAAAGCTGAAGTACTTGGGAAATTAAGCATGGGTTCGAGTAGTTCCCTGTTTACTTTCTCTTTGGATGGTCACTTGGGGTTCAGGTAACCCTAATCTGTGTTTGGTATCTCATGGATCTCAGTCACACCTAGTGATTCTTACTCAAGATTGAAGCCTCGTTCAGGAAACTGTTTTGTTTCTGAAATGCCTATGTAGTTATCAATTGTCAGCATGGGTTTGGGAAAGAAAAACTGAGGTGATTCTGCAAGATCTCAACATTCAAAATTTTTTTCTCTGCCCTTTTTCCATGTGATGTGAGAGAGAGTTTTCCACATGGTTCCTTCATGAACTTTCCATTGTATATCCCAAAGCTCTAGGAAATGGTAAAATTTTAATCAGACTGGATATAAGACCAAAAGGTTCTCCTGGATTTAAAAGTCAGAAGGAACTCAGACCTTTCTGCAGTTCCTATTAGACCAGCATGATATGAGATAACTTGTCTTATCCAGAGTGCCTTTATCCTTATCCCAGAGGAAGAGAGAAATAAAAACCTGTCAGACTTACATTCATGGCTAATCAGGTTTTCCAGTGATTCAGCCCATTTCTTGACTTCCTCTTGGCTCACCCTAGAGACATTACAGGGAAAAAGAATAATTTGAGTGCCATGATACAAAATTGGACAAGAAATACAAGATCCTAAATAAAATGCAGAAGTTTTATTTCCCATTATTAGGATGAGATCTATTGTTGATTAGGGCAGTTTTTTCACCAAATATATGGAGATTTCAAATGTAACTATGATCTCCATGAAAGTGGAAGCCATCTTGATCTAAATCTGGCTTAACTAGGGGTATAACTTCCTTTTTTTTTTTCTGATAGAACATTTCTGCCATTCAGGTAGTTAACACTCAATGTATCTTCACCAAGGCCTTTTCTCTTACCTCTGGCAAATAACCACTTTGTCCTTCTTGCTGTGGGAAGAATTGTGTTCGCAGGAATCAGACTTCTGCAGCAGGAAACCTAGCCGATGTTTCATATCTTTTGCACTGCACAAAAAAGGAAAAGTGAGAATTAATAATGTTAACCAGGTCTCTTTAAAAGACCCCCTAGTGGTAGTGCTTGAAGAGTTCATTACTAGTCCATGGGGCAGAGGCAGTTTGTTTAGGGAATGGGAATGGGAGTTGGAGTCGGCACGAGCTCTCAGGAAAACAAGATTCCTCTTCCTCTGCCTGTGACTTACTACAAAACCTTGAGGCCACAGTGATCACACTGGTTCCTCTACCTGAAACTGGAATTCTGACCCTTCAGTCTACCTCAGAAACCTCTTCTGTATGTCCGTTATTTTGACCAATGAAATACCTTTGGTATCTTCAATAGAACCACTCTGAAAACATGACTGTTCAGTGAGTAATTTTTAGGAACTGGAAAGCAAGCAGTAACTGCAAACATGGCACCTTCTTGCTGCACGCCACCTGCTGGCAGGTGCTTGCTATTTCCATCTGTCTCGCTGCCGCAGAGGGGGCGCTGTAGAAGCCCCTCAGGACAGGAAAAGTTTACTCAGTTCCATCCAGGTATGTGGTGGGCCAAGCAATTCATGTAATAGGGTATACACGGAGTATACACTGAAGGGTGCAGCTCCAGCAGAGAGCGAAGAAAATAGGGTGGTGGACGCAAATGCTCAGGCTGAAACCTGAGCTCCTTTAGGCTTGTTTTCAATCTCCTGCCTCTGCTGCTTCCTTGTTAATATCTACACTATAACGTTATATACCCTATAAAGGGCATTTGAGGCTTAGAAACAATAAAGAGAAGGAAGCTAGAGTCATCGCTGAAGCTAGTGATGGTTTAATTAGAGCAGAGCTTCCAGCTCATTGCCTCGCTTTAATAGGAAGCCAGGGTACAGCAGGGCTCCTAACTCGAAAAGGAGAACCTTTTAATAAGCTTTTAGATCAACACTCTCACTCATTATTAATTATTCTTTTGCTTGTATCTGTTTTATTATAAAAGCCAAGAAATCTTTTTTTTTTTTTAATTTTAATGCCATTTAAAAAGAAAAGAAAAACTAGATGCTTCTATTTGGAGGGTGAAAAATAAAACCCCAAGGATAACAAGACATTTTAGGATGATTATGAATACAGCTTATCTATGTGGGTTTTCCCAGGAAGTTTAAATTCTATTATGATCTTGGACTGCCCCTTAAGTAGTATTTTCTCTCCCACACAGGACTGTTTCTCTCCCCTGCTTCCCAGCTGGTGACTGGTCAGAGGATGCAAAACTGTCCTTGGTGATTGCAAGATATAATCACGAAGGCTAGGGTGATTCTAAGGTGATGAATGAGTGCATTACGATTCCGTCCAAACAAAAACTATTCTGTATTTCCGTGTGCCAACTCTGCCTGAGATCTGACAGTTATTGACCAATGCAGGGCCATTTCATGAAGAATTGGAAGTATGATTAGGAAATACACTTACAAAACAATACAGCATAAAAACAAAAACCAAAATGACTTCAGAGGTCATGAGTCAGGAAACCTGGATTTGGTTGTCATTGTGCCACCCTGCACCAATATGACCTTGAACAGTCAAGGGCGGCTCTGGAGCCCCAGGAACTGATGGTGAAGGTGTTGGACTAGATGATATACGATTTACCCTTAAGGAAAGGGAAGAGCTGATCACTACATCTGACATAGAGTTTACCTCCTCAAGGGAGCACCCAAAATATTTACCAGAGCATAACTTCCTTCTGGCACTCTTGTAATTTGTATGATTACTTGTATATGTAAGTTAACTGAAACTTGGATTTTCTCCATCCAGTTCAGGAAATTAATGGTGCAGGTAAGAGGTACTTATTTCATAGGTACTCTCTGCCAGATCCTCCTGCTCCATTTTCAAGAAGCCATCAATACTTTCATATTTCTGAATGACAAAATATTTGAAAGGCAAACTTCTTAGTAACACACAAAAGACTATGCTTTCTGGGATTATTTCTAAATTGAAATTTAAAGTGATTTCTATTTGCAGGGAGTCAAGAAAGAAGGTGGAGTGGAACAACTTCGGATTGACTTTACCTTTAACTGCAAGATTGAGTAACATGCATTAGTTGTGTATTTTATTTTCAGCTGGCTAATATATGAACATTATCTGAAAGCATTTATTGATTCCTTTTTTAAAAAGCCAAAGACAGATGAGTAGCTAAGATTTAAGGTCTTTTTTCAATCAAGAGAGTGTACTGACAAAACAATGTCTTTAGGATGAGATCTTCCACAGAATCCTTACTGATTTGTTGTGATCAATACTTCTCATTCAATACTCACATAAGACATTTCAAGAACTAGAGATGGGGGCGGAGAGATAAGAGACATCTAGCTTTGAAACTCACATATTATTGCAACATTTGCTTCTAAGAACATGGAGCGTGAAATATGCTGCAGTGCCACATAGAAAGCATAGCGCCTTTCTGAGGATGTAGCTAAACCTCATTGTGGGGTATCTTCCCCCAAACAAGATCTAGTTTATTATCAGAAAGCACAGAGCCATGATTCTACGTACTGCAGCAATGCTCAAATATTAACAGTAATCACAGATAGAAGTATTACAGACCACTATGTACAGCCGCAAACTTCATATCACTTCTTAATTAGAAATAGTTTGGTTAGAAGACTTGGCTTAAAGATCAGGACAGTTCTCAAAACTAAAGTCATGCAAAACAACACATAGGTACCGGAATTTGGGGAGCACACTGCTTAAGTCACAATATCTAGCTCGTTTTAGAGGAAAGCTAGGAAGTTGGTGCTCTCCCAACCACATTTTTCCAAATTCCAAATTACTAGGTTAGTAAGTGCAACATGTAAGTAACAGAGAAAGTCTGTCCAAAAGTTTAGCATGCTTAGTGGCTGGAAACAATCTCACCTCCTCAAGCAAGAAGCCGGCAGACCCGCTAGTCCTTTGCACATCTTGTCAACAGTTCGGAATTCGCAAGTAGGAAAGAAATGCTGTAGGAGGAGCTGTGGCTTCTGTTTTGAGCGCACTTCGCCTTTTCTCCGGTAAAGATGCTGTCAGAATCCTCTGAGCGTCTCCCTCCCAAGCCCGTAGAGTTCGCTTTTATAGCCCAGCAAGGGCCGTCCAGCCAATCAGATGGCAGCGCTGCAGGAGCAGCTCCTGGGTCTCCCTCTGCCTCTCCAGCGCCTGGAAGAGATGAGAAAGAAAGGAAGAGATGAGAAAGAAAGGAGTGACGCATCAGCAATGTAAAGCAAACAAGCGGAAAAAATCTCGCAAAGGAGACATACAGGGGGGAAAAAAGCATTTAATGTCTCTACCAATGTCTGAGGTTTTGAATTTCTAGAAAACAAAGAAAAAAAGAGCACAGTGTTGCAAAAGTACGGGGTTTATTCATTTGTCTGTAAAAACATTATCAAGGAAACTTGCCTCTTGGAAGGAAAAGTGCCACTGGGAGTTTCAGGGCTACTCTGGGGCTGACTCCCAGTGCCCTTCCTCTTTTGCATTAGAAACATCCTGTCATACATGCTATAAGATCTGATCCTCAATATTTCCAAAAAGGAGTTGGTAGGATCATTGTTTCCAGGCAGTGATTTGCAGAAGTTGTTGTCTTGGTTGTCATGCAAACAGGGCTGTGGAGAGAAATAGCTAGATTGCAGACAGTTATATGCCCAGCAGCATAGAAAAACTAGCCTCGGAAAACAGATTCGCTATGCCTGTAATCAACCTGACTGTGGAATACTTTTCGAAAAATCTTACAAAGAACAGAATTCAGCTAGCACTGGCAATCTCTCTTGTACATGCCTGCCTCCTGCAAAAGGCCTAAAACAGCAGCTTGAGAACCAGAGGAGGGAGAAGATGAACACATATATACAATAATTCTTATTAGCAAGTGGGCTTATGTCCTATGTACTTCTAAATCTCCAAACTGGTGTTTTAAAACAGAAATATATATATATATATATATATATATATATATATATATAAGGGAGAGAGAGTGAGAGAGAAAGAAGGCAGAAAAATACATAGTTTGCCTTGCAGAATGAACATAAGAGTATTCAGCCCTTTAGGTACTTCTCCACACTTGGACAGTTAGTATCTTTTGCATATAATATCATGAACTGAATATTTCAAGGAATCACTTAGATGTTGCATATCTTATAGTCGTAGCTTGGATACCCCCACCAGAGTTACAGAGGGATCCTCTTCATGTAGGAAAGCTACAAGTGAAGAGAGGAAATTAATTATGATGTCTGACCAAACAGCTGTACTTTACATATAAGAAACAGAGGCATCAATTGGTTTAGGTGGAGAAGATGAAAAATAGATGGGTTCCAGTGAGAAGCAAAAATACTGAGAATATAGAAGGAAAAAAGATTTGCCATATATGTGTCCTGCTCCATACATACCCCTGAATATCCCACACTGTGCCCCTGCTCCCTCTATGGCTAGCAGAGCAAGGACATAGCAGACACATATAAAAGGGTGGAGGGACCATAATCTTCAGAAGATGCATTTAAGTTATAGGAAAAAGTCTCTAGCCTTCTCCCATGAAGACAGAAAATCAGTTTTTAGATTAGCTATGGGGCAACTTTTCCTTGAGTTATAACATAGAACAAGTGAAAATTGGTAGCTGTCCTTGGAGGGGGTGTGGGAAGAACTGCAGTGCAGTGTGAAATGAGAGAGACCTTCAGACCAAGGAAGGAAGATCCAGGGAGAAGAGTCAGTCAAAATTGGTGTTAAAAAGAAGAGACTAATTAAAAGGGAGATAAGGACACTCAAATATGGACCAGGGCCTTCTTTGTTTACCTTGGCACCCAAGAGAGTAGTTCCTCAAATAATTTGATTTTAGGGACATGAGTGAAGACCCAAAAAGATTTACTGATGCCTAAAATTCCACAATAAGAACTTTATTTCTTGGACATAGAACAAGAGAAGCCTGATTTGTCATGAGCTAAATATAAATTGCTGCAATAGATGAGCTGAATGGAACTTTAAATACCATCTAGTCTAACACCCTCATTTTACCAGACAGGATACAGAAGCCCAGAGAGGGAAAGTGACTTGCCAAGGTCACAGCTTCTTAATAATAGAGCTGGGTCCAGTCCCACGCTTTCTGATACCAGGTTTATGTGAATTTTCCACTATGCTATCTTGCAACTCAACTGTCCTATCAAACGAGATCAACTGTGTAAATAGAGGTGTTTCTAAACTGTAAAGAGGTAGGCAAATAAATTTTATTGTTAGACTACACACAGTAGATAATAACCTGATACATTTTATTCAAAGAGCACTCACTCTGTCTAATTTTCTCTTGCTCCATGAAAGCAGGATCTGCAGCAGACTCCACTACACTGGTTCTCTATTAAACCAGGTCTTTTGAACTTTGTGGTTAGCCCATAGCTCTGATCAGGCATTTCATATTCATTCATTTACTTCCTTGACTATCATTTCTTGCTTTGTTAGGAGTTTTAACACTTTTAAAGAAAATTTGGAAAAGCTTCCTAACTTATTTTTCACTACAGGACTTGCTAATTGTGTTTGAGGAGGCGAGGACTGGTACATCATGATACCTTGACAACTTTCCACCTTCTTTCTTTGATATGCACAAAGCATTCAATTGTATTATTCTATGACTTGTCATTCTTGGATGATTCTGGTAGTGTGGAAGAGCTTTGCTCTCAAAAGATCTATTTTTTATTTATTCATTTGTTGAAGACATATCTTTGAGCACCTACTCTATGCCATGTATTGTCTGAAGAGCTGCACTTAGCATAAACAAGCAGACAAGATCTCTACCCTAGTGGAGTTTCCATCCCAGTGGAAGGGATTAGAAAATTCACAAGTAAGACAATTCCAGATTTTGACCTGTACCATGAAGAAAATGGGCAGGTGATGTGACAGAGTAACTGGATGGCAAAGGGCTTATTTAGCCAAGGTGGTCAGGAAAGGCGTCTTTGGAGAGGTGGTATCTGAAATGAGATTTGATGCATGAGAAGGAAGAGCGATACAGGAAGCCTAGGAAATAGTATTGCACATAAGTAAGGGCAGTGAAAATGTTCTTTATCTAAAGTGGGAAAGAAGAAAAAGGGGGCAGCATGGCTAGAGAATTGGGAACAAGGGCAGCATAGCATAAAATTGAGATGGAAAGGTAGAAGCTAGATCCTGAAAGTATCTGTGGCTGTGGTCAAGATGCTGGACTTTATCAAAGTGCAGTGGAAATCCACTGAAGGGACTGACCCGATCATTCTGACTGTTGTGGGAGAATGGATTGAGGTGGGTGGTGGGCGGGAGTGTGAAAGCAGGGAAACCAGTAAGCAGAGTTAGCACTTTGAATCCTGGTTCATCACTTTCTACATTGCAAAATGGAGAATTACTTCACAAATATTTATTGGACATGATGTACCAGATGTTCTGCTAGGCTCTGCTGACCTAAATAGGAATCGGAAATGGTTTGTGCTTTTCAGGAGCTCACACTCTAATGTTGAAGACTCTTAAATAACTGAAAAACTCTAGATTGAGTGCTATTATTATAAACTTGTATATTTAACATTTCAGGAAGCACTGAGGATGAAGAATAAATGCAAGCTTTGGAATTTGAAGTGGTTTTCACAAAGGAGACCATTAAAGGATGAATAGAGACGTAGTAGTTGTACAAAAAAGAGAAGAGCATTGCAATAGAGGGTACACTAATAACAGCTAGTCTTATTGGGCACTAATAATGCGAGGCACTATTTTAAGAACTTTGTATCAATTAACTTACTTATCTCTCATGATCCATCCTGAGAGAATGTCCTACAGTAATCCTCAATTTATTGATGAGACCAAAAGGGCTTAAGTGACTTATCTGACTTTACATATTGATGAAGTGGTGGAGGAAGGACAGCAACTCAGGCAGTCTGACTCCAGGGTCTCTGTTATCAACCCGTATGTTTTCATGACCATAAGGGATAAAGTAAGTGAACTATCTGCAGATCATAGAGATATTTAGCATATTGTAGCTTTAGGGGAGAAAGAAAGAGAAATGTGGCTTCAGGGTACTCTGAGAACCAAAGGATGTTTCTTGTCACACCGAAGACCAGAATTTACACTGTAGTTGTTTGGGGTGTGTATGTCAGCGGAGGGTGGGGAAGGCTAGCCAAACTATTTGTCTTTGCTCATTTTCTGCTGCTATAATGAACAGCACAAAGTGGGTAATTTATGAAGGAAAGCAGTTTATTTGTCTCACGATTCTAGAGGCTGGGAAGTCCAAGAGCATGGCAGTGACATCTGGAAGTGAGCATGTGAGACTGAGACAAGATAGGGGTTGAATTTGTCTTTTTATCAGAGGCCCACTCCCATGATAACTAACCCTCTCCTGTGATAATGGCATTAATCCATTCATGAGGGTGGAGCCTTCATGCCCTAATCACCTCTCAAAGGCCCTACCTCCCAGTACTGTTACATTGGCAATTAAATTTCAACGTGAGTTTTGGAGGAGACATTCAAACCATAGCAGTGTCTAAACTGATCAAATTGGTGCTCTAGAAAGAAAATTTAGGAGGCATAGCAGGAGAACAGATTGGATGTGAGAGAAACTGGAAAAGTTTGAAGGCTACTGCAATACTCTACATAAAAGGTAAGGATGATAAAAATACTACTGGGCAAGGTTGTTGTGAGAATCAAACAAGGTAACACAAATAAAAAAGCTCTTTAAATTGTAAAATGCTGAAAGTCTGGAAGGTTTTGTCGACAAAAGGCTATAGAAAAACTGTTTTCTACTGGAGGACATTAAGACACATTGCAGGATATGAACTCTGTGTGATCTCCAGGCAAATTTCTAATTTCCCCACATTTTGTTCAGGGAGAACAAAAGAAAACATTTCTCAAGCATTTGCAGGATCTAATACACAGAAATAAACCACCATGGCAGGCCCTGGATCCTTTACTTCCACTAGACTTTAAAAGAGGCACTGACCCTCCACTTGCACAGGATGAGGGCCAAGGCTCAGCCTTAGGCACTATTTGCACCGTCTCAGATTACAGTTTCCTCTCAGATGTTAGAAGCCTCCCTTTCCCTTAACTGTTTACTACAATAGCTGGATGCCAGTGAGAGTTTACAGATATTGATTTTTAAGGCTAAAAAGCAAACATACCCAGCTGGAGAATGCTGTATACCAGGAAGATGAACAGGGAATTTCCCAGTATGTCTCACTTTTGGGAAATGTGTCTCACTCCCACCAAGCTTAGTGGGAGCACACAGTAAATCTGGGACTCTAACCCTGATACTTGATAGCAGCAGGTGATGCGTCACTCAATTTCCCTGGAGGGACAGTGCCACTCTCAGTTAGCTGGGGGAAAAATCTTTCTTTCCCAAGTAGTAGGGGAAGAACCAATATATCCCTCTCCCAAAGATTAAATCTTTCTTCTGCAGAGTTTAGCCCAAGATAGAAACAGCAATTTCATAAGAGTTCATTTGCATTGTGCGGGTGGAAAGAGACAGTATGGTGTCATGGAAAGTGCTTGCACTTTACAGGGAGTCAGACCTGGATTCTAATTCTAGCTCCTCCATATACTTGCTGGGGAACCTTGGCAAGCTAGGGTAACCTTTCTGACCTCCAACTTCCTAATGTTTTCTGGGCTCCCACACGTCCTCAGATTAAAATTTAAACTCCTTAGCATAATACTCCAGTAATTTCACTATCTGACTCCAGTCCAACTTTTCGTTCTTCCCTCCCACTCTCTTCTTCATTACATTCTACTCTGTAGCCATCTCAGACTACTGAGTATTCCTCCATCACCTCATTTCTCCTACCTGGTGACTCTGGTGATGCTGTGCCATTGCAGGGACAGAAAGGTGTGGGACTTTTTGCTGTTGTTGGAATGTCCCCCGCCCCCAGAACTTCTTGAAGCTTAATCTTCATTGTAATGGCATTTACCGGTTAGTGGTTTAATGGGTTCTTGGGGAGTAGACTGAGTGCTTCATAAGGGGAGGAAGAAAGCTTGTGGAAACATGCTCTTGCTCAGCGTCACTCTGTGATATTCTGCCTTGCCATGGGACTCTGCAGAAAGTTCCCACCAAGAAGAAGCCCTCACCAAATGTGCCCCTGGACCTTGGGCTTTCCAGCCTCCCAAACTGTAAGAAATATAAATCACCCAGCTTCAGGTATTCTGTTATAAGCAACAGAAAATAAACTAATACATCTTTCCTCACCCATCATCAGCTCACAGCCAACATTTCTGTAACAAAAGACAGGTTAACAAGAGAAAAGCATAACAAATTTACTTAATCAAACTTTTACATGACTTGGGAGCCTTCAGAAATGAAGACCCCCGAAGACCCAGGGAAAGCTCTTTTTATGCTTAGGTTCGATGAAGCGTGCATCGCCATGTAGAAATGTAATTGAATGAAGGGGATGATCTAACAAAAACAGACTGAGAGGGAAACCCAGCAAGTCCTGTTTATTCAGATTCCTCTCGGTCTCTCTGTGTAGCATTCCTTCATTCCTGGTATAAGGCAGGACCCTTTTGGAAAGAAGGTCTTCAAGGGGAAGGGACAGGGAGAAGGCAGAAGGAAGAGAGTAACCTTTCTAGGTTTTAAGACTTGATTTGGGGGAGAGGAGTTCTAGTCTCTCTTAACCTGCCACAGGAAGAAGAATTCTGGTTTCTATGACTCACTTCGGGGAAGAAAGAGGAGCATGAGACATGAGGGCAGAGAGGCCTTGCTTCTGAGGCCTTCCAATGTCCTTCCATTCGAAGTACTCAGTACTCCAAAGTGCTATAACACGGGGTATCATGTTCTGAGCCCTAACACCATGAACCTGGAATACCCATCTCACAGTACCCTGCCCATCAAACTCTCTTTTCCTCTGTCTCCAGTGGTGATCAATTGCTACCTCCTTTGCACTCTCCCAGCATGGTGCTTGAACCCAATTTCTGTTTAAGTCCTCTTTAAATCTGATCATTACATTTGACAACAAGATTCAGTTCAACAAATATTTATGCTGAGCATCTTCTATGTGTCTGAGGAAGGTACTCATTCTTGAGAGATTAATCTAACAAATACATATAGACATCCACTGTGTGCTAGGTACTGTGCTAAGTACCAGGGACAGAACCAGACCCTGCATCCTTTGCTCTTACAACACATTCCGGTGGGAAGATGAACAAAAATATCAAGTATACAGGCAAATAAATACAATAATTGTAAATTATCACAAGTGCTTCGAAGGGAAAAAAACAGGGATGACTTAAATAAGCGAGTAAGGAGTCCTACTTTTTTATAGGAGAAAGGAGCAGGGCTTCTCTAAGGAGGTAATATTTATACTAAGGCCTAAAGGATGAAGAAGGTGCTAGTTATGCAAATAAAGGGGCATCCCATACAGAAGCAAGTATGTGCACAGCCATGAGGCCAGAAAAAGCTTGAAAAAGTTTGATGCACAGAAACCACAGTGCCTAGAATGTGGTGAGTACACAGAAGAATAGCATGAAGTAAAGTTAAGGAGTTTGACAGGAAACACGTTATGCAGAGTCTTGTAGACCCTGGCGGGGGGTTGAACTTTATTTCACCTACAAAGGGAAGGAGCAGCATTCTTTTCCATTTCATGACATATTTCAAGGTCTTCTAGCTGTTTTAAGGAAAATAGGCTGTAGGAGGTCAAGAGGCTATGTAGGAAACTATAGCAATTGTCAAGATCAGGGATGGTAGGGGCTTGGACCAGAGAAGTGAATATGATCGTATCTCTAACTTTGAAGAGCTTTTGTTCTGGTAGTGAAGAAAGTTATTGAAACATTACCTTCAGCAAAATGCCAAGCATTTCAAAATAGAGGTAATCGTGTGTGCTAGGAGAGCAAGAAGGAGAAGCATCAGATCCTCCTGGTTGTGAACTGAGTCTTGCAAATCTTGGTTTATCTTAAATAGTGTGTTAAGAGACCTTCCCACTCCCACTCCAATATCCTCTATCACTGTCTTCATTTTAATCTTAAATTTTAAGAGTACAGCTGGGATCAAAACACTAGGAAAATGCCCATGAAGTTTCCCAAGCACAGGAACCAGAGGTGATTGCACAGTGGAATGAAATTGATAAGAGACAACCAGGAAGCAGCATATTGATCCTGGATCCAGGGAAGCACATAGTGGAATAACAGGACAGGACAGGGAAAAGAAGGAAAGGAAACCATGGAGACTCGAACAAATCACATACACATGACCTTTTGTGCCTTCCTCCACCCTCACCCCACCAGCTTACAAAGCAGTGACAGATTCATTAAAGCTCAGCTTACAAGCTTCTTCAATGAGTCTACCTTGAACATTCCAGTTAAGAGTCAACTTTTCTTTTAAGCACTTGTAATCTCTGTCGATTTACATAGTATACCAGCTTGGTTTATATTCTTAGGCCTTGCCATTCCAACACAACTTTGAGTTCTTTCAGTGCTCTATGCTGCTTTTGTGCTATGCTAAACTCCTAGTAGGCTTTCAGTGCTGATTGGTTTGAGGCACTTTTAGCAGTGTTGGCACCACCTAAGCTGGCATGCCACCTCCCTGGGTAGCTAATTTAAGGTCTATTACATATAGCTGTCTCTGAAATACCTGTTATAAAAACAGTTTAATTTTTTAATAGACCCCATAGGTTCTATGATGCTTGTAAATTGCATTTTTGTTATACTAGAAGAATATTGGAAACTACTAATGGCGGAAAATAATAACAAAATCCATAGCAATGAGGAAACGATGATGCCTGACTTAGATAGAGGAGACCTGTGTTCTATTTAGCTTTGACTGACAAAAAGAAAGGATTAGATTGAATGTCTACGTTCTTGTCCTCTTCAAAGTCCCCCCCCCCTTTTTTTAACTTCCTCTATAAGCATGCATAGTCGCTGCACTAAAATGTCCTGTCTAGTTCAAAGGAGAGAACCCATCTGATTTCAGAAGCTGGCCTTAAAAATCCTTGAAGCCTACATGAGATGAGGGAATGCCTGAGAGAGAAGAGAGCTGGGCCTTTGGAGGAAGCAGTGGCCTGAACAGCTCTTCATTCTAGTTCCACCCTATCTTTTCAATATCTTCCTTAAGGTGTCACTTTATTTTCTCCATCAATTCTGGCTTTTGCATGCTCTTGGTTCATATTTCAGTGTTCCTCATGCTTAATGCAATATCTGGACCTGGACATGCCCTTCACTCTGCCCCTGCCACATATGCTAAGTTTTGGTATCTTGGTCATGTTCCTATAGCATTTCAATCCTTGGTCCGTCCTCTAGGTTGCCACTGCTCTGTCGCTCTCAGCAACTCATAATAGCAATTAATCTTTGTGGAGAACTTCACATATATTAAAGTGCCACCTTCTTAACCACCTTACAGGATGGGTCTCATTATTTTCCCATTTTACAAATGAGGAAACAGAGGCACAAAGCAGTTAAGTAACTTGTTCAGCAGGTACACAGCTAAGAAATGATAGGGCAAGGTTGAAGGTCAAGTTGCTTGGTTCCAGAAGCCATGCTCTTAACCCCATGCAATGCCACCTCTCTTGCTGATCGTGCTTCTCAGCCTGGACATATGAGCTTTTAATAGTTTTCTATCCCACGGGCTCACTTATTCTAATGGTGGTTGGCATATATGTGATGCTTCCTTCCTTTCAGGGAAGCAGGATGGTGGAATTGATCTCTCTTGCGTTGGTGAATTATCCTTCCCACGTCCTCTTTGAAGTTAATGGCTTTAATTTTCAATCTTCAGCTGGAACTGATAGAACTAAAAAATCACAGTGAAGACTGAATAAGAAGGAAAGGATGATTCTATAAGTCTTGTAAATTCATGCGGTAGTTCCTGCCAATAGATGAATTCTTCTGAGTACAAACCTTTAAAAGCAGCACATTTTTTTACCTATCATTTGACTCGATAATTAAAGTATGAAGAAGGAATTTGATCTGTTTCTATAAAGGTGAAGTTTTAAAGAAACACTGAAACAAAGACCTAAGAAAAGAGAACCCATTGGAGGAGGGCTTGTCAAGTTCTACCATCTCACTCCTGAACTCAGTGTCTCACCAGTTAAAGATCCGCAGGGAAGAAGCTTTGCAGCTCTTTTAGGAGCTCTGCCTAGCTCATGTGTAAACAAGTAAGTGAATTCACCTCTATAAATTTGTATGAAAAGCTGCCTCTCATTTCAAAGGAAATAGTGATTGAAATAATGTCATAATACCGTGGTGTTGACCTAGAAATGCAACAGGGCTATCCCACAGTCTGGAGCTCTTGTGCTTTGATTGTTCTGCAGGAGTGTTGATGGGCTCTGTTGAGTCATAAATGGTCTCAGCCATTTCCTCTTAAAATAACCCTTCCATTTCCATAACACTTCACAGTTTGTGGAGTGCTTTCTCCTGCATTATCTCATTTGCCTTTCACATCAAACTCAATATGTCCAAAATTGAAATAATTTCCCCCTCTCAAAACTACTCTGCCGGTGTTCTTTATTCCTGTAAATCCACCCCCATAAATGTTTCTCGCTCTGTTCCTCCTCTCCATTCCTTACTGCCCTAGTTTAGACCCTCTTTACCTTTACCTAGAACAGATGTCCTTCTTTCTTTTTTAAGTCGGGGTGTTTTTAGTTCAAATGAAGTCTTTATGCAGAACATTAGTACACAGCATAGCGATGTGAAGGTGCTGGAGGGAAGGAAGGAAGGAGAGCTGTCCATCTCTATAGGATATCCCCTGAAAGCCCTAAAGTTTTATTGGAACATAGACATGCCCATTTATTTATATTTTTGTCTATGTCTTTTTCTTTTTTTTTCATGTTATGATGGCAGAGTCCAGCACTTGCAACACATACCATATGGCTCACAAAGGCTAAAATATTTACTCTCTGACCTTTAAAAAAAAAAAATTGCTGACTGTCAGCCTACAAGACAGCAATAATATTCTAAATAGACTTCCATATTAACTTTTGTGGAGTATACTAAAATTTATAAAGCAAATGTATTTCACAGTGCCTAGCTTCCAAAGCCCTGTAGTTTCAGGTATAACCTAACCTTTTAAAATTACATATAGAAATGTTAAGCTTGCAAAAGACAGGAAACTTTCCCCAGGCTAAAGTCTCTGTTGTAGATAAGAATTGTAACACAGCAAAATTGTTGGCTCAAGGACAGACATCCTTGGTGCAGGCTAACCTAAAGTTACTTGATTATTATGTAAACATACTAAGGAAATTGCTGTAGGAAAAGACAGTATTTGCTAAGAACAAGCTTTTGTTGGTGGATTGACTTAACCTTTTGCAGATTGCATTATGGAATACCACTTTGTTATTTCACTGATGTTACCAGCCTCTATTGTTAAACTATACTTAGCCATAACTCCACCTGTGTTCCTTTTCTGTAACTTTCTGGCCTGGAGAATAAATACTGAGAAAGAACCCCAGGGTTCTTTCAGGGTTATTTTTCAAAGGTGGATTGCCTCTCTCTTCAGGGTTCCTGGAAAATTAACCCCTTTGAGGCTTCTCACTACTCAGAAGAAATAGGCTTTGAGTAATCCTTTGCATCTCCATCACCCAGGGGGAGAGAGGTGACAAAGAGATTGTAACAACTTTTCTTTCTCTAATTAATCTAACAGACTACTGTCATACTCTGACTCAAAAAATTAATACTACTAAGTTTCTACAAAATAAAATTCAAGTTTCTTAGCCAAGACTATCTAAAATATGACATCCATGAACCATTTTTATATTAATTTTTAATCTCTTGACAAACACTCTGAAATATTTGTTTTTCTCTCTATATGGCCTATGCTGCCTTATACTCAACTTGTTTTTATCTAGGAGAAAAAGCCTCCCCCA
The DNA here is from genome assembly GCF_027409185.1 of Cynocephalus volans. Classification (NCBI taxonomy): domain Eukaryota; kingdom Metazoa; phylum Chordata; class Mammalia; order Dermoptera; family Cynocephalidae; genus Cynocephalus; species Cynocephalus volans. Next base: position 120,690,272 of record NC_084467.1, on the reverse strand, counting down.
CTCTAGCTTACCCAGTTCAATGTTACCCAGTCCTTAAACTCAATTCCCCCCCAGGAAGAGTTTCCTGAGCTGTCAGTTAAAGGGGACTTCCTTCTTTTAATTTCCCAAAGTATTTTTATTACTTCCTATATTCTGGCATTGAGAAATGTCTTACATAAATTCTAATTATGTATATACTGCTTTTTAAAAAAATTCTTCTATGAACTTACTGATAAGAGGCCAATCTCATTTCATCTTTGAGGAACCTACAGGTTTCTATAATATGTCTTGAGTTTAATGGAGTGAATAAATCTGGGGAGTACAAATTATTATAACATACATTTTACAGATGAGAAAACTCAGAAATAAGGTAAGTGTCCGTCAGGATAAACTTACAACAGTAAGTAACATACAACAGCCCCAAATCTCAGTGTACTTACTTAAAAGAACAAAGGCATATTTCATGTTGTTACCTCATGTCCTTTTACATCAAGTAGGACTGTGTTTATTGTTGTCTCAACTGCGGGGCCCACGCTGTTGGAACAACCTCTGTCTAGAACATTGGTGATATTCATGACACGGAGAAAAAGCAGACCCAGCAAACTATGCACTATCTCTGAAAGCTTCTGCTTGGAAACAGCACAGATTAGTTCTTATATTTTGTTATATTTCATTGGCCAAACTTGGTGTCAAAAGGGCAGGTAAGTACAGTAGTCCCTTGTTATCTATGGCAAATTGGTTCCAGAACCTCCCATGGATACATTCATGGTGTTCAAATCTCTGATATAAAATGACAGTATTTGCATATAACCTAATACCTAATACAAGGCAAATGCTATGTAAATAGTTTTTATACTGTATTGTTTATGGAATAATGACATGAAAAATGTCTGTACATGCTCAGCATATACAAAATTTTTTTAGTAGTACTTTTAATTTGTGGTTAGTTGAATCCACAGATGTGAAACTGGCTCATGTAGAGGGCTATCTGTACAATATTTCCCCTAATAGGGGCACCAATATTTTTTAATAACAACAAAGTCTACCACAAAGGACTTTAAATGATTTATCCAAAATCACACAACTAACAAGTGGCAGAATAAGGACTTGAAAGGAAGTAATTTGATTTATAAATGCATTTTCTCTTTTAATTTCGTCATAAGCAGACTGAATACCAGAGAGAATAAAGCAGTGACTATAGAAGCAACTGTGCCCTAACCACTTGAGCTCACCCACCAGTCAAGAGTGTCTGAAGCGGTAGAGAACAAATGAGATAAGTGAAGTCTTAATGTCAGTTCTTTTAGCACATCGGTATTAGAGAATCAACCATTACAGCCATGGATGGAAATATCAGAAGTGACAGCTTCTATCATTGTTGATTGCCTTAATAGGATGCCGGAAGCAGTGAGACTGCAGTCAGTGGCGTGAAGCCTCAACTGTGTTACCTGCACTCCAGATACCACTATCAGCATTCAGGAGTGGAAAGGCCTGGGGTAGCTTCACAGCCCAATGATTAGAGGGACATATGTAAGGCTGAGGGTGACTTTGCTTATATATGTCTTTTTAAATTTATTGATTTTTCTATTAATGGTAAAATTATTTGGATTTATTTTATAGAAACAGAGCAGGTGTCTGGTCATTTCTATGGAGAATTCAACACATTGTTCATGAGTTTCTATTGTTTTAGGTCCTATGCTAGACCTGGTGAAGCAAGATAGACATAATCCCTGATCTTATTGAGATTATAATGTAATACGAAATACAGACATTAAGTAACCCATCGTTTCAAGGGTGCTGAAAACAAAAGAGGAGAAACAGAGTTGCAGTGAACACTACCAGTGCTCTGACAAGATTCTCCTGAATCTCTTTCACTGGGTCTGTGAGCTTCCCTCCCAGCTTCTGAGTGCCTTTGCTTCTCATCACCTGTACCTGACCCTCCAAAGGGAGGACTGCCTTCAGGATGCTGGAGCAGTTTGCCTGCAAGCAGCAAAAGTGGGGGGGTTTCCTAGGAATTAAGTGTCCTTACCCAATAATCGGCATGAGAGTCTGAAGGCACAGCTCCTTTGCCTTCTGGGGGAACAAGGTCAGGGGCATAATTTATACAGCAGAATCCCACTGATCAGGCTGAGTCTGAGCCTTTAACGATTGTACCCTTACTGGATGCAGTGGCCATTGAGAATATACCTCACAGACATCCAACGATGAAGAGTATAATTGACTGACAGCCCCAGCCGGCTGCTGCTTCTGAACTCCATCACTGAGTTTGTACCAACAGCACACTTCCTCTAGTCTACTCGCAGCCAGTGACTGAGTGTTGCAGGTCCATTCATAGGAGACACGGGACTCCTCTGATGGGTTACTTTGCTCAAGGACTGCCCGACAGCCTCAGCAAATTTTCCTTAGACTAGACAGCAATCTACAATGCTCCTACCAACTTTCCTTGCCTTTCTTCTTCCCTTAGAGTCAGACCTTCATCACAACCTTATGGCTCTCTCAGCCTTTTCTGATGACACCCTGCCAATGTACCTATATGGGCATTTCCCTAATAAAAATCTTCAAATGCTTAATCCCATCTTAACATCTGCTCCTCAGAGGATATACACACACACACTGGGCTTCCCTACCCTTCACTCCCCCACACACTTCTTTATGATTTCTCCAGTGGACGCTTGCACGTGAATCCTCATCTCAGGATCTGAGGAATGCAATATAAGACAAGGGCTCAATGGGAACATGTAATAAAGAGAACCTAACCTAATAACATGACAGTTATGTTGAGGTTTGAAGGAACAGTAAGCATTAACAGGCAAAGGGGTGGAGGAGGCAGGATGTTCCAGGTGGAAGAAATGTGATAGTCAAAGCCTAGCAGGCAAGAGTGGGAATGTCAGGTTTAACTAGTGATGATCGATGTTGTAAGAGATGGAGGAATATGCCAGCTATAGACACCCTGGTTGGCCATGCCAAGCATTTTTAACTTTCCTTAAAAAGAGTAAGAAGCCATTCTAAGATTTTAAGCAGAGAGACCAAAGGGCCAGATGTGCATTTTGAAAGCATCATTCTAGAACATGAATTGCAAGGTGGAGTAGAAATGGGAAGGCCAGATAGAAGGCAATGCAGTGGTCTGGGTGAGGGGCTAGGGTGGCTCAGACTAGAGCGTGGGTTGGCAAACCGCAGCCCACAGCCATTCTCTCTGCATGGCCAAGAGAAAAGAAATGTGTTCCATTCTTAAAAGGTTGTTGCAATGGACTAAATGCTTGTGTACCCCCAAAATTCGTATGTTGAAATCTTAACCCCCAATGTGATGGTGTGAGGAGGTGGGACCTTTGGGCGGTAATTAGATCATGGGGGTGGAGTCCTCATGAATGGGATTAGTGCCCTTATAAAAGGGACCCCAGAGAGCATTCCCGACCTCTTTTCACCATATGAAGATACAAGGATAAGTCTAAAGCCTGCAATCCAGAAGAGGGCCCTTATCAGAACCCAACCTGCTGGCACCCTGACCTCAAACTTCCAGCCTCCAGAACTGTGGTAAATAAATTTCTGTTGTTTATAAGCTATCCAGCCTATGGCACTTTGTTATAGCAGCCCAAACTACTACCACAGTTGTAAAAACAACAGCAGCAAAAGTGAAGAACATGCAACAGAGTTTGTATGTAGTCCTGAAAGCCTAGAATATTTAGCGTCCGACTCTTTACAGAAAAAAATTATGGACCCTGGACTAGAGTAATGACAATGGGATGAGAAAACATGGTTGGATCAGAGAAATATCTTGGAGGTGAAAGCAATCAGAATTTTTGAACTATTGTATTTAGGAGTTGAGAGAAAAGGAGGCATCAAAAATTCATTCTCCATTTCTAACTTGGCCAACTGGATGGATGGAGTTACTATTTACTGACAGAATACAAGGTGAGAAGCTAGTTTGAGAGAGCCTGTAAAACATTCACACTACACCAGAATTTATCTTTGCTCAGTTTAATGAAATTCAACTCAATAGTTTAATAACGTAGACTGTAGAGATGAGCAAATTGCAGTCTGTCCTCTAAAGCACTTTATGGTCTCATAACAGGAAAAGGTAACAAGTAAAGTTAAACGTAGAACATATGACGTCGTGTCAGATGAGTGTCACAAGAAAGGCACAGAGTGCTTAAGGAATTCAAAGGAGGATGAGAAAGAGAGAGATTGAGATAAGGCACAGTAAGAAAAAAATAGGAAGAATTTCATAGAAAATGTGTCATCTGAAGTAGTCCTTAAAGTATAACTAGGAGTTCAAGAAACAGATCATAACTTGAATTAATCCCAGAGCCCCTCTTCATACCACTTTCAAATATCCACAGAAAATCAAGCAAAAATTACCAAAAATCAATTCCAATCTTAAACATTATTCAATTATAACAAACAGTTGCACTTATTAAATTCCTCCTTCCTCTCCTCTCCATTTGCCTTACATCTTCGACAACTTGGGACTCTTCCTCTGCTCCACTTACATGCTCTCTGGAAACTCCGCTGTCTCCAAATCCTTGGTATTTTCTTCCCTGTGCCCTTTCTTCTACTTTGGCCAGTTGGGGCCCTTGTTATTGGTTTTCCTCCTGCCTGGGAACTGCAGTGGCGAGGACAGAATTCTTCTCAAAGGCCTGAGTTTGGGGAAGAGGCGGATGGACTGACTCACCTGTTAGAATGTGTCTTCTCTGTCCAAAGAAAATAGAGTAGGCAGCATAGAGATCTGTGTTCTAGGAAGATTCATTGGAAGCTGGGTAAATGTAGGATAATTAGAGAAACACTGAAAGTGTGTCTCAAGATACTCTGTGTAGATTTGTCTTGCCAGGTCTCATTAGGCATATGGTGTGAGGTGTAGGAACTGCACTATTTGTATACAAAGGAAAAGCAGGAATGACTGTACAAAATAAACTAGAAGAGAAAAGAGGACAGGTAAGACCTGTATTTGCTGAGCACTATACATCTAATTTTTTGTTGTACTGTTGAAACAGTATTTAACATTTAGGAGGAAAAGGTAAGTCATAGGGGGAAAAATACATTACAGTTCTATTTTTTAAAAATTTCCAGAGTAAGATATAAAATCAGCACACAATTGACCCAAGCTCTAACTCTGAGCCCCTACCCCCACCTCCCGAGGACCCTACCACACTGATAAATGAGAATTCATACGCATGTTAATGTTCCTACAAGCCACTGAGTCACCAGAGATTTAATTACATTTTCCGTACTTTCCCTCTTACGGCAGAAAGTAGGCTAATGCATTTTAGAAAGATTTTTTGGTAATAAATCCGGAAGCTAGGATGTTTTTCATTTTATCAGGTAATTGGAAAATGTGGCCATGGTTATTATTAACTACATTTTTTTTTTTTTTTTGGCCTAATTCTAAGTGAAAAGTGCAATGCAAAGTATCATGGCTGTTGTGAAAGCAAAGAAGATAGTGCTACTAGTCTCAAAAATAGACACGTATAGAAACAATGATATAGAAAGGTAGGGAAAGAAAGAACATTTAGAGTGTGAGCAGAATGTGATGCAAATAACCTCAGATGTCTCATTGGGAACATTGGTGCTATCATGAGTTTCAATTTAAAATCCTATCATTATTCCAGCAGCAAAGTTAATATCCTACCCAATCCTAGAGGTGTAAGTGTTTTGATTTCAGTTTTATTTTATCATATTTTGCTCTTTGTCTTTCCAGCCTTTCATGTTGGGTAAAAGGTGGGATGGATGGAGAAAGTGTTGACAATAGGAGAAATTTGCTCCCTGCTCCTTCTTTTTCACAGGTTCTACTTTTATTCAAGTACTTCGTTCCCTTCAGCTAACATAGACACCTATCTCTCTGCCTCTGCCCCCAATCACTGCTATCCAGCCACGGAATAGGCATTTATTGGGCATCTACTATCTTCCAGGCCATTCACTCTTAGGAAGACAGAGACTGCTTGGGTCAAGAGACAACCAGCAATAGCCCCTTACATTTTCAGTATTGTTTTTTGTTGTCGTTGCTGTTTGTTTTTTGTTTTTAGTTTCCAAGATGAGTTTACACTTTTCCCCCTTTGGAAAAAATGGAGATGAGTTTGCTGCTTGAGATTTTTGAAAAGGAATTACATTGCTCTTTGGTTTTTCATCCAAGAAAGCAACCTGAGGATTCTTCTCTTTCTATATAAAATTTTACTCTCTAGATCAGAATTTATTCTGCTTAATAATCAGGGAAGAGATGAATGGCTTCTACAAAAGCTTTCAACCAAAAGAGTATGCAAGATCTTTACAGACCCCAAGAAAGGAAGAAATTCAAAGGTTCTTCAAAAAGTTCATGATAAGATTTGTATTGCCTTTCAATTATATTTTTCCATGAACATGAACAAAGGCTATGTCACAGGGGTTCAGAAAACTGGCTCAAATCTCAGAAAATCCACCTCCTCTGTCCTGACCAAGCACAATGTCCATGTGCTTTCACATACACATTCTCCTGTAGCCCTCACAGCAAGATGTGGGCTGAGAGTGTGATGAAGGGAAGGAAAACAATTGAGCCTGTTTTTCTGGTAAGAAAACTGAGGTTCATGGAGGTTGAGTTAGGGAATTGCTGAAAATCATTCAGCTAGTAAAATAGGGGTCCAGACCTTCTGACTCCAGTTCCAGCACTCCTCCTGATAAGTCACAGCTGCTATCTGAAATGTGGTCTCTTGGAAGCCTGGCTAGAGACAAATATAGAAATGGCAGGGACCTTTTGACAATGGCCATCCAGGTTCTGCTCTACTTTACAGAAAGATCAAGTGGGAAAATTCTCTAGGCTATTAGAAATTATGCCACTAGAGCATTGTTGATGGGAATTATGGGTGATTTAATCTGCTTGGAGATACTAAACATCTGACAGCAGGTTGCTATGGCAATGCTACTCTTATCTTAGTGGCTTTAAACAAAAATATCTCAAGGGCAGAATAATCAGGTAAGTAGAGTGGTGCCTGCATTGTTTTATGCCGTCATTTTCCAATGATTACAATTTTATTATTGTGTCTTGTGCTCACAGGTTCTGCCTAATATGGCAAGTCTTCCTGCATGCACAGTGTGTGTGTGTGTGTGTGTGTGTGTGTGTGTGTCTGTCTGTCTGTCTGTCTGTCTGTATCTCTGTGTGTGTATGTCTGTGTGTGTGTGTGTGTACTGCGTGTGAGTGTATACGTGGTATGTGGGTGTCATGGGGGCAGTGTCTTTGATTAGTACCCCCCAAACTCCTTTAGCAAATGGCACCATATGGCAGGCTCCCACTCAAGAGCAAATATGACAAAAGAAGAATATGTGTGACTGCAAGATGCATGCACAACCTCAAACTACGCTTGTCAGGGGCTATGAGTGTATGTTATGGGAACAATGTTCATTTCTGCCTCGCTTTTTTCTTTTTAAATTAAATTTAAATGTATCTCAATATTGCTTGTTCCAATTCCCTCTGACTCAGATTATCATTTCCTATGTCTCCTGAAAGGTTTTTCGTTTCTATTTCTAATGTCTGGCATCCCTCCCACCCAATCAGGCACCAGTGCTAGCCTCCCCTTCCTCTCTACCCCGGAAATATAGAATTCTCTCCTTGAATTACTTATTCATCCCAGGAGAATTTTGCCAAAGAGAGTGTCTAATTCCTTGGGCTTTATCTGGCATTCCCTCCAACATGATGGAAAGGATGAAAGAAACTGATTTTTTACTGAGCACTCACTATGTGCCAGGCCTTTAGCCAAGCACTTTGGGTGTTTTCTCAGTTGGTCCAATCTCATGATAACACAGATGAGAAACTGAGACACATAGAGGTAAAAAAATTAAAAAAAATCCTGAATCACATGGCTATTAAGTAGCAGAGCTAGAATATAAACTCAGGCTGGCTGAGCCCAAAGTCCATGTTCTTCCCATTATACCATGCCACCTTACTTAAGGAGGGCTTCTAGGTTTAAGATGTAAAAGGGCCAGTAGCTCATCCTTCCTGCCCTGTGTCAGTCTGGTCTCTGGCTTTTCAACCACTGTCTCGATCCATTTATACCAGGGACTCTCAACCAGGGTGATTTTGCACTCTGGGAGACACTTGGCAATATATGGAGCCATTTTTGGTTATCACAACTTGGGGGATATTACTGGCATCTAGTGGGCCAAGGCCAGGGATGTTGCTAATCATCCTACAATGCACATAACTCTCCCTACAACAAAGAATAATCCTGTACAACATGTCAGTAGTGCTTAGGTTGAGGACAACCCCATGGATTTAAACAAACCCTACAGAGTCTCAGGAGCTGGATAAATTGCATGTGTCCTTTATGTACAGAATTCAGCTCACTAACACCTATCCAGTCTTCAGTTGGGTGAGACAGCCTAGAGCACAAGCTTGTTCCTGGGAAAACACGTACGAAATTTCGTTAGAGCCTTTGTGGGTGTTAACACGCAACTTCAGAACACACTAGTATAGTGGATAGACAAATAAGAAATGTTACAAAATGAAATGATACCTTTGCAGGGGACACAGAGGACATGAAGTACTTGTGTGGGGAATCAGGGGAAGTTGCCTTCATAAAAGCTGTAATGCTTGGGCTGAGACAGGCACGTCCAGGTGCACACATGAAGGGCAGGCATTCCAGGAAGAGTGGACAGTGCATGCTGTGTCTTGGAGGAGTGAGAGAGTGGGCCCCATATGGGGATCATGGGTAGTTTAGAGTGCCTAGAGCACAGGGGTGGCAAGATAAGCTGGGCGGGTAGATGGGAGTCTGATCTTAAAGGGCCTTGTGTGGAGCTTTAATTTTGTCTTCTAGATGACAGGGAGCTAGCTTTGCTGGTTGTCAATTTCCTTTCAGTAGAAACATGACTATCTCAACCTAAGGATCAGCTGTGATTCCCCATCCAGTAACATCTCATGAGAATATATTGACGTATAAGATTCCTTGGACTGCAATAAAAAAAATACAAAGTGAGTGGCTTACAACAACAGAAACTTATTCTCTCACAGTCACAGACACAAAAAGTCTGAAAACAAAATGTCATCTGGGCCATGCTCTCTCAGGAAGCTCTAGGAGAGGACCCTCCCTCTTCTTCTCTAGCTTCTGGTGGTTTCTGGGAACCTTGTCCTTCCTTGGCGTGTGGATACATCACTCCAATCTCTGCCTCCATTGTTACATGGCATTTCCCCTGTGTCTACATTTCTCTCTTCTTTAAGGACACCAGTCATATCAGATTAGGGATCACCCTACTCCAGTATGACCTCATCTTAACTTGATTACATCTGCAAAGGCACTGTTTCTAAATAAGACCATGTCCACAGCTACTGGGAGTTAGGACTTCAACATATAGTTTTTGAGGGCACAGTTCAACTCCCGACAATTGACTAAATCTTATTTCCCTGTTTATAGAGGTCAGGCCGCTCTGAAACGGGACCAACACCTGTTTGCTGGGACCACTGTTCAAGGATACTCTACGTCTATTTTAATATTTGTGTTACTGTCTATAAAAGGGGATAAATAAAGCCTGAGCAAGGTTTGGTGAAATTAAAGGAAATAGTGTCTGACACTGCTTGACCAAGGCAACATTTCATAAAGCTGAGTCTGATAGGATAAACTGTGGTCCTGTCTTTGTAGGACTATGAGCCTGGCTTCTTTCAGCCACACCAAATGAGCTACAAAGTATTTCTGCCTAAAGAAATGGTTCCATAGGGGAAATTAGAAGCAGAAGTTATTATCACCATTATCTGAAACAACATAGCTACATTGTCACTACATGAGTGGTGTTTTTTTGGTTCTGTTTTCCTTTAGTTTCCAAAGCTGTCATCAAAACACAAATGTTGCCCTCAGGAACATCCTGTGAGTTGTTTTCATGCCTCATGGAGCTCCAGTTTGTCAGAGAGCACAGGGGGATGAGTAAGGAGACAGTAAAGCACGTGGGAAGGGACTCTGGTGTAAAAACTTGGGCTGTCTTCTTGTGGCTTCCATGAGTTTGCCATGCAACCTTTAACAAGTGAATTTCCTCTTCTAAACCTGTTTCCCTATTCTAAAAATTGGAATAATAAAGACTATCCATGTGTAACACTTAAGACCATCATGCAGAACTGATCCATTAATGTTCAGCTTCTGCTCTAACCTGGAATTTGGTGATAGCACCATTGGTTGTTATCTTTCATTGTTGCCCTAAATATACTCCCACCTCATCTATTCCGTGCAGTTACCTACTAATTCTTTTTTGCTCCACTTATTTGCTTTCTTGAGTGGAAGTTGACTTCTTATTTTACAAAAATGATCTGGACCATTAGGCATATTCTTCCATAATCTCAACATACGCAAATGCTATCCTTCCATTGGCCCTCTCGGCTTTCTCCTCAATCCTCAGATTTGACCCTATTCATAGAAGAATGCCTCTGTGCCAAGTCTTCTCTGAGCAAAGTGAAATATGCCTTATTAAGCAAAGTAATAACAAATTCTTAATTCATTTAAATCACTGATGTGTTTCACAAGACTCAAGGCCATGCTCCTCATAATTTTACCCAGCTCCAAGACTGCACAAGGAAACCTCTATTTGCCCACATAAAATGAAAGGTACACAAATGGGGAAATTGGGCAAGATGAAGAAGTCTTTCAAGTTTGTCTTCAGTTCTCTCCTCCGTGCCCTTTATATACTCTGACTTCTCTTTATCCTATGGCCCCACAAAAACCAGGAAAGTACTTGATACTATTTATTTATTTATTTTAATTATTATTTATTTTCGTATTTATCTGTTTATTTTGCTGATTACTTAACCATGTGCTAGTAACTGGGATTACAAAGACCGATCAAATATTCTCCCCAAATCAAAAAGACCACAGTCAAGTTGGAGCAAGGAGTCAAACAAATTAATAAGGTTCCAGAAGGGTGCATATACCAGTTTGGGACCAGCACAGTGCAGGCACAGGTGATGATCAGTCATTTGCCTCCAAGGGTGTGACTCTTGAACTGAGCTGTGAAAGACAGACGTTTACAAATGTGCAACATAAACAGAAAACTATTTCAGACAGGAAGTATCCTATGGAAAGGCTGAAGGCAATGAACTGCCCTTGTATTCAGGGAACAAAAAATTCTTTCGATCATGAGGTAAGATAGGAATAGATTATAGGTTAGTCTCCAGGGTTGGGCAATTGTCAGAAATAGCAAGCTAAGGAATTTGAACTTTTCCCTGCAGGTTTTGCTTTTTCAGAAACAAACCTGCTATAGTTTGAGTGTGTCCCCCAGAGTTCACATGCTGGAAACTTAATCCCCAATGCAACAGTGCTGAGAGGTGGGGCCTAATAAGAAATGATTAGGTCGTGAGAGCTCTGCCCTCATGAATGGACTAATGTGATCATGGGAGTGAGTTTTTTATTGTGGGAATGGGTTCATTATCATGGGAGTAGGTTTGTTATATAAGTGAGTTCTGCCCCCTCTTGCTCTCACATGTGTGCTCTCTTACCCTTCCACCTTCCACTATGGGATGAAGCAGCAAGAGGGCCCTCACCAGATGCCAAGCAGATGCTGGAGCCATGCCCTTGGACCTCCCAACCTCCAGACCATGAGTCAAATAAATTTCTTTTCTTTATAAATTACCCAGTCTGTGGTTTCTGTTATTGAAACACAAAACAGTCTAAGATAATATCTCTGGTAGAACCGGGGTCAGAGGGTAAGAATCAAAGCCAGAAAACAAGTAAGGTGATAACATATATCTGAACTAATGTTTTAGCAGTGAAGAGGGTAGTGAGAAAATCTAGAGGTGAGGGGAACTAAGAGCCAGCCACAAAGCTTTGAATGAAAGGGAGGGATCGTGGGTAGGAACACAGGGGAAGATCATTTGGGGAGAGCCATGTCCCTTGGGTAGGGCAACATTTGCCAGGAAAATGTAGATGGCTTAGAGCACTGCACTTTATTCCTTATTTCTAAATATTGCTGAAATTTAATTTAAAAATTTTGCCCTTGACTATATTCTAAGGGGCCTATGAAGGATGGCAATGTGCAGCCTCCTTTGAAGGGTGACTATCTTGCTCAGGCCTCTCTTTAATTGTGTCAGGCCCTCCCTGCTTCTAGGAACTCCCCTGGCTGATCATTTCACTCTTGGACAAATTAAGACTGAGGCATCTGAACATCATCAAATGGAGATGCTTTGGGGAGAGAAATCTGGATAAGAAATATTGATATATGAGGGGACTTCAAAAAGTTCATGGAAAAATAGAAGTAAAATATAATACAAATCTTTCCATGAGCCTTTTGAAGTTCCCTCATATGTAATTTGGAAGTTATTTCCTTCCTCTCATTTCCTTTGCTCCACTTTTCTAAATCCTTTTCATCTTTATTAAGTCCCAGATAAAGTTCCATTTATTCCATGGACTTACTCTCAAATACCCTAGTCCACATTTATCTTGCAATTCTCTAGACTCAATTGTGCTTATAATCACTAATACAGCAAAGCGCATATTTATTATACATGTTCTTATACTTATTGCATATGTTCATATAATATATTTAAAATATGTATACAGTATAATGCATGCAATGCAATACATATGCTAGTTAAAATATGTGTATTTAATTATACTGTACATGTTCATTCTTATTTTTTGTAAATAACCTTTGGCAACAGGCCCAATAAATAAAATAACATTTTTTTCACAGTGTATGGCAATAATATAAATGGCAGCACACATGTGCCTAAATTGTTCTGTGGCCCACAGACTCTTGGGGATCCTTGAGTTGTTTTTAACTGTGTTTACATATAGACTGATGCTGTGAAAGAAATATTGAGTAAAGCTGCCGGCACCTTAGGAAGAACTGAGCACCAAACTGTCCTTGTAGTCATTATATTTTTTATTCATAGAAAAAACTGGTTTCTCTCTAAAATGTTTTTGGTAAAAACAGTAAAATTATTCATTTTACTAAATCTTAGCCCTTGAGTACATGTCTTTTAAATATTCTGTAAGATAAAATGGAAACATCAAATGAAGCACTTTTGCTCAACCTGAAATACAATGTTGAATCAAGGAAAAGCACCGTGCAATTGCTTGCCTTGTGGGATGAACTAGCCACCACCCCCTACCCCTTTATTATAAAACATAAGTTTTGCCTGAAAAAGTGATGGACAAACTGTAGCAAATCAGACTTGAGTATTTGGTAGACATTTTCCCCAAAATGAACTAAATGAGCCTATCACTGCAAGAAAACCAACTGACAGTATTTGTTACCTAAGATAAAATTGGAGTTTTTAAGTAAAAATAAAGTTTCAGAAAACATGTATCTGCCACCATGAGCTTGACAGCTTCCCCAAGACTGAATGACTTTTCTGATGAGATGAGTAGTGATATTAATGGACTTTTAAAATATTGTATAACCTAATAGTGATTATTCAGAAAAGAAGTTAAGAAAACAATCTCATTTACAACAGTATCAAAAAGAATTAAATACTCTGGAATAAACTTAACAAAGGAAATAAAAGTCTTGTACACTGAAAACTGAAAAACACTGATGAAAGGCATTAAAGCAGACACAAATAAATGCAAAGACATCCTGTGTTCATGGAGTATAATAAATTAATTTGCTAAAATGTCCATACTACTCTAAAATATCTACAGATTTAATGTAATCCCTATCAAAATCCTAATGCTAATTTTCAGATATATAGAAAAAAAAAAAACTTAAAATTCATATGGCACCAAAAATGACCCTAAACAGCCAGAGCGATTTTCAACAAGAACAAAGCTGTTGGCATCATACTTCCCGACTTCAAAGTGTATTACAAAGCTATAGTAATCAAAACATCATGACACTGGCATAAAAACAGACATACAGATGAATGGAACAGAATAGAGAGCCCAGAAATAAACCCATATGTATATAGTCAACTGATCTTCCACAAGGGTGCCAAGAATACACAATGGAGAAAAGAGTAGCCTCTTCAACAAATGGTGTTAGCAAAACTGTATCCACACACAAAAGAATGGAATTTGATCCCTATCTTACACCATACACAAAAATTAACTCAAAATGGATTAAAAACTTAAATGTTAGACCTGAAACCATAAAACTCCTAAAAGAAAATATAGGGAAAATTTCTTGACATTGGTCTTGGCAATGATTTCCTGGATATGACACCAAAAGCACAGGCAACAGAGCAAAAGATAGACAAGAGTGATTACGTCAAACTAAAAAGCTTCTGCACAGCATGAGAAACAATCAACACAAAACGAAAAGGCAAACTACAGAATGGAAGAAAATACTTGCAAACCTTATGTCTGATAAAAGGTTAATATCCAAAATATATAAGGAACTCATATAACTCAATAGGAAAAACCCACAAATAACCCAACTAAAAAATGGACAAAGGAACTTAATAGACATCTCCACAGATGAAATACAAATGGTCAACAGGTATATGAAAAGATGCTCGACATCACTAATTAACAGAGAAATGAAAATCAAAACCACAATGATATCACCTCACACCTATTAGAATGGCTATTATCAAAGAACAGGGGCTAACTGGTTAGTTCTCTTGGTTAGAGTTCAGATCCTGTACCAGCCAGCCACCAAAAAGAAAAAAAAAAAAAAAAGATAAATGTTTGTGAGGATTTGGAAAAAAGGAACCCTTGTACACCATTGGTGGGAATATAAACCGGTGCAGCATTATAAAAAGCAGTATAGAGGTTTCCAAAAAATTAAAAGTAAAACTATCATATGATCGGCAATCTCACTTCTCAGTATACATCCAAAGAAATTGAAATCAGGAGCTCAAAGAAGTATCTGTACTCTAATGTTCATTGCAGCATTATTCACAATAGCCAAGATATGAAATCACCGAAGTGTCCATTGACAGATGAATGGGTAAAGAAAATGTGGTATGTACACACAGTGAAATACAACTCAGCCTTAAAAAAAAAAAAAAAAGAAAGAAAATAGAAATCCTGCCATTTTTGACAACATAGATGAACTTGAAGGATATTATGATAAGTGAAATAAGCCAGACACAAGAAGGCAAATAATACATGGTGCCACTTATATGATGACTCTAAAATAGAAGCAGGAAGTGGAATGGTGGTTACCAGAGGCTGGGGGGAAGGAAAAAGGAGGAAGTATCAATCAAAGCGTACAAAGTTGTGGTATACAAATTGAATATGTCTTGGAGACCTACTGTATAGCACAGTGCCTATAGTTAACAATACTGTATATTGTATAGTTAAAAATATGCTGAGGGTAGATCTTACATTGAATGTTCTTATCACACACTCAAAAAATATTAATAATAAATAAGAAGATGAGAGAAAACTTTTAGAGGTGATGGATAGGTTTCCGTCATAGATTGTGGTGATGGTTTCATGGGTGTATACTTATCTCTAAACTCATCAAGTTGTATACATTAAATATGTACAGCTCTTTGTATATTGATCATACCTCTATAAAATGGTATGAAAATATTGTATAAGGAAATATGTCAACGTCTGGAAGATCTGCATAGCTCAGTGAACCAATATTTTTCAAAAGACTAATACATAATGACGTGAAAGGTATTAAATTTTTTGGATACGGTTTTAGAATTTATATTGAAAAAAATCTTAAAGAAATTACCACTTGCCAAGTTTTAATGCAGAAACAAAGAATATTCACAATTCCATGAAAAGGTTATTCTTTCTCCAACTGCATATCTGTGCAAGGCCAGATTTTCTTCAAACATGTCAATTACGATTACTCTATAACAGATTGAGTGCTGAAGCAGATAGGAGAATCCAACTGTTTTCGTTTAAATCAGATGACAGATTTATAAAAATGTAAAACAATGCCACCCATCCCTAGTTTTTTGTTTGGAAAAACATAGTATCTTTCAAAAGAATATGGCATTTATATTAATAATAGATTCTTGTTATTTTAAATAAGTTAATAAATATTTCTTAAAATTTTAGTTTTAGTTTTGAATGTGATCAATATGAATAGATACTACCCACATTTATAAAAGCCCTTTGGGGTCTTCAATAATTTTTAAGAATGTAAAGGGTTACTGAGACCAAAAACTTTGAAAAAAGTTAAGCTAACAAGCTACTAAAATACGTTCTTATCATCCTATCTTGACAAATAGGGTTAAATTTAGAATTCTTCTACTCTTAGAAAACTACATTGGAACGTGAGAGTGTGGGGAGAGCCAGGCCCTGTTCCTGAGGCCTGGTCCCCTTTTCTTCTTCACACACCACAAGGGGCCTCAAGGGCATGCAGGTGAGCACTCAGATCACACATTCTACCTGCTGCAAAAAGCTACCCACTGGCCCCGCTTTGTGCCTCTCTTTCTTGGGTCTAAAGGCAGTACTCTTTGTCAAATCATGTATCCTCTCTGAACCTCAGTTTTCTCTCCATAAACTGAGACAGGCTAGAGCTCATCTTGTACCAACTTTCTAAGATGCTGTTTTGTCCCTAACCCACCATGCCCAGCGTGATATGGGCAAAAAAGGTATCAGTGAATTTTTGCTGAGTAATCAAAACTAATCTGAATTATAAAACACTCTGCAGATTTAAGAACACATTAAGTGAGATTGACAGAAGGGAAAGCTTTTTCTTCCCATCAGTAAACTGAAAAGGAGGGACTCTAAAGCACCTGTGTCCAACTCTTCCTTTTTACTAACCTTAAATTCCAAATAGGAATGAGAAAGAGTTTTTCCTTCCCATAATGTTTACCCTGTTGTCCTCCCTGTCAATGAAGTCTTGGGAAATAGAAGTGAAGAAGTACAAATGTGTCATATGAAGAATAATAAAACATGATTAACCTCATTCAGGCTTTGTACATTTTACAATGAAAGTCTGTCACTGCTTCAGCTGCTGGCCCAGAGTGAGAAAAATAATTCTGTTGAATCTGAATACAACTTTGTGCAGTACTTCAGCTGCATCCACCTCCGCCTCCCCCCCTGAATTCTTGCCCTAACTCAAATCAAAAACTAAATGAAAAACACTTTCCTAAATCAAAAGCTCTTTCCTCTGTGCTTCCATAACACATTGTACCTCTATTGATAGCACACATCAAGTCTTTCTGTTTGTTACATTATTTTTATATGCCTTTCTCATCATTAGATTATCAACTTCTTTCGGACGATAACTGTATTTTTATGATTTCCGTTCTTCCCAATTAGTTGGAATGCAATAATGATTATTTGATAGAATTGGCTGCATGATTTCCACTGATTGCAACTGTGAAAAATCTGAAAAAAAAAAAAAGTAATGAGGATGTTGTTGCACATTCAACTATCTCGAATAATCACTCTTGGAGGTGGTTCCACCTTGTCTGCTTGGCAAACAACTATTCATCCTTCAAGACTCAGTTCAAGGATCTCATCTTCCCCCACCACAATAAACCACATTCTCCTTTATGCATTCATGCTCAAGTAGCTTTAGATCATCTAAAACACTATCCCTTCCTCACCACCCTTTTGGAAGAAATATTTGAGTTGCTAGAATTTAAAGTTAAGTCTTCCTAGAAAGATGGTTTATAACAGACTTTTGCTGCCTGTGTTCTACAGAACATAGTCCCTTGGGGTGTTCCATGAATAAGGCATCTATATTCAGGTGAGATTTGAAGATGCTGTAGGTTTTATCTCTCACTTGGAGATTTACCACAGAGAAATCTGTGTAAAGAGAAGTAAGGAAGACTTTACATTTCTTTGGTCAAGACCTTTAAACTCTTTTAACCAAAAAGTTTTTTTTTTTTTTTTTTTAATTCTTCATTTTATACCTGTTAACATGCCAAGGAACTCCAGTTCTATGGAAAAATACTCTGGTAAGTGGATAGGAGAAAAACCAATATTTATTGCTAATGGTTCTATGGTACCTTCCTTTCATACATCATAACCCATTAGTGATGATAGGGCTGAATGTAGTTTCTTTTCAAAGTTGGCAGGTGATTAATGAAGTAGCAATCTGACCTAGGTTCCTTTCTGGATAATTTTTTTTTTTCTTTTTTTTCCCTACCATGTCATTAAGCAATTTTTTATAAACCTTGATTTATTTATGCTCTCAAGGAGTTTGTGAGATACATAGTAAAATGTTATTTTCTTTATTTTATAGAAAGTAAAAGGGTTTGGTAGGGTTAAGTGACTTGTCAATGTTCCCCTAGCTGGCAAGTGGCAGAGGCAGGATTATAACACTAGCCTTTAACTCCTAGAGGGCTGCCTTTGGGTTCGATGCTGCTTCTCATATGGGGAATTCAGTCTGGGGATATCATTTTAACCTCTTTTCCTGTTACTGCCACAGTTAATGTCTATTTAATCACAAGGAATACCCCAAAGTTGACTTTACTGTCAGACAACCCTGGACTCAAATCTTAGCTTTTCAACTGGTGTTTCAAGTGTGGCTTCTAAAAATTACATAACCTGTCTAAGTTTTCACTTTCTTTCCTGGAAATGGGGCAGATTGTTTACCTATGGGGCTTGTTATGAAGTTACGGATCATGTTCATAGACAGCTTGCCCAGTTCCTGGCATACTATAAATGTTCAGTAACTATTTGTTCGTCTCCTTGTCTTTATTCTTGAGCAGTCCTAGACATTATGGGAGTGAGGCTCTTTTTTTAACGTATGCAACTATTTGATACTAAAGCATCTTCAAAGCAAGAAGCCTACTTCTAAACGTCCACACTCTACAATTCTTGAGCAATGTAGAAATCTAACAGCTGCAGTATCCCACTTGTTAGTTAAAACAAGTTGAACTATCAGAGGAGCATTTATAAGGCAGGGCTTAAAAGGGCTTTATAGGATGTGAATTCCCCCCACCTCCACCCCCGTCTGATGTTGTAATGGAATCACCCAGTTGATGTCTCCAGATGAGATGAGAAGGAATCAGATTTCCTGAGAATCATAATAGCTGCCATTTGCTGACCACTGACTATGCTCAGGCAATATTCCAAGAACATTAAAGTATATTATCTCTAATCCTCATAACAATAGGGCAATGTAAGTCTTATTATTCTCCTCTTACAGATGTGACAATGGTAGTTCAGAGTTGTCAGGTAACTATTTCAATTATTAACTGCATTAAGCATCTATGTGTATGTGTATTTCTGCATACCTGAGCACCTAGGACTGAAATTGGGGGTCAAAATCTATGGTCATTTAAATTTTTGTTAGAATCTGCAAAATCGACCTCTAAAAAGTGTTGCACAGAATCCACAGTCCTCAAGAGTAAATGTGATTTTTCCCGACACACTGGCAATAGTTTATTATATGCTTTAAATTTTTTTCCAATTTGATGGGTAAAAATGACATCCCATCAAGGGTTCTTTCGTTTATATTTTTTGAATCATGAAATTTAATAATTTTTATATGTATATTGACACTTAGAGTCCTTTTTCTTTTGACTACATGTTATATCCTTTTCTTTGGAATTGTTTGTCTTTTCCCTTGGTTGTTTGTCAAAGATAGTTTGACTTTGTCAAGTGTTTGGCAGGTATCTGTTAATTTTAAATGAACTGAGAAGAATCTAAGTTTCCATCAATGGAAAATCGGTTCATAATTTATGGTATATCCATACAATGGGATACCAT
Organism: Cynocephalus volans; assembly: GCF_027409185.1. Lineage (NCBI taxonomy): Eukaryota > Metazoa > Chordata > Mammalia > Dermoptera > Cynocephalidae > Cynocephalus > Cynocephalus volans. The sequence goes on along the minus strand of NC_084467.1, from coordinate 120,670,782 downwards.
GCAGTTATTAAAAAGAAAAAGGCAGATTGCACTGATTTGGAAAGATGCCCAATATATATTGTTAAGTGAACTAGAAAATGGAAGGATAATATGTATAATAGAGTTCCCACTAAAGCACTCATGTATGTACGCATACACATTTGCAAATTCATGAATGATAACATGACCTAGTTTTGGATGTCTCTGGTAAACACAAAGGCCTTGAGGGAAAGGGTAAATTTCACTTTCCGCATTTTTGTACAATGAGCATGTATTACTTTTACAATAAAAATAATTAACAGTAACATTGTAAGATTGGCTTTAAAAAGTAATTTGCTTTTTAGGAGACATAGTAACAAGTCAGGCAGGCTCCATCTTCTATAACATACTGCCCTTGAGCAAAAACAATGCTTTCCTACAGCATGTGGAGGTGTCCAAGGGAGAACTGTGACCTCCCTGCTTTCTGTCAAACAAAAGGAAATGGGAGGGCAGGGGGAGGCTGAAGAAATCTTTGAGGATGCAGCGTCATAAGCGATGGGGCTGCACATTGCTTTCTCTTACTAATGAAAATCGTAGCAGCTCTACTTATCTTATAAAACTGAAGCTATTCAGAAATTGCTTTTCCAAGGCTGAGGTCAAGGTACCTCTGTTGTAAGGAAGAGCAAATGAACAGGAGGAGGTGGATTCTCCAGACAGGAGGATAGTGCTGGAAGCACAGGTGAGTGAACAATGGGCTGATGATTCTGCTGTAAATCACCCTTGGGGACTGTCCCACCCACCATCAGAGGCTAATTGTTTGGCAAGGAACTTGAGAGTCAAGAGAACCATCTACATTTCCCAAAAGATCATAGAATAAAGTCCTGTGCTTCTCAAATGTTGTTTCTAAAGAATCCCCAATATTAGGATATGTACCTCCCTGCAAATTGAAATTAAAGTCTCGTATTTTTTCAAAATCCATATGAGTTTTTAATTCTATTCTATAATTCATCTGTGTTGGTTATAAAAGAAAATAATTTTTTATTCCCCATATTTTCAACGATATCTGTTGACTAGAAAAATGAGCTGTGCGTATGCTCTAGAGCATATTCAATACTTATTAGGAAGAGGGGAGACTTTGGATGAGACATACCTGGCTTTGATCTGCTTGTTAGGTGTTCTAGCTCATGTTATTTAGTCCCTGAGCTGCAACTTCCTTATCTAAGAAGGAAAGTAGTAATTCCATCTTTCTGTAATCTTGTGAGAACAAAATGAAAAAAAATAATAATAATTTACCTCATGTAATAGTTCATTTCTGTTGCTTATAACAGAATACCTGAAACTGGGTAATTAATAAAGAAGTGCAATTTACTTCTTACAGTTTTAGAGGCTGGGAAGCCCAAAGTCCAGGGAGTACATCTGGTGAGGGCCTTTTTCTTCATGGTGACTCTCTACAGAAATACAGAATATCACATAGCGAGAAACAGCATGAGCAAGAGAGAACTAATCTCCTTACTAGCTCTTCTTTAAAACCCATCAGAACCATGCCCATTATTCCTTGAATGGATCAATCCATTCACAAGGGCACAGTCCTCATGATCCGATCGCCTCTCAAAGGCCCCACCATTTATTTACCATAATCAGATTTCCTACCCTCTTGACACCATTTCAATGGAGATCAAGTTTCCAATACATGAATTTTGGGGGGACACATTTGACCCATAGCATCCCAGTACCTTTCACATGATGAGTGTTAATTGTAATGCTAAATCTTCACCTTTAAAATTGTTTGTTTTAAAATCTGAAAAGAACACCAATATTTATTGAGTTCTGTGTTAGCTGTATACTTAGTGACATAACAGTGGCTTAAACAAGATAGCCTTTAATTTTTTACTCACATATGAAAGCTCTGGAGGATTGTAGTCCAAGGCTGCTATGGTACAAAAGACTCAAAATTCCTTCTGTATTTCCTGCCATTTTTAGCACATTGCTTTCATGCTCAAGGTTGCCTAAGTGTCCCATGATGGAAGCATCAGCTACAGGTACCATAGTTAAACTCCAGGCAGAATAAAGAAACGTAGAAGAAAAGGGCAAAAGACCAGACCTGAAGAATAATATTCCTTTAAAGGATATTCCTGAAGCTCCACCAGTAGCCAAACTACCTTCAAGGAAAACTGAAGAATATAATAGTTTAGTTGGGTGTAATGCTGCCCCAGAGAGAAATAGGTTCTGTTAGTAAAGACAAAGGAGAGAATTAACATTGACTGGGCAAATCAGCAGTCTCTGCCACTAATAACTATTAGGATATACTAACAGCTATCATTTACCGAGTGGCTACCATTAAAGTAAGCTATTGGGGCCCATGGTGTAGGTACTATCTTTTTCTTTTTAACGATAAAGTAGCAAAGGCTAAAAAGATTAATATATTAAGTAGCAAAGCCAGGCTATGAACCAAGGGAGGATGTCAGCAGATCTAGCTTTCTTAAGTGAGCTGCTTTCCAGTGCCAGAGTTGGAGACAGTAATATCATTTTAATGAAATTTCCAAATGCCAATAGAAGAGTTAGAACTTTAAAATATGAAATTATCAGTTATTTGATGGAATTGTTGATAGCAATCAGTTGCGTGTTTGGAAACACCAGTTTTGCCAAAAGGCTTTTCTCTTTGGCTGGCATTTCATTCAAACATAGTCTCAATCAAGTCTTTATCTCATTGATGTTTTGCTCTTAAGGGAGAAAGTTCTTCTGGATTAAAGGCAGGTTATGTATATTCATTCAATTGTGCATTCATTCATTCATTATACATTAAAGAATTTTTGGATTGCACACTGTGTGCTAAAACTAGTTCTATTCAAAACCCTGGGAAGAAAAGATAATAAGCCAGAGTTCCTATGCTCAGAGCTCACAGTTAGAGCAATGAATTTTAAGCAATTCAACCACATCGCAAAGTAAGAAGTGCATTTCACATTGCAACCCCACATACCTCCTCAACACACACACAACACACTCAAAATTTCATGAAACAATACTTACTATTAGTATATGCAATGTACTCTGATATTTTCTATCTTCTACTCTACCCTATTCTATTCTCTCTTTTCTTAATGTTTAATGTCACAACTAAAATTATTTTAAGACACTAATGTGCTGTGACCTATAATTTGAAAGGCAAGTAAATTGATAAATTCAGTATAATATGGCAATACTCTTAGATCCATATGAACAATGAGCTCTTGGATGTTAAAGAAATTGCTGTAGATTGGATGCCCGCCCCCCAGCCTCATTGAAGCTTAATTCCCACTGTAAACATTGAGGGTGGGAAATCCTATTATGGTAATTGAAAGGTGGAGCCATGAAGAGGTGATTTGATTGTAGGACCATGCAGTAGTGAATGGATTAAAGATGGTGGTCAGGGCTGTGGTTCTGGGGGCTTTAAAAGAAGAGGAAATTCTGTCTTTCTCTCTCTGTACTCTGCCATTTTCACAATGTAATACTCTGCCATCACCGTCACCACCACCAAGACCCTCACCAACTGTGTTCCCTGGACTTTGGACTTCCTAGCCTCTGAAACTATAAGCAATAAGTTTCATTTTCTTTATAAATCACCCAGGTCTGTGTATTTTGTTATAAGCAAGAGAAAGAGACTAATACACCATTCTAAGCCACAGTTTACTCTTAGAATAACAGCAAGAGTGATGCTGTTGAAATGTTAATCAGATCACGTTATCCCTCTTCTCAAAATTCTCCAAAGGCTTCAGATATCACTTAGAGTAAAAGCCAAAATTCTTCTGTGGCTACAAAGTTATACAACATCTAGATCCCATAACTGCATCTCCCACAACTCTGTACTTCAGCCATACTGGTTATTTTGCTACTTATTACACTGTGAGACCTATTCACATCTAAGGCTCTTGATCTCGCTGTTTCCTGGAATGCCCTTCTTCCAGGCATATCTGTATGGTTTATTCCATTCCCCCTTTTAGGACTTTTTGCAAATGTCAACTTTTTAGTGAGGCCCTTTCTGATCACCTCATTTAAAACTGAACTTCACCCTATCCCCAAAACTCTATCCCTTTTGCTGCCTTACTGTCCTATGTAGCACTTACCACCACAGAACTCACTATAGATTTTACTTACTTATCTCATTCATTGTCAGAATTTACTCCACTCCATCCTCCATAGAACATAAGCTTCGGTAGCAAAGGGATTTCCATCTGGGCACTTGTGCATCTCTAGCACCTAGTATAATGCTTGGCCTATGGGTGCTCAGTAGATATTCATTGAATGTGTGAAAAAACTAATAAGGAAGGAGAGGAAGCAGTGATGGTAAAGAAATGCTTTACAGAGATGCAGACATTTGAAGTGACTGTTAAATAATGAACAGGGAATCTGTTGAATAGGTCAGGGTGCGTAGGAAACATTTATATAAAGGCATGGAAATATCATGGCCAACTTAGGGTACTGTGAGTCGTTAACTATAGCTGGATTCGAGTACAGAGCTGTAAGAACTGAGATGAGAGAGAGAAATGAAGAACAGTTGATGGCAAGGGATAGGAAAATTGTGGTCGCGATGGGCCATTGTCCTTGGATTTTAAGCATGGGACTGATGTGATCTGATTTATATATTATGTCACAAGGTAGAGGCTATGTTTTCTTAAACATATTTTTCTAAATGTATTTTAATATAGTTTTCTAAAATATTGCAATAAATGAAGAAATAATAACATAGTTTAGGAATAATGAAAACAACATATACTTTAGCACTCACAATGTGAACTACAGCAATGACAGTGGAAATTAGAAGAAAAGGATGAATTCAAGAGCCACTGAAGAGAAAGCACATTACGGAAATTGTGACCAACCAGAAGAGATTCTGTAAAGAGTATAAAGAGAGAAATGTCAGGAAAAGCTTACATGTTGTTTAGCCTACACTGAATTCTCTCTTTTAAAAAATAATAATAATAATAAAATTAAGACATAAAAAAATAAATTTTAAAAAGGTGGTCGCCAGGTTTTAGGCCTGGATAACTAGATGACTTCATTCACTAGGATGCACACGGTCTAAGAGAAGGATGAAAGGAGGAGGAAAAGGGTCAAAATTAGGGATTATTAGTTCAGTTTGAGGCATGCAAAATCGAGAGTTCTCATGGTCTATTCAGAAGAACATGGGGTGGGCTAAAGAAGAGGGAGGGAACACTCTGATTAATTAGGAATGGCCTAAGACCCATTACAAATAATGTAGATCCATTGATTCTACTGACATAGGGATTGGCTAATAGCCTATTTAGTTTGGCTATAGCTAGATAACGTACATCAGCATCACTTGTGAGTCTGGTTAAAAAGAGATTCAGTAGATCTGGGTCTTGAATCTACATGTCGGTTTTTTTTTAACATTTCGGAAGTTTTATTTATTTATTTATTTATTTATTTATATTTTGTATTGAATCAAAATTGATTATACATATTTTTGGGGTTCAACATTGAGATATGTTGATCTAATCAATATTACTAGCATGTATATTGTTACGAATTGTAATTATTCTTTATGCCCCTTGTCCAATCTCTCCACATCCCCCATTCCCTCCCCCTCCCCCCTAATTGCTCTGGATTTCTTCTCTCTTTCTGAAAGAATAGTGGTTACTCTGTTGATTTGTTGCCTGGATGATCTGTCCAATGCTGAGAGGTGTGATCAGGTCCCCCAATATTATCATAGAGCAGATGCTTCTTCTGTCACTCTGGAATGGGCTTTGTGTAGAGAGACATCCTCTTCTTTTCTTTATCTCTGCTGGTGACTCTCCTTGTATCAATGCACTCCAGTGGCTGGCAGACCATTTGTGTGGTGGTTGTTGTGTCTAGCCGATTTTGCAGTAGTCATGATTATTGCGGTGGCTGTGGTGGGCCACCCACATGGAGTTGATGTTTTTGGTGTGCTCCTTTGTGCTGGTAGTGTGCCTGGTTGTGGGGAGTGTCTGGTCTCCAACTCCATGCCTCAGTCCCCCAGGTGGGCCCCAAGGTGCTGGCGTGGTGTGCCTGGTTGTGGGAGGGGGAGTCCAGTCCCCGGCTCCATACCTCAGGTCACCAGGTGGGCCCCAAGTTGCTGGCACAGTGTGCCTGGTGGTGGGAGGGGTTCTGGTCCCCTTCTCCATGCTTTGAGTTCCCAGGCAGGACCTGAGGTGCTGGCACAATGTGCATGGTTGTGGGAGAGGGGTCTGGTCCCCTCTCCATGTCTCAGGTCTCCAGGCAGGCCCCAAGGTGCTGGTGGTGTGCCTGGGCTGGAACTAATTTTTTGTCCTTTGCTTACTTCTAACACAGGGGAACTACCTGTGGGAACCAGTACTTGAGCTCTGTGGTTGAGCTAAATTGCTGCTTTGCTGCTGTTTCCCTAGGGAAGGCTTTTTGTGCAGCTCTGGGTTTAATGGTTGATCTTATAGGTACTTCCGGCTCTCCAGAGATCTGGTGGATCTGGGTTGTGTAGAAACTCTGATCTGGACCTGAGTTTTTTCATCAAACTGCACCCCATGCAATTCTGCATTCCCAACCAGTCTCCTCTGAGTGGTCCTGCACTGATTGGAGGGCAGGTCAGCTGCCCTTGCTGTGTCCATGTTCTCTTGGTGGGCCTGTCTCCCCCACTGCCCGTGCTCTAAACACTTCCCATGGGATGGGCCCTGCATTGGTCCCTTGTGATGACTCACCAGCCTCTGAATGGCTCCCTTTTTCAGCTGTTCTGGTTCCTCACTCCTGCGTGTGTCCATGGGAACCCTATTATTGGTCTTGCTGTCCTGGGGGCCACCAAGGCCCTCTTCTGCCCTGCTGCCTCCAAGTTAACCCATCTCAAGGGCACAGCTACGGCTTCTGTCGGCTCCTGCTCCATGTGCTCTGCAGTCCCAGCATTAAAGCAGCCACGGCATGAAACCCTAAGAGCAGTTTTTTCTTTCCCTCATTGTGGTTTCTCCCACCTTCATAAACTCCATAGATCTCTCCTCCTCTTCCCCTGAGCTCCAGTGGCCCCAGCTTGGCTGATGCTACATTTTTAAAGTTGTAAATTGGTTGATTTTGGGGAGAGAGTGATGCTGGGAACCATCTATTCCACCATCTTGACCAGAAATCCTGAATCTACGTGTTTAACAAGCACTCACAGGTAATTCTGATACTGGTGGTACCTTACTTAGAAAAATTCTAGTTTAGGCAAAATTGAAATCACTAATGATGATTCAAATCTGACCAGTCACAGGGATCTCTCTGACTCCTCCCCCTCAGTCTATACCATAATTTATTATCAAGCCTTTCTGCTTTATTTCTAATACTACCTCCTCCAGCTTAATCAGCATCTATTGGGCATACTTTACATCAGTTTTCCCTTTTTAATTCTTACTTCCTTGAGAGTTATACATCATTTGCTGCATGTTGAAGTTAAAGGAGCAGAGTTCACAGACTTTAAATAACTTGCCCAAGATCCTTGAGTTAATCAGTAATAATAGAGAATCATACCTAGTTCATCTTATTCCAAGACTTGTACCCTTTCCAGTGTGGCTCACCACCTCCTTCATAAAGCCTTTTTTAGTAAATAATCACTCCCTTTTTAAAGAACCTTTTTTTTTAAGTACCACAGTTTTCAGCACTATTTAACAGGTGGTGCCACAGTACATTATTATTCAGCTGATTTGCACATATTAGAATTGTATACCTAACTCTGAAGTCTACAGCCACAGACCATCTTTTAATTTTCTGTCTACCCCAAAGAGTTTAGCACTCAAGAGGTCATTTGATGGGAGCTCAACAAATGCTCTATTCAATTTCCCTGAAGTGCCGAATGCTCCAAAGGACAACAGATGTGGACTTCCTGTTTGCTCTTGGGTGACTCACTTAATGTCATCAACTCCTCCTTAACATGAGGAAATTCATACATTTTTTTGGTACTTGAGTCACAGGAATTTGGGGAAGAACAATGATTTACTGTGGCCAAACTACAGTGAATCAAGGTATAAATAATAATTTGTAAGTACTGTATTAACCAAGGAGGGAGAGTGTTCTTTCCAGAAAACATATTTCCAGAGTCACTGTGCCAGGAAATAAATCGATATGTCTGGCCTCCAGAGAATCCATTTACCTCCCTCAGGACCAGGATGTATATTGTACGCTAGGATCCCTTCATGAACTGGACAAGTCTGGTGCAGGGACAAATGGTAAAGCTGCAGGGTGGTCATAGGAGACAAATGCTGGAACCCTGCAGGCCCAGAGGCTGACATCTCACTCCTTGTCAGTCATCCCAGCACAGAATCAAAAGCAAGATGTACCATGAGACATGGGTTCAGAGTCACCTTGACCCATCTGTCATAAAGCTTCTACCCTGGTTCACCAGGGGCTTGCTCCTGAGAAGGGAACAGGAATAAAGACCAATTTATTATTGAACCAGAACCAGAGACAAAAATCAGTGATCTCATTAGAAGCTGAGGGACATTAAAGCTATGTCAACAGATCAGAGACCTACAACCTTGTTTTACATAAGAAAAAACAAAATCTAAGGGAGCCTTTCACTTCTAATCAATTTGTGCATCATTCTTCTTAAAGCATAAGAAATTAGAGAGTGATAGAGAGACAGAGAGACAGAGAGATAGCAGTCCTTATCAGACTTAGAGGAAAATAGCAAATTTTAGGCTCATGTAAATGGAGTGAGAAGCCAAGACAATCATTAATTGATAGGCTACAAAATGTGAATAGCAAAACTTCCTCACAAACTGAACTGATGGGGTCCATTTTATTAAAAATCAGAACTTGAGCTGATTTGAGATACAGAAACAAATAGTTATCTGCAATGGACAATACGCAGATGAATTAAAGGAAATAGGCAATCTAGGATATGTGAGCCATGGAAAAGAATGCTATAGGAAGTTCTATACACCAGCAACGTGACAAAGGAAAGACCTTTCCTTATCAAATAGTAATTTCAAAGGAAGCCCCGTTGTATATTATTTAGCAATTGTTGGATATGGTTACCCTTCGGTAAAACATCTTTTGTTGTCATTCTGTGGTGTGGGTTTGTCCTTCTCCATCCTTTCATCTTTTTGTTACCATTGCAAAATCATGAGTCTACAAGCACTTAATCACCATTGTGTCCTGAGACCAACTGAACTTAAGTGACATTCTGGTGAGCTGAATGAGCAAACCAGGTACACAATATCCCAAAGAGTCCACGTCTTTGGCAAAGCCTATTAATGTCTGAACATGATTAGAGCATCCAAAACATCAAACTTGTTCAAAGTGAAACCAAGTTTTCTGCATGGCTGGAATACTTATCCAATGGAACCAAAAAATTCAAGATGCTGTGAAGATTTAGAAATTCAAGACAATACAAACATTAAAAGCAAAAAAGGATCTAAATACCTAACATGATGGTTTAAAGATAAACCTTAGAGAAAACAGATTTTGAAAACAAATGCAAATAAAATGAAACCACAGCAAAACTCATCCTCCACTAAAAGATTCAAAACTGCCCTTTTTTTTAGCCTCAGTTCCTACAGTTAATTTAAGAATTATTAATATGTTTTGGTTTTTAAGAATTATTGTGGAGGGGTGTGTGTGTGTGTGTGTGTGTGTGTGTGTGTGTGTGTGTGTGTGTGTGTGTGTGTGTGTGTGTGTGTGTGTATGAATGATCTTTTCAGTAAAGAAGACACAAGCGTGACATCAACAAGATGGTGGAATAGATGATTCCCAGCATAACACCTTCTCACAATTAACCGACTTACAACTACTAAAAGCAAAGACTGCCAACCTGGATTTGCTGGAGCTGGGGAAAAAGGAAGAGAGAACCACAGAGTTGGTGAAGGCATGAGAGGCAATAGTGAGAGTGTGTAGAGACAGCACCTATTGTTCTGAGCCAGCCTGGTATGGAGGAGGGGACTAGCTGTTACACATGGTTAGAAGCTGTGGCACCCTTCATGTAAAACTTCTTGGAGTCTGCAGGGTAGAGGAGGGCATTGGAACATGCCATACCAGCGCACAGGCCCTAAAGACAATTGGCAGGATTCCCCCGGGCCCTTATGAGGAACAAGCTGCCACAACCAACTGGAGAAAAGAGCTGCCCAGGGGCTGGTGAATTAACAGCAGGGACTTGTATATGGCCTGCCTCACAGGAAGAAGCTGGAGTGCTGGGCAAAGGCTGCCCACTAGAAGAACATTAGGCACAGAGTGGGCAGCTGGTCTTAGTGGAAATGGGTCAGCGCAGTAGAACTGCAGAGGCTCAATCTACAGGAAAGTTTCCATACCAGGCTGGAATTTCCATACAACCCAGACCCAGAAGCAATTAATGACCCACATAAAAAGCCTCTCCCAGAGAACCAGCAGCAAATAGCAGTCTCCTCAAATGCCTAGGCATTGACTTAAAGAAGGAAAGATGGAGAAAAGAGTAGAGAAAAATATTACCACCAAATGAAACAAACAAAGCACTAGCAGTGAACATGGAGGAAGAGCAGATCTATGAAAAGTATGAAAGAGAATTCAGAATAACCCTCTTAAAGATGTTCAGGGAATGACAAGAAAATGCAGATAGAAGATTACATCATATCTGGAAAATAATTCGGGAACAGAATAAGAAACTTGACAAAGGAACAGAATCAATAAAAAAAAAAAAAAGAAAGAAAGAAGAATGCATTATCTGAACTGAAAAACTCCGTAGAAAGCTCCAACAGTAGGCTTAACCAAACAGAGGAAAGAATCAGTGAGCTCAAAGATAAAACACATGGAATTATCCAATCAGAGGAGCAGAAAGAGAAGAGAATAAGAAAAAATAAAACAGAAATACAGAAAATATGGAACTCCCTCAAGTGAAATAACCTCCATATAACTGGCATACCTGAAGGAGAGGGAAAAAAGAAGGTATGTAGAAAGCATATTCAAGAAATAATGGCTGAAAATTTCCCAAGTACGGAGAAAGATGACAGCATTAAGGCACAAAAAGCTCAGAGGTCACCAGTTAAATTCAAACCAAGGAGGAACAATACCCCAAGGCTCATCACAGTCAAATTTTCAAAAATTAAAGACAAAGAGAAGAATACCTAAAGCAGCAAGAGAAAAAGAACACCTAACATTCAACAGAGTCCCAATATGTCTCTCAAGGGATTTCTCAATAGAAATCCTATAGGCCAGAAGAAAATGGGATAATATATTGAGTGCTGAAGGAAAAAGACTGTTGACCAAGAATTCTGTATCTGGCAAAACAAACTTTCAAATATGAAGGAGAAATAAAGTCTTTCCCAGACAAACAAAAGCTAAGGGAATTCATCAATATTAGACCTGCATTATAAGAAAAGATAAAAGGAGTTCTTCAGCCTGAAAGAAGAAAACACTAAGGAGCAGCAAGAAAACATTTGAAGGCACATAACTCATTAGTAAAGTATGTTCGCAGAAAACCTCAAAACACTCCAGTGTCATAAAGGTGGTGAATAAATCACTTGCACCCTTAGTATGAAGACTAAAGGACAAACCTAATGAGACTCTAACATATACAACAACCATATAAGAGATAGGCAATATTAAAAGATATATATTGAAAAAACAAATTTTCAAAAAGACGGGGGGAAATGATATTGAAGCATATAGTTGGCTTAGTTTTTTTCTTTTTTCTTAGATATCAAAGTTAAGTTGTAATTAGTCTAAAATAATTCATTATAACTATAACATGTTTTTGTAAACCTCATGGCAACCATAATGCAAAAACTTAGAAGAGGCATACTAAAAATAAATAATGAGAAAGCAAAATGTAAAGCTACAGAAAACCACTCAACCACAAAGGAAGACAGAAAGACCAGAAAAAAAAAAGGGAAAAGTATCCACAAAACATTCAGAAAAAAAAACAGCAAATGGCAGTAACAAGTTCCTATATATCAGTAATAACCCTAAATGTAAATGAACTAAAATCCCTAATTAGAAAACAAACACAAAGTGACTAAATGGACACATACCACCACATGATATCTCCCATATGCGGAATCCTAAAAAAAAAGGGGGGGGGGGCTCTCATGGAAGCAAAGTGTAGAATAATTGTTCCCAGAGGGGGCGGAGGGCAAAGAAAAGAGGTGGACTAATGGGTACAAAACTATGCTGTCTACACTAAGTAAATCATTGCACAGTATATGCATGTATTGAAACAACATACTGTACCCCACAAATATATAAAAGTAAATGGTAAAATATTTTGAATTAAAAAAAAATTTTAAAAAAACAAAAAAGATAACACAAGAGTGAACAGAGGAGAGTGACCTCAGCAAGATGGCAGAATAGGACTCTCCAATGCTTGTTCCTCTGGGAAAACGTCAATTTAAACAACTATCCATGCACAAAATATAAGAGCTAAGAAAAACAGGTGAGAGATCACAGCACCTGGGTGTAGTACAGAAATAATAAAGGACACACTGAAGACAGTAGGAAGGGCAGTTTTACATTACCTGTGTCACCCTTCCTCCAACCCCAGGCTGCACAGTTACTCTGTGTGGGGGGAAGGGAGGAAAGTGAGCACTGCACTTTGCCTTGGACCTCAAAACTAGACCTGCCCCAGTAAATCTTAGCACCAGGCAGGCTTTAATGGCCCTAGATTCCAGGACAGTAACAGAAAACTAAGTCTGCAGGCTCACGCCAGTGCCAGACCAATCCCAGCAGCCCCAAGCTCCAGACCACTCATAGTGCCAGGTTGAACACAGTAGTCCCAGACTTTGAGCCTGTCCCATCACCAGGCCAGCTCCCAAAGCCCTAGTCATCAGGCCAGCATCAACAGACCCAGACTCCAGGCCGGCCCCTGTGGATATAGAATCCAGACCTGCCCATTGCTAGGCCAGCCCCTGTGGTACAGATTCAAAGCCTACCCTAAGGCCACCCCATGTTGGCCTTCATAGTTCCAGGCTTCGTGCCTGCCCAGTGCCAGATCGGCATGCATGGCCTCAAGCACCAGGGCTGTACCAGTGGACACATGTTCTAGGTCTTCTCAGTGCCAGGCCAGTCCCTGCAGCTCTACCCTCCAAGCCTAGGACCAGATGGCTTCACTGTTATTCTGCCAGACACTTAAAGAAGAACTAATTCCAATCCTTTTCAAACTATTCCAAAAAATTGAAGATGAGAGAATGCTTTCAAACTCATATTATGAGACCAGCATTACCCTGATATCAAAACCAGACAAGAACATTAGAAGAAAATAAAAATTACAGGCTAATATTCCTCATGAACATAGATGTAAAAATTCTCAATAAAATACTAGCAAACTGAATTCAACAGCACATTAAAATACACATACACCATGATCAAGTGAGATTTATCCTAGAGATGCAAGGATAGCTCAAGATAAATAAATCTATAAATGTTATGCACCATATTGACAGAATAAAGGACAAAAACCATATGATCATCTCAATAGATACAGAAAAAGCATTTGACAAAATTCAAGACTCTTTCATGATAAAAACTCTTAACAAATTAGATAGAGAAAGAATGTACCTCAACATAGTAAAGGCAAAATATGACCATATCACAGGTAACATCTATAGGTAATGGTGAAAAGTTGAAAGCTTTTTTTCGAAGATCAGGAACAAAACAAGGATGCCCACTCTTGCCACTTCTATTCAACATAGTACTGAAAGTTCCATGCTAGAGTAATTAGGCAAGAGAAAGAGAAAAAGATATCCAAATTGGAAAGAAAGAAGTTAAATTACTCCTACTTGTAGGCTCCATTTTCTTACATAGAGAAACCCTAAAGCCTCCTCCAAAAAGCTGTTAAAATTAATGAAGAAATTCAGTAAAGTTGCAGGTTATGTGATCCACATACAAAAATCAGTAGTGTTTCTATACACTAACAGCAAACTATCTGAAAAAGAAATCAAGAAAGCAATTGCATCACAATAGATACAGAAAAAAAGAAAATGCTTAGAAATAAATTTAACAAAGAAGATAAAAAACCTGCACACTGGAAACTACAAAACATTGATGAAAAATGGTTGAAGATGACACAAATAAATGGAAAAATCTCTATTGTTCATGGATAGAAGGAATATGTACTGTTAAAATGTGCATACTTCCCAAAGTGATCTACAGATTTAATTCAATCTCTATCAAAATTCCAATGGCATTTCCACAGAAATAGAATAAACAATACTAAAATTCATATAGAACTACAAATGACCGTGAACAGCCAAATAAATCTTGAGCAAAAAAGAACAAAGTTGGTGGTGTCATGCTCCCAGATTTTGAAATATATTATAAAGCTATTGTAATCAAAACAGCCTGGTATTAATTGGTAAAAGGACACAAAAATCAACTACATTGTATATTGATAAATTAAAATAATAAATAAATAAATAAATAAACAAATAATTTTAAAATACTAAATAAATTAATAAATAAATAAACAAAATTTTTTCTCAAAAAATAGCAGCATGGTACTGGCATAAAAACAGACACAGTGACCAATGGAACAGGATAGCCCAGAAGTAAACCCACACATTTACAATCAATTGATTTTTGACAAAGTCACCAGTCACCAAAAACACATGATGGAGAAAGGACAGTGTTTTCAATAAATAGTGTTGGAAAAACTGGATATGCACATGAAAAAGAATGAAATTAGACCCTATTTTACACCACGTAAAAAATCAACTCAAACTGGATAAAGACTTAAATGTAGGGCCTAAAACTGTAAAACTGTTAGAAAAAAAACCTAGGGGGAAAGCTTCATGATATTGATATGGGCAATGATTTTATGGATATGTACCAAAAGCACAGGAAACAAAAGTGAAAACAGACAAATGGGATTATATCAAATTAAAAAGCTTCTACACAGCACAGGAGACAATCAACAGAGTGAAGAGACAACCTACAGAATGGGAGAAAATATTTGCAAACCATACATATTATGAAGGGTTAATATCCAAAATATATAAGAAACTCAAAAAACTCAATGGCAAGAAAACAAATAATTTGGTCAAAAAATGAGCAAACGACCTGAAAAGACATTTCTCCAAAGAAGACATACAAATGGCCAGCAGGCATATGCAAAAATGCTCAACATCACTAATCATCAGAGAAATGCAAATTAAAACCACAATGAGATATCATCTCACACCTGTTAAAATGGCTGTTATCAAAAAAATAAAAGATAGCAAGTGTTTGCAAGGATGTGAAGAAAAGGAAACCCTTGAACACTGTTGGTGGGAATGTAAATTAGTACAGCCATTATGGAAAACAATATGGAGATTTCTCAAAAAATTAAAAATAGAACTACCATATGATCCAGCAATACCAGTGCTGAGTATATATATCCAAAGAATTAAAATCAGGATCTCAAAGAGATATCTGCACTCCTATGTTCATCATAGCACTATTCACAATAGCCAAGACATGGAATCCAATCTAAGTGCCCATCAGGAAATGAATGCATAAAGGAAATGTGGTATATATATATGCAATGGAATACTATTCAGCCTTTAAAAAGAAGAAAATCCTGTCGTTTACTACAACTCAAATGAACCTGGAGGACATTATGTTAAGTGAAATAAGCCAAGCACAAAAAGACAAATAATGCCTGACCTCACTTGTACGTGGAATCTAAAAAAGTTGATCTCAGAATTAGAGAGTGAAATGGTTACCAAAAGCTGGCAGTGAGGGATTGGAGAGATAGTGTTCAAAGGATACAAAATGTCAGTTAAATAGGAGGAATAAGTTTAAGAGGTCTATTGTACAACATGGTGACCATAGTCAATAACAATGTATTGTACTTTAAAAATCCCTAAGAGAGTAGGTTTTAAGTTTTCTCAGCACAAAAAATGATGAATATATGTGAGCTAATGCATATATTAATTAGCTTGATTGAGCTATTTCATGATGTATACATATTTCCAAACATCATGTTACATAATAAATATACACACTTTTTACTTGTCAATAAAAAATTAAAAATATTTTTATTTTAAAAAAGGAAACTCAAGAAAAATGGATCCAACAGCCACATTAATTAAAGTATGGACATGGTCAGGCATCTATTGAAGGGATCTTTTAATGAAAATTATCTTAACTGTTGTTCAAAACAAACTGAATAAAAAGGATATCGTTGAGGAAATAAAAACAAAAACCAAACAACAACAGAAATAACACTACCAGAAAGGGAAAGAAAAGTGGAGAGGGAAAAGTTTTAACATTTAAACCTTCAAATAGGTAAGCCATATCTAGTCATCCGATCTCCTAATTTTGCTCATTTGAAGACATAATCAGTTATTACCTGTTCCTAAACAAAGTCACGCTTTATTAGTTTTGCAAAGTAGAGTGTAAACAGAGATACGCAGCGGAGTGAAAAAAATGATCTTTCCAGCTGGCACCAATATTTTTGTTAGAAGAACAGTCTTGGTTTAAGAAAATACTCTGATAAATATTTGCAGGAGGAAGCTAAAACTTTGAGCACTGCTTGTTAAAAGACAAGGGATCAATGTATATAAACAAATTGCTGTTAAGAATAAATAAACTGGGAGGAGAGCAGAAAGTGCAAGGAAAAATGAAATAAAAAGTCTGCAACTAGATTGGTAGAAATGACCAGTGGATTTTTTAAAAAAATAATAAATAGATTGTTGAGTACAGTTTCAGCTTTACAGAATTGAACAGACAGGATGTAGAGTTCCATGTATTCACCCCCAACACCTGCACACAGTTTCCCCTATTATCAATATCTTGCATTATAATAATGCCAACATTTGAAACATTTGTTGTAACTAATGAACCAATATTAATGCATTATTAACTATAATCCATAGTACATTAAAGTGCACTCTTTGTGTTGTGTATCTATGGATTTTGACGAATGCATAATGACCTGCATCTACCATTACAGTTTCATACAGAATAGTTTCTCCGCCCTTAAATCCCCTGTGCTCCACTGATTCATCCCTTCATTCCTCCCCACTCCACCGTCTCCCCCAACACCTGATCTTTTCACTGTCTTTATTGTTTTGCCCTTAACAAAGTGTCATATGCAGTAGTTGAAATCATACCATATGTAACTAACCTATTCTCACCAGCTCTGATCAGGTCCCTCTTTGAATCCCTCCCTCACACTGCTGCTAGAGTAATTTCCATAAAACTCCACTATGGCCATGCATCTGCCATGTGTCTTTAGGATGCTTACTTTCTAAAAATGTAAATGCAAGCATTTATGACTCCCTGTGACACAGACAAAGTCCAGTTTCCTTAGCAGGACATATAATGCTCTCATCCCTGTCCCTGTCATCTATTTCACTATCTTAATCCCCTGCCACTCTCATACTTAGCATTGAACACTCCATGCTGTTTAGCGCTGACCATGCTTAGCACTGAACATTCCATGTTGCATGCTCCTTACAACTCATGATGCTTCATGCCTTTGTGATTTTGCTCATGCTGTACCTGGAATTCCCGTCCCACCTTTCTTTACCTGAATAACACTTGCTTATCCTTTAGAATTCAGCTTTGACACCTATTCTTCTAGGGTAATCTGTGTCCTCTGAATTCCCAAAACCCTCGCTGACCACCTTTATTTTAACTGGTTTTATGAGTTTGCTGTCCTCAATTATGTAAACTTCTCAAGGGTGAATACGGTATGTTACTCATCTTGGCACAGTGCCTGATTTATAGTTGTCACTCATGTGTCTTTAAAATGAATTGAATTCCACTCAATTAAACACAGGATAAGGCAGAGCTTGAACAGTGACAGTGAATAATACAGGAGGGAATTCAGACACCAAAAAGATCAGGGATTGCTACAGGTCAGGCCTTCTGGAAAGAAGATGCCAAGAGGAAGACAAAAGTGCAACAGATTATCAGGGAATGATGCCTCTGAAAGACAGGGGAGAGGGAGCAGACATAGGCAAAGAAGTGTTTAAACCACAATACTGGTTTGATACATGTGAAAATAGAGAAGGTAGGAAGAAAGATTGCATAAGAAGTCTCAGACTGAAATGTAGCTCTGAGGTCTCAGCCAGCCCAACATAAAGCTCCAGAGCAAATTTCCCATTAGAGAATTTCCACATTGCACAGAAATGACTAATACGCCCTCTATGCTTAGGCATTGGCTATGGCTGTTTAGGGAGAGCGGTTCTTTGACTGAAATAGTGCGATAGATCCTGAAGGTGTTGCAGCTAGAGGCTGTGAACTGACTACCCCCATTTGGCAGGTTCTCTCTACAAAAAAGATCTGAGAGGCGCTCTGCCATGTCTGCCACATACTTAAAAGGGAGAATTAGGCAGCTTCTCTTTATCCAAATGCAATTCTTTGCAATGTACTTCCATTATGTTGTTGGAAATACTGTGGATTTCCAAAACCTCAGAATAGTACATTTTGACAGGTACCTATATAAATATATGCTTTAGCCAATATGAACATTTTTAATGTATCTGTTGTTTGGAATTATGGCTTCCAACCTCTTTAAAATAGAATACTAAGAGCTAGCTGCCAACCACTCAATCTCCAGCCAAAGCTTCTCCACCCACACTGACTAAAACCTATTTATCTATTCCTTCTTTACTTTTTATGCGTGGGAACTTCTCTTGGTGTTCACTTCCTAAAAATGGAAAGGCAATTTTTTTTCAAAATTTTCAACGTTTTTTCATATTTATAAAAATATGTCAGTGCAAAACATGCATTATTAGCAAGATTTGAACTAAAAATAATGACTCTATTTCAATTGAAAAAATAATATCTCTTAAAGTTCCTAAACAAGGAGAAAAGAAATCGTGTAGCTTAGGGGAAACATTTTCCAAACAAAGCATGCAGATAGTACATGCAATCAGAGATAATCAGAAAACACAATGAAGCTGTATTTCTTTTCTTTTAGCACTTTTTACATTTTTGTTTTTGAACCAGCCTTGGTAATAATGGTTATGCTCTATGACACATCCCTACCTTCAAGCATTTTCTTGTAAATGTTTCAATGGTTGTGATGGAAACAGCTGAGAACAATTTATTGTAAAGATCTGGAGTTAATGATCACATTGAAGTCCATCGCCCTGGCACCTCACGAAGGTATTTTCCGATCGTGCTACCATCTTTTATAAATAGCCTTTAAATAAGATTATTTTGTTGAAACAGTTAAAAACACAAGACTCTATTTCATTACACATACTCAGCAAGTTATTAAATTGGTCTAGGCTCACTTTCATTAATCTCAAATTATACATTAGGAAGTTAATTTTCCAGATTGAGTTCCATGAAGTAATGAGAAAGATAGGCTTAAGATTTTATTCAAGCTAGTAGTGGGCTAGTATCCCTCTTTTTTGTTTAACACTTGTAAGGAAATAACATTTTTTATTCAAATGAAACCTACCTCTTAAGTGATTACTGTATCTATCAGTAATTATATGAAAATTACACTTATCAGTCTCCCAAAATTGGTTCTCCTTCAGTGTTTTCTGTCTCAGTAAATGACATCTTCATTTGGGAGTTAACAAGTTCTAATAATTTTATCCACAACATTTATCTTTCCCCCTCCCCCCCCGCCCCCCCCCCCAGGGAAAGCATCAGTCTTCTGTTTATTCCAAAGTGATTTTCCAGTGAATAAAATAGGGTCTGAGGATTAAACACAATATTATTTTTCTTGGCTGTGTAACAAATTACTACACACTTGTCAGCCTAGAACAACACACCCATTTATTCTCAGTCTCTGTGGAGTCCAAGCACAGATTAGCTGTGTTCTCTCCTAAGGATCTCACAATGCTGCAGTCAAAGTGTCAATCAGAATGTGTTTTCATCTGAAGGCTCAACCGGAGAAGAATCTGCTTCTAAGCTAACGTGGGTTGTGGACAAAATTCACTTCCTTACACTGCATGACTGGGGGTCTGGGCTTCTTATGAGCTATCAGTTCAAGGTCCCCTGGCATGTGGACTTTCTATAGGCCAGGAATAGAATCTCTCTTTCCAGTCAGCAAAGATAATTTCTTATAAAATACAACATATGTCTTATATCTGTACTCTCTTCACTACTGCCAAACCAGTCCCCCTAAAATATCATCTCTTGCCTGGACTTTTGCAACACCTTTTTCATTTTTTATTTATTTTTTTATTTAATTGAACCATATCAATTGTACATATTTATGATGTTACATTTCAATATATGTATAATGTGTAGTGAACAAATTGGTGGTTAGCAAATCCATCATCACAAAAATTTATCATTTCTTTGTGATAAGAACATTTAAGCTCCTCTCTTTTAGCCTTTTGACAACATACAATAAATTTTCATTCAGTAGTCTCATGTTCTCCTGCTATACAATTTCCATATAGCAGCTAGAGCAATAATTTTTAAAAAGCAAATTTATCATGTTACTATTGTACTTAAAACACTTGGCTTCTACTTATGGTTAGAATAAAATCTGAAATTCTTACTCTGATACTATACCAGAGAGATTTGTTTTAAGGAATTGGTTTGGGCCATTATTAGCTATGTGGCCTTAGGCTATTTACCTCACATCTCTATGCCCCAGTTTCCTCACCGGTAAAATGAAGATTTCTATAATAGTTCCTTCCACATAGAACTTCTGAGGTTTAAATTAGTTAACATATGCGTAGCTTAGGGTGTCCAGTAAATAGTAAGAGCTATGAAAACCTTTGCAATTATTGCATGTATTGAATGAGCACCTGCTTCCACCATGTGTGATCTTGCTGTTTGATATTGGTCAAGCAACAAGAACTCTTGTCTCATTTCCTCATTTGTGAAATGAGGTTAGTTAATGAGTTGGTATATAGAAAGTACAAGGGTACTTCAAAAGTTCATGAAAAAATAGAATCAAAAGATAATACAAATTTTTCCATAAAACTTTTGAAGTACCCTCTTACCACATACTCTACCCAGCAAATATTGGACATTAAATAGACTTTAATTTTACTTATCTTTCTCCTCTTTTCCGCCTGCCTTTCATGCATAGTTGGACATAGGGCTTTATTAAACAACTCCCAAGATGATTATAATGTTCAGCCAAGTTCGAGAATCACTGTCTTAGGAACTTCCCAGAATTCTTGACTGATTTATCAAGATCATCTATTCTATTCTGTTTCTCAAGAAATTCCTAAAATCTTTCCCATCGACTTTTGGAATTTCCATACCTTGTTACCATTTAGCCACTCTATGACCCTGCTCTCTCTCTCTCACACACACACACACACACACACACACACACACACACACACACACACACAGTCACGTATGCACACACATGCACAAACACCACCATTAGGTAATGATACATTTTTTAAAGTAAGGCAACATCATGTATTTCCTGATCTTAACATTTCTAAGGATTTCCATCTCTTAGAAATTTTGTATTTGACTACACCCACCCTATCTTGTAGGCTTCCTCTCAAATCTGTATAGGCTTAGGTCCATTCACAGTGTGAATTCTCTAGTAAGTTAAAATGACCCTCACTCTACCATGCAAAGTTGCTCTCAGCTGCCCTAAGGTTTGTCAACAGGGACCAGTTGGCCCTCATACAGATCCTGGTAGAGAAGAATCTGTTTGTATTATACTTTAGAAGGACACAGATACATGAGTGGATAAACAATAATTGATCTTTTGAAAACAGCATTTGGCAGTGGCTCTCTGTGGCTTAGCAACCAGACCTTGCACATGTGGAAGGAGTGTCACATGGAGACTGTGAATCCCTGAGATTGGAGACGCAGCTCACAGAAATGAGAAGGAAGATCAGATACTGCTCCAACACCATATAATGAAATTTTGTTATAATGGTTACATTTCTAGGAATCACGTTCTTGTTTTGCGACAGCTGGAGACCCAATTTATTTACCTGAAGTGAATTAGCAAGCAGAAGGGAGTACTCTTCCTATAGAAAGAGGAAAAGGAAAATGATAAACAGAAGCCACTGCTCCTACGCTGCTTTTCCCCTAAACGTTTTGACAAGAAGAACAGACAGCTTTTATTACAGAGAGAAAAAGAATGTTTGAGCTGGAAAGGGCTACATAGACTGAATGGAATTTTACAGAACCAAAGAGCGCTATCCCAGAGCCCAACCTCTTCATTTCAGTGCAGAAACATACAACATGTTTTTACATTCTCATGAGCAAATTGTGAGAGGACTCCCTCTGCTTCCTGTTTAGTACAAACCCGTAGCATTCAAGATCTTCCTCAGTCTAAACCCAACTGCTATTCCATGCCTCGTTTCTCTTTATCCATCTACCTGCTATGTTATCTTGTCACACCACTCACTTTAAATATGCTGTAGATTTTCATGAGTTTGTAACTTTTTCAGGCTATTCCCTCCATATGGAATGCCTGTCTCCTCTCTTCTCATTCTCCATTTTTATTTCCCCAATCTCACCTTTTCAAAGCCAGCTCAAATTCCACTTCCTCGAGGAAGTCTTCTTTAAATTTTCCCATTATTAGAAGGCATTTTTTTCTTTTTCCCAATAGTGTTCCTTTATACTTTTGCTTAGTACTTACTTCATTTGGCCTCGGTATATGGTTAGCATGCCTGTAAGTTCCCTCATTTATTAACATGGTAAGGTTCTTAGAAGCAAGGTTCTGTCTTGTACAGACTTTATATTCCCCATATAGCACCTGTACAATGTCTTGGACATAGTAAATGCTATGCTAACTTAAATTGGATTTGTCTAAGTAAAAAGAGAAAGATTTGTGGTACCAGGTTAACCATTGTAGAGAATTTCTTGGGGGCAAAAAAAGGAAAAAAGTGAGTCACCTACTGGGAATGGCTTCCTTTTATAATTATTCCCCAAATCACCCACTTGTGACTGTGGGATTTTCCCTCACTAGTCTCAATGCCAGCTCTCACTGAGATCAGCCAGTGACTCTATGGCAACTTCGGACTTGGAAAGAATTAGCTTCTTCCGTGGTTGTACATACAAAGAGGCGAAGAGCTAGCTGGCTGCAGCAAGGAGTGATGGAGAGAGACGGAGGCAATTCAGCTTCCCCATAATCAGGGAACACAGAGGGGAGGATTGATCAAATGTGTTATAATGGGATTTAGATTGTTTTTGTCTTGATTAATCCCTGGGGGAACTAGACTTTCATTTCTGTAAAATAATTATTTTCTTTGCAGCAGCTGCTGCTAACCATCAACCCACATGTGCAAGGACTCTCACGTGGAGAATGTCTCAAGCCTCCTTTACCAAACACTCCCACCCCCTGCCCCTCCTAGGTGAAAGAAGGGGCACCCAAAGATCCATGGCCTAAATGCATTCTATTTTATTCCAAAGAAGGATTAGAGCAATAGCCAGGAAATTTCCACTGCATTTGGGTAAGTGATAACAAGAGAGAATTACAGGAGTCTGAGTAATTGTTCACCGTTTATTTCCTTGGAGGTATGTCTTACTCTTTGTTTTTTCTTGCACCTGGAAGAGAGTGTAGCTCATCCAGTTCTGTTAAAAGTATTGGTTTATTTATTTGAACATCTACTTACATAGTGTCCTGTGAATTTATCTTCTAAGTACTCCCCTTCTCCTTTGTCTTTCTAAACTGCATCCGTCTTCAAATTATTTTTCTTTCATGAAACCCTCTTGCTTGCTTCTTAAAGCACTTAAAGGCAGAATGCCATATTTAGTCCTTAACTGAGCAGAGAATGAGGTCTTTGTTCTATTGTACCCCTCCAAAGCCTTATCTGCCAGTCCCTATCTAAACTTTGAAAGGAGCTGACTGATTTACACCAAAGGTTCTCAAACTTGAGCACACATTGGAATCACCTGGAGGGTGCCCCCACCAGAGTTTCTGAGTCAGCAAGTCTAGTGTGCGGTATGAACATCTGTATTTCAGAAAATGCTGAAACTTCTGGTCTGGGCATTACCCTCTGAGAACCACAGATTCAAGAGAACCTTGTGTCAAACTAGGGCTTAGGGTTCATAGACCTTTCAAGCCCATTGTACAGACTGGGTCACAAACCCCTCACAGGCAGGTCCACGAGCTAGGTAGTAGGAAAAGATCCTGGGAGCTGTGGGTAAAAATTAATAAACTTTATTCAGAGCTAGGAGCAGCCATCCTAGTGACCTCCTGGAGCATCCTGAGGGGCAGGCAGCACAGTGTATCAGAGCCATTGGTTCTTTATACTTAAGTCCATAACCCAGGACACCTGGGTGCACAAGTGCAATTACATTAGAAAATAAACAAGGAACACCTGGGCACACATGCAAATTTACATCATATGCTCGGCAAGATTCTGAACAGCCAAGGGGCCCTGACAATTTTCCTTCACTTTCCCTTCAATCCACCCCTTCAGGGTCCCTCACTGTCTACACGTTCAGAATCTTGCGCAATGTTCCCTTAGCGAGGATAAATGACCCTTACATTCATATAACCTATTGTCTGTTCAATATACCTTGAGGCTTGTCCTGTCCTTTCAACTATTAGCTGTGAAAACCCTTCCTCTACACATGTCTGGTTAGTAGTCATCACTGGGGTGATTTTCCATGGGAATCCTGCCACCATACTGATGGGAAATTCAGTGCATATTCAGCAAGCCTACACATTGGCCACATGAATGTATGTATGTGCCCATTCGACTCTGGTGCCCACAGCCACAACACTATGGACAAAAAGACAGAAGGGTTATTGGTACCAATAGGGGGAGTTCTCACCCCTCTGGTAGGATACATGCCAGTTTGCCATCCTGAGAAAGGATGGTTGCAGGAATAGGTATCTTAACTGTTTTATGATATCATACATTATCAGCTAGCACTATTGGATCTGTAGGTTCTACATGGAACAGTATAGGAGAACTCATAATTGGCCATAATGATAGTACAAATGTGCCCTTTGGAACAGAGCACTTATCTGTTCCAGGCCATATTACCTTTACTCAGGGAGGTCAGGTACTTGTCACCCAAGGTGAAAGTTGCAAGTCTTCTAATCCTTTCCCCAAGACCCTTATTAGGCCTACCCAGCATTTACGGGGTCTTCTATTCTCCAAGGCCATTCTCATTGTACTGTCTGTCCCTGTTGCAAACAGGTTGGGGCTGGTAAGGGAATATTTCCATTCTTGCCATATCCTGGTTTTGAAAGCTTATCTTTAGTAGTGACTTGCAGTTGTGTCGGTGCTGTGGCCCTATGCAACAGAGCTTACACTGGAGAGGGTCTGCCTTTGTGGGGTCTCTCATTTAGAATCCTACTGTTGGCCATAACCACCATGTCCACTCCTTCAGGGATGGGGGTTGGGCCTTAGTCCCTTTTTTAAAAGACCATTGTACTGTTCAATCACTCCTGCTCCTGGGGATGATAAGACATATGTTACTTCCACTGAATAGACAACTGGGAAGCCCACTTCTGTAGCTCATGTCCAGTAAGTGGGTTCCATTTCTCTATGACTAGAGGCCAGCACTACAGGGCCATAAGTCTATTCAGTGCCTCCACAGTGCTTACCTGGTCTGGGGCCTTACGAGGCCACACAAACGGAAGACCAGTAGCCATATCAACAGTTGTGAAGATGTATCTGGAATTCTCTGACCTTGGCAATGTGGTCTGAAAAAGTTCACTTGCCATCAACTCAGGGGCACCCTTCCTTGAGTTGTTTACCCATCTGTATGTGGCATTCGCCGTGCGTGTGAACTCTCTTGAGCACATACTGGACAAACACAACAAGCATTCACTACATCTTTCCATTTTATGGGCAGGGCCCATCTTTGAGCCACCATCCACATGGTTTTACTGCCAGCATGCTGCATTTGTCAATGTAACCACTGGGCTATATCAGTAGTCAGGGCTCTCTCCAGCCATCTTACCTTAGGCAAGGCATTGGTTTCATCATTGCCTGGACTGGCTAAGGGTAAGTGTCCTGTGACATGGAAAAGAGTTACTTCTTTCTCATGTCCCAGTTCCCATAACTCTTGCCACATGTCTTGTCCCCACAGGGGTCGGTGGCCTACCGTCAACCATTGATATTTCCAAGTAGAGATCCACAGGGTTAAACCTTTATACACAGCCCAGCTGTCAGAACAGATGGTTAATGGCCCAGGTTTATATTTTATCACCATCCATACTGCTCTGAATTCAGCCCATTGACTGCTTTGCCCTGTGCCATTTTCATACTACATGGTGTCTATTAAGGGCTGGACAGCAACATCTGTCCACAATGCTGAGGGTCCCATGCTAGAGCCATCTGTACACCAAGCTTGCTCTGTGATAGGTCACTGTCCCTCATGGAAAGGTGTGACCTCTACCTCCATGGTTAAGAGTTGTGTCAGAGTTTCCTCCACAACCTCTACTGGTCCTAGACAAAGGACTCGTTAACACAGTGCTTCTCTGTTCTATATATGCTCCGCATTTAGACAGAATGGGAGTCTGAACTATGCCCATTTTAGGGGTGGTTGCCCACATTCACAGCCAACCTAGTATGGGGTATGTTGTCCTTACTAGGACTTTAGCAGTTCTTGTGATAGCCTCAGTGGCCATCAGGGCAGAATATACAGCTGCTAACTGTTTCTCTATTAGAGAATAATGCACTTCAGCGCCCTCCCAGAGCTGAGACCAAAATCCTACAAGTGTTCGGAATTGGTCTTGTCTTTGCCACATACCCCATCCTAACCCTTCTTGGATTATATGTACATCTAATTCAAAATGCTTAGTGGGATCAGCCACTTGTAAAGCCTTCACTTGCTGTATTGCTCTTTTTGTAGCCTGGTAAGCCCATTCTACTTCCTCCATCCAATCCCAGAAGGCTCCTTTCTTTGTCGGTGCATACAGTGGGTATGCCATTTGGGCCATATGGGGTACAAAAGCTCTCCAATACTGCAGGAGCCCCAAATATGTCTGTAGCTGAGCCACTACTGTGGGTCAAAGGTATGCCTGTATCTTGTTTATAATAGCTTCGGAGTTGACTCTCGTCTTACCCGACCACACCACTCCCAAGAATTTGACTGACAGCCCAGGTCTTTGCACTTTGGCTGTGTTCATGGCCCACCCACATTGTTCCAAATTACTTAGTAGT
Source organism: Cynocephalus volans (assembly GCF_027409185.1). Taxonomy (NCBI): domain Eukaryota; kingdom Metazoa; phylum Chordata; class Mammalia; order Dermoptera; family Cynocephalidae; genus Cynocephalus; species Cynocephalus volans. Next base: position 120,643,894 of record NC_084467.1, on the reverse strand, counting down.
GTTGGAGCTGCCTGGGTTAAATCTGCAAGAGAATCAGAGGTTAGTAGCACATCATCAATATAATGAAACATTGTAACCATGCTCAGCCTAGTCCACTTGGCTCTGTCCCCAGCTACTAAACCATGACAGGTTGTTGGGCTATGTAGATAGCCTTGGGGCAATACTTGAAAGGTCCATTGCCTCCCTTCCCAGGTGAAGGCAAACTGATCTTAGCTATCAGCCAAGATTGGAATAGAGAAAAAAGCATTTGCAAGGTCCAATACATAATAAGTTCCTAGCTGAATTGTCAGCTGATCCATCAAGTTGTGAACCGAAGGCACAGCTGCATGCAAAGGAGGCACTACTTTGTTTAGTTCTGAATAATCTACAGTCATTCTCCAGGTACTGTCAGGTTTTTTCACTGGCCATACTGAAGCATTAAATGGGCTATGAGCCAGACAAATAATGCCAACTTTCTCTCCAATATAACTCCAATATAGTGGCACCTATCTTTGCACGTCCTCCCTGTAGACAATACTGCTTCACACTAACTACATGTCTTGGCTTGGGTAACATCTGTGGGTCATGTTTAGCATATCCCTGTAACACAGGCTTTGCTGTCCATATTCACAGCCAAAACTCTCCAACTGCTGTTTGCAGGTACAAACCATAAAGTACACCCATACCCAAGATGTATTCAGCTACTGGGGATATATATACAGTATATACATGAGGGGCCAATCACCCTATGCCCAATGACAATGACACAGCTTTGACTTCAATAGTATGTCTTCAACAGCCATCTACACAAACTGCAACCCCTGGAAACTTATCTGGATTGCCATATATCAGGCTACATTCTGCACCCGTATCCACCAACACTGATATGCACTGCACATTTGCCCTTGGCCAATGTATTGCTAGTTCAACATGAGGCCTCTGGTCCTCGCCTGCCCCCAAAAGATGAGCACCTTGGCCTGCTCCCTAATTAAAATGGAACATTTCATCTGCCTCCTTGGGAGCAACCAAAAAATCCTTTAAATCCACTGGGCATATCTTGCCACCTGTTTCCAGACATTTAGTGAAACACTGTTCAGGGCACAATTGTTGCCACAAGGTAAACAGGAACACGTTTGGTTGCCAGTCAATTTTCTTGCTATCAACCCTTGCTGCAAGCAAGTCAAGCCACATCTGCTTATGGCTGGTCTTGCTTGGTCCCCTCGAGATAAAATTCTGAGCATTTCTTGGGGAGTTGGTCTTAGGCACCTTTCAGATCCTTTTTGCTTGTCTCCTATCCTCTACTCCACCCAGACTGGCCACCATGGTCGTTACTTCATGTATAGAATGACCAACATATGGGGCCAGTATGGCCATCGGTGACCCAAAGGACATGGACAGGGAATTTTCCAACACTATGTCTCTCATGCTGCCTGTAAAATATTCATCATCCAGGCCACAGGTGTTCACATTAAACATGGACTGCCTCTTCCCCAGCTCCCAAATTATTTGAACCACCTCAGCATATATTAGCCATATACTCACAATTTGGGGCAGTTCTCCAGTGTTTGCCCACATGGTTCAGACAGCTGAATTCACCCAGTCCATTAAGGAGTGATTGCCTGGCCCTTGTGCATATCTGTGGCTATTCTGTAGCCGCTGCCTCAGGGCCAGGTACATGGTAATGGAGGCCAACTTTTCCATCTTTTCACCAGAGCACATCACACTATTCACCCCTAGGTCCCATAACCACAGCAGCCAGTGGCTCCCCGTTTCTGCCAGAACTGTCTCCCCAAGTCGATTAATTCAACCTGGGTATACAGGACATAGGTAGTGGATTGGGTCACCTGTGGATTGCCCACCAGCTGCCTGGTCTCACAGGCTGCTCATGCTTCATTTTCTGATGCACAACAGGTCATGCCTGGAGATGCACAGTCTCCCCCAACTCACCACTGGGGTTGTCATCTTCCCTGGTGTGAGAAGCAGGGATGACCCATCACTGCACATCATCCTCCAGGCCAAATATCTGCACTTGGAACAATTCTGCTTTCTGCTGCAAATCTCAATTGGTTTGCAGTATAGGGAGCAGTAGCCAGACTCCGGTCAACAGGAAAGTGGCCACCGGGCACCACATACTCAAGCGTAGCCACATTTCCTCCTCCTCCCAAGGGGATATTGTCTCCTGTACCTGCTCAGAATCCTGCCAACTATGCCAATTGTCAAGCTAAGGCTTAGGGTTCACAGACATTTCAAGCCCATTGTACAGACTGGGTCACAAACCCCTCACACACAGGTCCACGAGCTAGGTAGTAGGAAAAGATCCTGGGAGCCATGGGTAAAAATTAATAGACTTTATTCAGAGCTAGGAGCAGCTGCCCTAGTGGCCTCCTGGAGCATCCCAAGGGGCAGGCAGCAGGCCGCACCACGTATCAGAGCCGTTAGTCCTTTATACTTAAGTCCATTGCGCAATTACGTTAGACAATAACCAAGGAACACCTGGGCCCACGTGCATATTTACATCAAATGCTCAGTAAGATTCTGAACATCTCAGGGGCCCTGACCATTTTCGTTCACTTTCCCTACACCTTGTTGCAAGACGAAAATGTGTCAGCATGGTTTTTCTTCTTTCTGTGTCTCTCTCACCTGCTTAATGAGACCCATGATATCCTGGATACATTTAAATTTTCCTACCACAGCATTAAGTGCCTCTCCAGCCTGGTTGCTGCCTACCTTTGTAGTCCTGGAGCAGGTGGCCTGCCACCTACCCCATGTCACACAAAGTAGTACCCTTTAGCTGTTTTGTTCTTTTTGTGATTTCCTGAACATCCACGATGCTGTTTCAACTTGTTTGCAGTGCTGTTCCCTCTAGCAGGAATACTCTTCCCTGCCTGATGAGTTCTTTTTTAATCTTTAAAATTCAACTCACACCCTCATTTTTCTAATGGCTTTCTCTACCCAGCATCCCTACATTGCCTCCTCCCTCTGATCCTCTTCACATTGCACATGTGCAGTTGACTGATTTGTCTTCCAGCCTCCATATGATAGAGTATGTACCTTCATTTCCACTTTCTACATTATTTTGGAATTTTTTTTTTAATGTCAGTGAGTCTACTCCTACTGAGTATGAGCTCTCTGGGGGCTGGAATGTTGTTTTGCTGACTTTTTAGGGGCATGGTCGTAAGAAAATAATCTAAGTGATTCATTTTCAGAAGTGACTTAACTGAGGGTGATTTTGCTGATTCAGGCCCAGCCCCCAAATTGTCTGACTGGGCCAGCCCATTCCCAGAGGGTCGCTGAACAGATAGGAGAGCTCTCATTGAGATGGAAATTAGTTACTAGCCACTATTGTTTTCTTCATTCCCTAGTGTTTCTCCTTTCACGGGGCTTTAGTGGGTCTTTTTTGTGGGTTTGTCCTGAGCCCTCAGACAAAGAAATTTCTTACAAGGGGGTAATAAATTGGGGTAATAAATCTTAGGTGTTGTCCGAGAAGATTATGCATCCTGTAGTACTCAGCCAATAAGGAACTGGGGGAAGGGACTTGTGTACTAGGAAATAAATTGCTTGCTACAGTCCTTTTTTGCATGCCTGCTTAGAGACATACGATCTTGTGAAACCATTATTAAAGTCTCACTTCAATGTACCTCATTTCTCCATGTCCATCCTTTGGTATTGGATGGGTGAGGGCATTTCTCACAATGGTCAATAGGTATTAATATGAGTGAACATTTGAGGTTCGATATGTGTTTTACTCTGCTCTCTTGAAATAAGATGGGGGTGGAGGTAAAGGAGTCACAGTAACTAATGGGCAAGAGTACTAGAAGACATAGTCATGAGATTAAGGAAAGTGGTGAAAAACTCCCTGAATAGTGCCAATGCTTATGGTTTTGAAGTTTATGGCAATAAAGTATGATAAAGACCATGAGAACGCTTAAGAGAAAAGCATGCTTTGGGGTGTGCTGTAAAAACCAGGGTGCTGCACTCTGTGATGTCTCTTCATAGTGAGCTAGAAATCCTGTAAACTGTTTTTAGTTCTCTCAGAAGTCACCTTACTTCTTTCACTGACAGAACTTCCACTGGTACAATTGCTTGAAGGGAGGCTTGGTAAGTACTTAAAAGAGTGTCTTTGTCTTGGCCCCAGAGAGTCCCCCAAGAGATGACATGCAAAGAGAATAAAGGTGGGCAGTGTGTACAACCTTGCAGGACAAGCACAGGACAAGGGCTATTTGTCTTTTTTACAGACATCCATTTATGGGGGTTCTTCACATACACATTCAGTGACATTAAAAAAAAAAAATCTCCAGCTCTTTGGAAAACATACAGCTTCCAAGTCAGCATTTTTCCTTTTAGTGTAGAAGGTGGCAAAGGAGTAACAACATTTACCAGATGTCCGGAAATGTCCCCTCACCTTAAGAAAGCTGGTACGAAAAGGCAACACAGCGTCTTCCTGTCTTATCACTGGGACTCTAGATGAAAAATGAGCCCTCACGTTGGATGCACAGTTAGGCTGCACTCCCCTTAGCAGGATAGGCATGGGAAGGATTTGGCTGGAGTGGGAGGATTTCTGTGGAGGAGCCCCATGCCTAAATGCAAATCTGCCCCTGCAGTGAGTTCCCTGGAACTGAAACAGGGTTAAATTGTAAAGCTCTCTGTGAGAAGTAAACTTTTAATGCAGGGAAGGGCCTGAGAGCAGATTTTAGATGGAGCAGGGCAAAGAACAAGAGAATATAGATTGAAAAGGAGGAAGCACCATTTTCGGGAAAAGCTCAACAAGAGACAATGGTTGACAGAGAAGAATGTAATAACCTGTTCTAGGGACACAAAGGCACCTGTGCTTTCTTCTAATTTCCTCCAACCTCCTATCTGCAAATGCAGTGATGGCCCACACTTGCCTCTCTGGTCTGGAGATACCCATTTTCTTCACATAGAGAGGAGGCATCTACCGCACTGCTACTACCATTGTCTTCCTGGGGCCCACTGCAGCCCTCAAGTTCTATAACACCACAGTTCTTCAAGTGGAAAAAAAGAGTGGAGTAAATATTAAGTATGTGCCAATCCCTTTTGATTAACTGAATTTGAGGTCGTGATGAGGGTTTGCAGGGGGTTCCCTGGGAATGAGCATTTAGACTCATGGGATATTTGAAGTGGTAAGGATTTGACCTCTGTTTTAATTCTCCAGACTTTATATTTTGTAGATGGTTGCAAAAAACTATGTGACTTACCCAAAGGTACTGAGTAGATAGTGGCTGTGTTTAAACTAGCCAGGAAACCTTCTGAACTCACTACCCTGTGAGATTTCCATTAGAACTTTAATTCCTTTTGGCTTAGAGCATTCCAAAGCAGGACAGCTTTGTGGAATGGGGTGAGGACCTATTCTGTATCCTTTGTGTAATTGTTTCCAAAGCCAGACTTTGCATTCCCTTCATCATACCCTGTT